>NC_134354.1:425424388-425753138 GCF_048569485.1 Anomaloglossus baeobatrachus | reverse complement strand
GACCCAGGCTATATATACGATGTGGATTGGCAATAGGTGTGTATGGGGAGGGTTCACAAACGAAAAACTACTAACATTAAGGAATAACGTTTGGAACTCCATTCTATGTCTGAACTGGGTGCAAAAAACCTAAAAAACATCACTATGGGGAGACAAGGTATGCACACCAGTGACTATGGAAGGGGAATACATGTAATAGCAGAAACTGCTGTGTGAATACTGACATGAAAAATTCAATAGCTATATGCAAGAATGAAATGTGAAAAATGGAACCTGCATTACTGCCATGAATATATGAATAAAGAGAAATTTAGCTACTGAATTGATCAATGCAATAGAGCCCCAACACTACGCCAAAGTATTTCTCTACGTTGGGGTCCCTAGCTTGTGTGTGTCCTCTCATGCAGTTAAAAAACTTACCGTGTATGGGAAGCTGAGACCCAGGCTATATATACGATGTGGATTGGCAATAGGTGTGTATGGGGAGGGTTCACAAACGAAAAACTACTAACATTAAGGAATAACGTTTGGAACTCCATTCTATGTCTGAACTGGGTGCAAAAAACCTAAAAAACATCACTATGGGGAGACAAGGTATGCACACCAGTGACTATGGAAGGGGAATACATGTAATAGCAGAAACTGCTGTGTGAATACTGACATGAAAAATTCAATAGCTATACGCAAGAATGAAATGTGAAAAATGGAACCTGCATTACTGCCATGAATATATGAATAAAGAGAAATTTAGCTACTGAATTGATCAATGCAATAGAGCCCCAACACTACGCCAAAGTATTTCTCTACGTTGGGGTCCCTAGCTTGTGTGTGTCCTCTCATGCAGTTAAAAAACTTACCGTGTATGGGAAGCTGAGACCCAGGCTATATATACGATGTGGATTGGCAATAGGTGTGTATGGGGAGGGTTCACAAACGAAAAACTACTAACATTAAGGAATAACGTTTGGAACTCCATTCTATGTCTGAACTGGGTGCAAAAAACCTAAAAAACATCACTATGGGGAGACAAGGTATGCACACCAGTGACTATGGAAGGGGAATACATGTAATAGCAGAAACTGCTGTGTGAATACTGACATGAAAAATTCAATAGCTATACGCAAGAATGAAATGTGAAAAATGGAACCTGCATTACTGCCATGAATATATGAATAAAGAGAAATTTAGCTACTGAATTGATCAATGCAATAGAGCCCCAACACTACGCCAAAGTATTTCTCTACGTTGGGGTCCCTAGCTTGTGTGTGTCCTCTCATGCAGTTAAAAAACTTACCGTGTATGGGAAGCTGAGACCCAGGCTATATATATATGATGTGGATTGGCAATAGGTGTGTATGGGGAGGGTTCACAAACGAAAAACTACTAACATTAAGGAATAACGTTTGGAACTCCATTCTATGTCTGAACTGGGTGCAAAAAACCTAAAAAACATCACTATGGGGAGACAAGGTATGCACACCAGTGACTATGGAAGGGGAATACATGTAATAGCAGAAACTGCTGTGTGAATACTGACATGAAAAATTCAATAGCTATACGCAAGAATGAAATGTGAAAAATGGAACCTGCATTACTGCCATGAATATATGAATAAAGAGAAATTTAGCTACTGAATTGATCAATGCAATAGAGCCCCAACACTACGCCAAAGTATTTCTCTACGTTGGGGTCCCTAGCTTGTGTGTGTCCTCTCATGCAGTTAAAAAACTTACCGTGTATGGGAAGCTGAGACCCAGGCTATATATACGATGTGGATTGGCAATAGGTGTGTATGGGGAGGGTTCACAAACGAAAAACTACTAAGGAATAACGTTTGGAACTCCATTCTATGTCTGAACTGGGTGCAAAAAACCTAAAAAACATCACTATGGGGAGACAAGGTATGCACACCAGTGACTATGGAAGGGGAATACATGTAATAGCAGAAACTGCTGTGTGAATACTGACATGAAAAATTCAATAGCTATACGCAAGAATGAAATGTGAAAAATGGAACCTGCATTACTGCCATGAATATATGAATAAAGAGAAATTTAGCTACTGAATTGATCAATGCAATAGAGCCCCAACACTACGCCAAAGTATTTCTCTACGTTGGGGTCCCTAGCTTGTGTGTGTCCTCTCATGCAGTTAAAAAACTTACCGTGTATGGGAAGCTGAGACCCAGGCTATATATACGATGTGGATTGGCAATAGGTGTGTATGGGGAGGGTTCACAAACGAAAAACTACTAACATTAAGGAATAACGTTTGGAACTCCATTCTATGTCTGAACTGGGTGCAAAAAACCTAAAAAACATCACTATGGGGAGACAAGGTATGCACACCAGTGACTATGGAAGGGGAATACATGTAATAGCAGAAACTGCTGTGTGAATACTGACATGAAAAATTCAATAGCTATACGCAAGAATGAAATGTGAAAAATGGAACCTGCATTACTGCCATGAATATATGAATAAAGAGAAATTTAGCTACTGAATTGATCAATGCAATAGAGCCCCAACACTACGCCAAAGTATTTCTCTACGTTGGGGTCCCTAGCTTGTGTGTGTCCTCTCATGCAGTTAAAAAACTTACCGTGTATGGGAAGCTGAGACCCAGGCTATATATACGATGTGGATTGGCAATAGGTGTGTATGGGGAGGGTTCACAAACGAAAAACTACTAACATTAAGGAATAACGTTTGGAACTCCATTCTATGTCTGAACTGGGTGCAAAAAACCTAAAAAACATCACTATGGGGAGACAAGGTATGCACACCAGTGACTATGGAAGGGGAATACATGTAATAGCAGAAACTGCTGTGTGAATACTGACATGAAAAATTCAATAGCTATACGCAAGAATGAAATGTGAAAAATGGAACCTGCATTACTGCCATGAATATATGAATAAAGAGAAATTTAGCTACTGAATTGATCAATGCAATAGAGCCCCAACACTACGCCAAAGTATTTCTCTACGTTGGGGTCCCTAGCTTGTGTGTGTCCTCTCATGCAGTTAAAAAACTTACCGTGTATGGGAAGCTGAGACCCAGGCTATATATACGATGTGGATTGGCAATAGGTGTGTATGGGGAGGGTTCACAAACGAAAAACTACTAACATTAAGGAATAACGTTTGGAACTCCATTCTATGTCTGAACTGGGTGCAAAAAACCTAAAAAACATCACTATGGGGAGACAAGGTATGCACACCAGTGACTATGGAAGGGGAATACATGTAATAGCAGAAACTGCTGTGTGAATACTGACATGAAAAATTCAATAGCTATACGCAAGAATGAAATGTGAAAAATGGAACCTGCATTACTGCCATGAATATATGAATAAAGAGAAATTTAGCTACTGAATTGATCAATGCAATAGAGCCCCAACACTACGCCAAAGTATTTCTCTACGTTGGGGTCCCTAGCTTGTGTGTGTCCTCTCATGCAGTTAAAAAACTTACCGTGTATGGGAAGCTGAGACCCAGGCTATATATACGATGTGGATTGGCAATAGGTGTGTATGGGGAGGGTTCACAAACGAAAAACTACTAACATTAAGGAATAACGTTTGGAACTCCATTCTATGTCTGAACTGGGTGCAAAAAACCTAAAAAACATCACTATGGGGAGACAAGGTATGCACACCAGTGACTATGGAAGGGGAATACATGTAATAGCAGAAACTGCTGTGTGAATACTGACATGAAAAATTCAATAGCTATACGCAAGAATGAAATGTGAAAAATGGAACCTGCATTACTGCCATGAATATATGAATAAAGAGAAATTTAGCTACTGAATTGATCAATGCAATAGAGCCCCAACACTACGCCAAAGTATTTCTCTACGTTGGGGTCCCTAGCTTGTGTGTGTCCTCTCATGCAGTTAAAAAACTTACCGTGTATGGGAAGCTGAGACCCAGGCTATATATACGATGTGGATTGGCAATAGGTGTGTATGGGGAGGGTTCACAAACGAAAAACTACTAACATTAAGGAATAACGTTTGGAACTCCATTCTATGTCTGAACCCTCCCCATACACACCTATTGCCAATCCACATCGTATATATAGCCTGGGTCTCAGCTTCCCATACACGGTAAGTTTTTTTAACTGCATGAGAGGACACACACAAGCTAGGGACCCCAACGTAGAGAAATACTTTGGCGTAGTGTTGGGGCTCTATTGCATTGATCAATTCAGTAGCTAAATTTCTCTTTATTCATATATTCATGGCAGTAATGCAGGTTCCATTTTTCACATTTCATTCTTGCGTATAGCTATTGAATTTTTCATGTCAGTATTCACACAGCAGTTTCTGCTATTACATGTATTCCCCTTCCATAGTCACTGGTGTGCATACCTTGTCTCCCCATAGTGATGTTTTTTAGGTTTTTTGCACCCAGTTCAGACATAGAATGGAGTTCCAAACGTTATTCCTTAATGTTAGTAGTTTTTCGTTTGTGAACCCTCCCCATACACACCTATTGCCAATCCACATCGTATATATAGCCTGGGTCTCAGCTTCCCATACACGGTAAGTTTTTTAACTGCATGAGAGGACACACACAAGCTAGGGACCCCAACGTAGAGAAATACTTTGGCGTAGTGTTGGGGCTCTATTGCATTGATCAATTCAGTAGCTAAATTTCTCTTTATTCATATATTCATGGCAGTAATGCAGGTTCCATTTTTCACATTTCATTCTTGCGTATAGCTATTGAATTTTTCATGTCAGTATTCACACAGCAGTTTCTGCTATTACATGTATTCCCCTTCCATAGTCACTGGTGTGCATACCTTGTCTCCCCATAGTGATGTTTTTTAGGTTTTTTGCACCCAGTTCAGACATAGAATGGAGTTCCAAACGTTATTCCTTAATGTTAGTAGTTTTTCGTTTGTGAACCCTCCCCATACACACCTATTGCCAATCCACATCGTATATATAGCCTGGGTCTCAGCTTCCCATACACGGTAAGTTTTTTAACTGCATGAGAGGACACACACAAGCTAGGGACCCCAACGTAGAGAAATACTTTGGCGTAGTGTTGGGGCTCTATTGCATTGATCAATTCAGTAGCTAAATTTCTCTTTATTCATATATTCATGGCAGTAATGCAGGTTCCATTTTTCACATTTCATTCTTGCGTATAGCTATTGAATTTTTCATGTCAGTATTCACACAGCAGTTTCTGCTATTACATGTATTCCCCTTCCATAGTCACTGGTGTGCATACCTTGTCTCCCCATAGTGATGTTTTTTAGGTTTTTTGCACCCAGTTCAGACATAGAATGGAGTTCCAAACGTTATTCCTTAATGTTAGTAGTTTTTCGTTTGTGAACCCTCCCCATACACACCTATTGCCAATCCACATCGTATATATAGCCTGGGTCTCAGCTTCCCATACACGGTAAGTTTTTTAACTGCATGAGAGGACACACACAAGCTAGGGACCCCAACGTAGAGAAATACTTTGGCGTAGTGTTGGGGCTCTATTGCATTGATCAATTCAGTAGCTAAATTTCTCTTTATTCATATATTCATGGCAGTAATGCAGGTTCCATTTTTCACATTTCATTCTTGCGTATAGCTATTGAATTTTTCATGTCAGTATTCACACAGCAGTTTCTGCTATTACATGTATTCCCCTTCCATAGTCACTGGTGTGCATACCTTGTCTCCCCATAGTGATGTTTTTTAGGTTTTTTGCACCCAGTTCAGACATAGAATGGAGTTCCAAACGTTATTCCTTAATGTTAGTAGTTTTTCGTTTGTGAACCCTCCCCATACACACCTATTGCCAATCCACATCGTATATATAGCCTGGGTCTCAGCTTCCCATACACGGTAAGTTTTTTAACTGCATGAGAGGACACACACAAGCTAGGGACCCCAACGTAGAGAAATACTTTGGCGTAGTGTTGGGGCTCTATTGCATTGATCAATTCAGTAGCTAAATTTCTCTTTATTCATATATTCATGGCAGTAATGCAGGTTCCATTTTTCACATTTCATTCTTGCGTATAGCTATTGAATTTTTCATGTCAGTATTCACACAGCAGTTTCTGCTATTACATGTATTCCCCTTCCATAGTCACTGGTGTGCATACCTTGTCTCCCCATAGTGATGTTTTTTAGGTTTTTTGCACCCAGTTCAGACATAGAATGGAGTTCCAAACGTTATTCCTTAATGTTAGTAGTTTTTCGTTTGTGAACCCTCCCCATACACACCTATTGCCAATCCACATCGTATATATAGCCTGGGTCTCAGCTTCCCATACACGGTAAGTTTTTTAACTGCATGAGAGGACACACACAAGCTAGGGACCCCAACGTAGAGAAATACTTTGGCGTAGTGTTGGGGCTCTATTGCATTGATCAATTCAGTAGCTAAATTTCTCTTTATTCATATATTCATGGCAGTAATGCAGGTTCCATTTTTCACATTTCATTCTTGCGTATAGCTATTGAATTTTTCATGTCAGTATTCACACAGCAGTTTCTGCTATTACATGTATTCCCCTTCCATAGTCACTGGTGTGCATACCTTGTCTCCCCATAGTGATGTTTTTTAGGTTTTTTGCACCCAGTTCAGACATAGAATGGAGTTCCAAACGTTATTCCTTAATGTTAGTAGTTTTTCGTTTGTGAACCCTCCCCATACACACCTATTGCCAATCCACATCGTATATATAGCCTGGGTCTCAGCTTCCCATACACGGTAAGTTTTTTAACTGCATGAGAGGACACACACAAGCTAGGGACCCCAACGTAGAGAAATACTTTGGCGTAGTGTTGGGGCTCTATTGCATTGATCAATTCAGTAGCTAAATTTCTCTTTATTCATATATTCATGGCAGTAATGCAGGTTCCATTTTTCACATTTCATTCTTGCGTATAGCTATTGAATTTTTCATGTCAGTATTCACACAGCAGTTTCTGCTATTACATGTATTCCCCTTCCATAGTCACTGGTGTGCATACCTTGTCTCCCCATAGTGATGTTTTTTAGGTTTTTTGCACCCAGTTCAGACATAGAATGGAGTTCCAAACGTTATTCCTTAATGTTAGTAGTTTTTCGTTTGTGAACCCTCCCCATACACACCTATTGCCAATCCACATCGTATATATAGCCTGGGTCTCAGCTTCCCATACACGGTAAGTTTTTTAACTGCATGAGAGGACACACACAAGCTAGGGACCCCAACGTAGAGAAATACTTTGGCGTAGTGTTGGGGCTCTATTGCATTGATCAATTCAGTAGCTAAATTTCTCTTTATTCATATATTCATGGCAGTAATGCAGGTTCCATTTTTCACATTTCATTCTTGCGTATAGCTATTGAATTTTTCATGTCAGTATTCACACAGCAGTTTCTGCTATTACATGTATTCCCCTTCCATAGTCACTGGTGTGCATACCTTGTCTCCCCATAGTGATGTTTTTTAGGTTTTTTGCACCCAGTTCAGACATAGAATGGAGTTCCAAACGTTATTCCTTAATGTTAGTAGTTTTTCGTTTGTGAACCCTCCCCATACACACCTATTGCCAATCCACATCGTATATATAGCCTGGGTCTCAGCTTCCCATACACGGTAAGTTTTTTAACTGCATGAGAGGACACACACAAGCTAGGGACCCCAACGTAGAGAAATACTTTGGCGTAGTGTTGGGGCTCTATTGCATTGATCAATTCAGTAGCTAAATTTCTCTTTATTCATATATTCATGGCAGTAATGCAGGTTCCATTTTTCACATTTCATTCTTGCGTATAGCTATTGAATTTTTCATGTCAGTATTCACACAGCAGTTTCTGCTATTACATGTATTCCCCTTCCATAGTCACTGGTGTGCATACCTTGTCTCCCCATAGACATGTCCTGAAGGAGCTGGACGGAAACAAGCAGGAGAGGTGAGTGAGGCTGCTGGCGACTTTCCCATATTAATACCTGTAAGGGCTCATGCGCACGTAACTGCTGAATATTCTGCAGCGATTTGACAGCACATGTGCGCGTCAAATCGCTGCAGAAACACTGCATAATGGATTCAGTTTTTCTGTACAAAAAAAGCCGATTTCCTGCGCTCTGGCTGCTGCCCCCACCATAGACAGAGCGGGAGCTGCATCCATAGCGCACGGAATAATTGACATGCTCATTTTATGAACGCACGGATTTGGGTCAACATTTTAGCACCCAAATCACTGCGTTCATAAAAGCAATGGGTGCACGTATCATGCACAATCTACATAGATTGTATAGGGGACACAGGACGCATGCATTTACACTGCAGTGCTATACGCAGCGTAAATGCATGTAATTACGCAACGTGCGCACGAGCCCTAATGCGTCTGTGTCTGCATGTATGTCAGTGTATATAACTGTGCATATATTTGTCTGTTTATATGTATTTTTCTGAATTTGTCTTCAAATATGTATATACGCATGCCTGTATGTGTGTGTGCGTGTCTGTGTGTGGACTCACCCGGAGGCCACAAAACCCTGGAGCTGGCCCTGGCTGCCTTAACATTGGGATCAATAAAAAATATGTGACAAAAGCGGGCTTTACACGCTACAATATATCTTACGATGTGTCGGCGGGGTCACGTCGTAAGTGACGCACATCCGGCATCGTTAGTGATATTGTAGTGTGTGACAGCTACGTGCGACCCTGATTGTGCGTTAAAACGTTGATTGCATACACGTCGTTCATTTTCTAAAAATTGAACGTCTTTGTTCATCGTTCTTGAGGCAGCACACATCGCTCCATGTGACACCCCGGGAATGATGAACACAGCTTACCTGCGTCCCGCCGGCAATGCGGAAGGAAGGAGGTGGGCGGGATGTTTACGTCCCGCTCATCTCCGCCCCTCCGCTTCTATTGGCCGGCCGCTGTGTGACGTCCCTTTCACTTCAGGAAGTGGATGTTCGCCGCCCACAGCGAGGTCATTTGGAAGGTAAGTACGTGTGACGGGGGTTAATCGTTTGTGCGACACGGGCAACAAATTGCCTGTTCCGCACATACGATGGGGGCGTGTGCGATCGCATACGAGATCGAAATGTGTAAAGCAGCCTTAACTCTACTTTCTGTGTGTAAGTGGACAGCTGTGATTTATCCTGGACTGTATCTGTATTGTAGTACTGTAAATCTGAATGTGGCAGAACAGGATAAGATAAATGTTCATTGGATTTATATCTAAATGCTACGGTTCGTGCTCTACTGTTATGGCTAAAAATGTTAACGTTATGGGGCCCCCACCAGATTTTCTGCCCAGGGGCCCCCACCAACCTTAATCTGGCCCTGCCTCTCGCACACCAATAATTCTATTGTAAGCTAATGTGCAGTTTAATTTGTTTTATATGTTTTTACTGTACAGCATTTTGTTTTAGTGTACTGTAATAATTTTATATGAATACAGTACATTATTTTGTATTACTGTAATAAATTTGTATAAATACAGTAAATATTTTTGGGTTGTGAAACGAATTGTCTGTGTTTCAATTATTTCCTATGGGAAAATTTGCTTTGATATAAGACTAACTTGGTTTAAGAGCACACTCCCAGAACGTATTATGCTCGTAATCCAAGGATCCACTGTATTTGATAATATAATTATTATGCCTACTACATATTGGGATAGGATCTTGGTGATGGGAAAACACCCAACATTAAGGCCTCTGCCACACTTCCGCAAAAAACATGTACGTGTCTCACGTTCCGTTTTTCGGGTCCATGTTCTGTTTTTTATGGGCGTTTGTCCGGTACGTGTGACATTCGTGTGATGGCGTATGCTCGTCGTGTGTGCGTGTGGAATGTCGGTGTATGCATGAGATACGTACATGTAATGTCCGTGTGGTGTCCTTTTGAAATGATACGTGTGTGAGGCAAAGTGTTGTTGCTACATACCCACTGAAAGCAGACAGAGACGCGCGATGAGAATGAACTCGGATGAACTTCACCCGACTTCATTGTCATGCCACGGCTCTGTCTGTGTGTGGTGTCCTGATTAGCGGTCACATGTGAAGGACTCACTCGTGACCGATAATCCCCTGAGTGACTGAAGTTAGCGGTGTGATTAGCGTTGCTGTCACTCAGGCTACCCGCGGCCAGTTGGAGTCCTCCACCTGAGACCGCAACTCTCCTGTGACTTCATTGCAGATCGCTCAGCTCACTTCAGTCACTTGGGCGACTTGCTGTCACAGTTGGAGGATCCAGCGGTGGCCGCAAGTAACCTAAGTGACGTCATCGCTGATTGTGCGGCTCACCTCAGTTGCTGCGTGGAGCTGACAGAGAGCGGTCATGGTATGTGGCCGCTCCTGTCACCTTAATGTAGCAGAGCTGAGAGCGTCGTGGGACCTCTGTGGATTACGCCGGACCTGGATGGGTATTTGTGGCTTAATAAAGTGGTGAAAGAGGATGTTTGTTTTTTTGTATTATTCCAAATAAAGGATTTTTTGTATGTGTGTCTTTATTTTCCTTAACTTACAGGTTAATCATGGAAGGTATCTCGGGAAGACGCCTGCCATGATTAACCCCTTATTACCTCGATTGCCACCGCACCAGGGCAATTCTGGATGAGCTGGGTAGAGTCCCGGGACTGACGCATCTAATGGATGCGGCAATTCCGGGCGGCTGCTGGCTGATATTGTTAGGCTGGGTGGCTCCCCATAACGTGGAGCCCCCCCCATCCTGAGAATACCAGCCTTCAGCCGTGTGGCTTTACCCTGGCTGGTATCAAATTTGGGGGGGACCGCATGTCGTTTTTGTTTATTTATTTTACTGCATGATATAGACCCGCCCACCGGTGTCTGTGATTGGTTGCAGTGAGACAGCTGTCACTCAGTGTGGGGGCGTGTCTGACTACAACCAATCAGGCACCGGTGGGCGGGGAAAGCAGTGAATATGAGATTGAATAACTAGCAGCCGGCATTTTCAAAAAAGTAAAAGCCGCCGGAGGTTTTTGACAGCTGTGCAGTGCCGCACCAGTGATCGGGGATCGGTGAGTATGCGAGAGGGGGAGAGACCGACCGACGGACAGAGAGACAGACAGACAGAGCGACCATCTGACAGCGAAAGATACCGACCGACCGTCAGAGGGAGATTGACCGACATCGCATCCAGAATTCACCAAAAAAACGCACACAGACGGTATGGGTAGCACACGGACATGCTACGTGTTACATACGTGCAGACACGGACCCATTGACTTTAGCGGGTCCGTGCCTGCGTGATGCCGGAGAAAAACGGACATGTTGAGCTTGTGGAAAAACGCACACACGTACAAACGACACGGACACACGTTCCGTGTGGTTTTATGTGTGTGTGCCTGTTATCATAGGGTAACATTGGTGTACGTGTCTCCGTGCCACCGGTACGTGCATAAACGTACCAAACACGTACTGGCGGCACGGATGTGTGTTGGAGGCCTAAGGAAGTGACAAACACTGACAGAGAAGGGCTCTTGTACAAGATCAGAATATGGGCCCTTTGAAGTCAATCACAGAAGCTGCTTGAAAGTCAACCTCTTACATTTTGGGCCCCTGTGCGGCTGCACAGGTTGCACCTACATGGCCACCCCTGCATTGAAGCATACCATGTAACCGCCATGGGACCCTTTTCAGACGGTGGCCTTGCACTCTTTACCTGTCTAACATCCCAAAACCATCATAGCTGTTCTTCCAGCAACCACTAGAGAGAGCTTACTGTATACTTTTTACAACAGCTATTAAAGAGGCAAGTCAGCAGGATATTTGACCTCTAACTAAAGGTATGAGTGTAAAGAACTTATGCTTTTTACATTCATACCTTTATAGTATAACTTCAGTGGGGCATTTTTGACAAATATATTTTTGAAGTTTTATTCTAAAGTGTATTGGGGCGAGCACTTCACTCACTCGCTCTGCTTTACTTTGCTACCCACCGCTGGCATCACTCTTCCTGCAGGTGCCATCACTGCCCAGGTTCGTTTGATCAGAAGCGGAGGCTGAATGTATTCTCTTTATAAATTAACCGCTTTTATAGACATTATATTAATTACCATCTGTTCTAATTTTATGTGTTTTGTATGTTTTTTTTATATGTCTTATACGATATACATATATAAAAGGAAGTGGGATCTAAAGTCAAAGGTTGCACTGAATGATGTGTTATATCGTAGTGTTGTCGCACAGGATGATGTTTCAGACTATATCAAAAAATTACATCGATTCCGCCACTAAAACCTTTTGCATGTTTTTTATTGATGGGTTTCTAAAGGAAGAAGTTAAATTGTAAATTAGTACCATGGCTGTATCATCTTATTAGTCTATATTTTTGGAATGATAATCACTCCTGCATAATGTTGCTGCAACAGCTGTCATATTTAAAGGAACCCATCACCAGGATATTAGAAATGGAATTATCGTTATGGGTATATGTTTTTGTACAACAATAGAAGAAATACCTTGATTGTAGATATGTAAAATGATATTGTGGAGAAATCATGCTTTAATTCCATATGATGACTAGAGTGCAATTGCAGTAGGGGTGGAAGGATGTACTTGCAAAGCCTCAACCCACTACCCTCCTTTCCCTGACTGACATCTTTATTCCCTATTAAGTCATTCTTTTGTCCATTTGACATCTTGAGCTTTCCTTATCACGGTTTGGACCTTTGCATGCATAGTAGAATAATAATGCATTTGCCCCAACATGGCACCTAATTAACATGTGCCAGCCCAAGCAGTTACAAAATTTCAGACCTCAGAATTCATTGGAACTTTACATATGAAGTATTTTTTAAAGGGAACCTGTCAGGTCCAATATGCACCCAGAACCACGAGCAGTTCTGGGTGCATATTGCTAATTCCTGCCCAACCGTCCCTGTATACAGTAGCATAGATAAAGAGATCTGTAGAAAAAGTATTTTTAAAGATCTTATATTGTATGCTAATGAGCAAGGGCACTAATCCCCTGGGCGTTAGTTCCCCGGCCAGCCGCCCCTGTTAGCATGTTAGTACGCCGCTGTGGGCCCCTGTGGGCATGCTAACATGCTAATGAATCCGCAGTGTCACAGGATGATCTCACTCACCTCTCTGCTGACATCGCCACCCGACGCTAGATCTGAGCTCAGTGTGCATGATCCCGGAGTTTGGGTCATGTGCACTATGAAGCCGGGTGTACACGTCCCGGCTTCAAACTGAACTAGTGCGCATGACCCAAACTCCGGGGTCATGCGCAATGAGCTGAAATCAAGAGATGGCAGTGGAGAGGTGAGTGAGATCATCCTGTGACGCTGCACATTCATTAGCATGTTAGTACACCCCCAGGGGCGTACTAACATGCTAATGAGGGGCGACTAAAGCTGGTGTCACACATAACGACGACGACAACGACGTCGCTGCAACGTCACCATATTCGGTGACGTTGCAGCGACCTCAACAGCGACGTCGCTGTGTGTGACACATAACAACGATCAGACCCCTGCTGCGAAATCGTTGCTCGCTCCTGAATGCTCGAAGTCATTTTTTGATCGCTGCTATCCCGCTGCGCCATGCTGATAAGCTGATAATCCTTGTGTTTGACACCGCAGCAGCGACGCTACGCTACGTCTGAAACCACACAACGACCATCGACGTCGCTATGATCGCTGCTCCGTCGCTGCTTTTTCTAACATGTTTGACAGCTTACTAACGATCATCTATGGTCGCTGCTACGTCACAGAATATGGTGACGTTGCAGCGACGTCGTTGTCGTCGTCGTTATGTGTGACACTAGCTTAACACCCATGGGACTAGTGCCCTTGCTCATTAGAATAAGATAAAATATCTTTAGAAATACTTTTTCTAAAGATCTCTTTATCTATGCTAGTGTATACAGGGACGGTTAGACAGGGATTAGCAATATGCACCCAGAACTGCTCGTGGTTCTGGCTGCATATTGCCCCTGACAGGTTCCCTTTAGGCTATGTGCGCACTAGAAAATGGTTTTTATTTAAGAAAAATTCGCACCCTGTGGCAAAATACCACACCCACGGCAAAAACAGTGGTAATAACGCACCTGCGGTATTGCCGCGGTTTTACATCGATTTTTCCACGGGTTGCTACCCTCGTTTTTTTTACCATTATCTACGGCAAAATCCGCAAGTACCTGCGGAAAAGAATTGACATGCACATTAATTCCGCAGCGGAAAATCCGCAGGTAAATCCGCAGGTATACAAAAAACAGTGTGCGCACAGCATTTTTTTAAACCCATAGGTTTTGCTGGGGAATGACTGCAGAAATGTTAGACACATTTTCAGCAGCCAATCCGTGGAAAATCTGCGGTAAAATTCGCAGCGTGCGCACAGGGCCTTAAATGGCTAAGTGCTTATACAGCTAAACTGGATCTATTACTAAAATCCTGATGACCGGTTTCCTTTGGGTATGACACCCGCCTGAAAAAGCACTCAATTGATTTTAAGAATAATGAACATATGTGCATAACTTCCATCTTTAAATTCTTATAATCTCTTCAGGCTTTGAAAGCTGTTCAGGAGCTGAAAGAAGTGACTTGACAATAGCTGCCACTATTTCATATATAAACTGTAAAAAAAACTATATGGTGTACTAGAAGACAGGGAAAAGAAATTCCAAGTGTGGTGAAATTGCAAAAAAAGTTCAATTTCACAATTGTTTTTTGGGTTTTTTATTTACCTTGTTCACTATATAGTAAAACTGACCCAGCAGTGTGATTCTCCAGATCACTACGAGTACACAGATGCCAAGCGTGTGGGTTTTCTTTTAATTGGTGGAAAAAAATCAAAAATTTGTAAAAAATGAAAATAAAAAAAAAAATTTCTTGGATCTGGGGCAGAATAATGCTTATTTTTTCCTCCCTAAGCTGACATTTTTACTGCATTTTTAGGCTGGGGCCACACGGGGACTACTGCGATCCCCTTGCATGAGACTCGGCTCGTGCTGGCAGTACAGCAGAGCCGAGTGTCATGCGTGTGTCCTTGCAACTGAGGTCCGTTTGTGCGAGCAGACCTCAGCTGCGGGGGGCGGGCCGGCACTCAGGAGGGGAGGGAGGGATTTCTCTCCCTCTCGCCTGTGTAGCCGGCTATAGACATTCTCGCTCTGCACGCACGGTACACCGATGTACCGCGAGTGCAGTGCGATTTTTCTCTCGCCCCATTCACTTGAATGGGTGCGAGAGAAAGAGTCTCGGATTACAATCGCAGCATGCTGCGATTGTTTTCTCGGTCCGATTAGGGCTGAGAAAATAATCGCTCATGTGTGCTGTCACACAGGCTAGAATTGGTCCGAGTGGAATGCGATGTTTTATCGCACTCCACTCGCACCGATTTTCTCGCCGTGTGGCTTAGGCCTAACTGATAAGATTTTTGGGTAGATGCAATGTTTTGATCATCTCTTATTGCACTTTATTAGAATATTGTGGCCGCTAAAAAAAATAATTGTTGCAGGGTTTTTTTTCCCATTATGCTGTTTATCGATCGGATTAACTTATTTTCTATTTTGATAGATCAGACATTTCTGATTGTGGTGATGCCAAATATGTGTATTTTTTTATTATTGCTTTATTTTCAGTGGGGAAAAACGGGGGTGATTTGAACTTGGGGGTTTTTTTTCATATTTTTAAAACTTTTTTTCTCTCACTTTATATTGTACTTACTTGAAGCTGTGATCTTCCTGTCCCTTCCAGAAATGATGACTTCTTATGAACTGCAGCTCATAAAGTTGTGATGGGATTAAATGTTATTAAATTAAAAAAAAATAAATTAAATTATGTAAAGCGCTGTGGAATTAACAGCGCTATATAAATGAATAAAATTATTATTATTATTATTAAAGGAAGATACACCAAAAATGATACAAAAACTACAGTTCCAAAAATGCGATAAAAACATATGAAAAAGAAAAGTACACAAAAACGAAATAAAAAAAACACAAGTAACTTTATTTGCATAATAGGTGCAGAAATTCTGGAACTTCAAAAGCGCATTGTGGGAACATAGCCTTAAGGTTGCTTTACACGCAGCGACATCGCTAGCGAAAGCACTGGACCCCGTCGTTTGTGCGTCACGGGCAAATCGCTGCCCGTGGTGACAATATCGCTGGTACGCGTCACACATACTTACCTTCCTAACGACGTCGCTGTGGCCGCCTAACAACCTCTTTTTTAAGGGGGAGGTTCGTGCAGCGTCACAGTGACATCACTCAGCGGGCCACCAATAGAAGCAAAGGGGCGGAGAGCAGCCGCATGAAGGTCACTCCTACCTCGTTGCCGGAGGACGCAAGAACGCTGTTGTTCGTCGTTCCCGGGGTGTCACACGTAGCGATGTGTGCTGCCTCAGGAATGACGAACATCCTGTGTCCTGAACGAGCCACGATATTTGGAAAATGAACGACGTTTCAACAATCAACGATTTAGTGAGTATTTCTGATCGTTAGCGGTCGCTCGTACGTGTCACACGCAACGACGTCGCTTACGAGGCCGGATGTGCGTCACGAATTCTGTGACCCCAGCGACATCTCGTTAGCGATGTCGTTGCGTGTAACGGGGCCTTTAGAGTCTGGAATTACACATGCAGATTTTGATGCCAATTTTAATTAAACATTTTTCCAGTGCAATGATTTTTTTTTTTTTTTTTAAATACATGAGGTGCCCCCTAGCTTCTTGGAAGTCAATAGTCTTAAAAGTGACTAGAAACTACACAGTGCTTTTTTTTCTGGCTAGTTAAAAAACAAAATTGTCTCATTTTGTGCTTATTTATTATTTTATACAGCACTCAGGAAGCAAAACAAAACGTGAGCAGTATTTTTCATTTTGGCATAACCTGGTAAGGAAGCATTTGTTGTATATGATAAGGATTCAGAAAATCTTAGACTCTTATCTCTCTCTCACAGAGGAGGGGTGGTACAAAAGCATGTGTCATAAATCAAAATACCCCTTAAAAACAATTTTTATTTAGATAATTTAAAATCTCAAACCAAGTGTATCATTAGATGAATACCTTACTATAGGTGCACAGAAAAGTGAGTATTGCCAGCCCTATAATGGTTTCTCCCTCCTGTGCCCTACCTACCAGCGGAGGTCTGCACCCTAAATAGCGTAATGGCACCCCCACTCACCGTAGGCTCACCCTAACTAGCCCTGTATGCCCCTGCTGGATAAAGTGCAGTGCCTCAAAAAGTACCTAGTGATATATAAAAGGTGCACTGTGCTTAAATAAATCTATATCGGCAGATACAGGGTGGGTATAGTTGTAGGGTACTTATCACTCTCCAATTTGATAGTTATATTGGGTTAAAGGACTGGAGTCTCTCATGGACAAGAAACCTCAACGCGTTTCCCCTTTTTGGTTCATCAGGAGGTTGATGAAACTGTCCTATTTTATGGGCTAATCACCTTGAAAATACTCAGTATAAAGTTTTCTTTAGAGCCAGTTACTAGCATAATAGCCAGAGATGAGTCCAGCTCCCAGCACAATGGCTAGTGTCAGATGGATGTGATAGCATTGGTATTAGTGAGATATCCCCACACGTATATGGGAGTAGCTACTTCCTCCCATCATTCAAGATAATCCTGGTCGCCTGTTTAGGATAACTCACCCCAATATCTATTTACAGGCTTGATGAGGATTCAAAAAGTTAAGAATCCCTGTAGTCAGGGCTGTGGAGTCTGAGTCGCGTAGTCTAAGTCGGAGGCTGTATAAAAGGGACCAACTCCTAAAATATATGATAAATTGGGTACAGTGGTTCAAAGCAGTATGTGATGAATATTTTTTCATAAGAATTTGGGAAAGTTATGAAATGTCCTATAAATGGCTGTTCTATTCCTGATCAAAGAATCTAAGCTTTTAGTTGAGATGAATCTGTGCTGCACTTCAGCTGCATGATATAAGTAGTGATGTTACCATTTTACTACAGTAAATTTATCACAAACATGAGTCATGTACAGTTGAAACTATAACTGCTGGAGACAGGTTGAACTAGATGGACCTAGGTCTTTTTTCAACCTAAGTAACTATGTAAAAAATATAAGTTTACATACACGATCTAAAAAGACACATATGCAGGTTTTTTTCACTATCTGATATGAAATCAGAATAAACTTTTCCCGTTTTAGATCAATTAGGAACCAACATTATTTATATTTGCCAAATGCCAGAATAATGAGAGAGAATGTTTTTTAAGGCATTTTTATTATTTTTTTGCAAAGTCAAAAGTTTACATACACTAAGGGGTGCTTTACAAGCTGCGACATCACTAGCATTTGCTGGTGATAGCACCCGCTCCCATTGTACGGCCGATATGTGGTGATCACTGCCGTAGCGATAATGTTCGCTACGGCAGCGTCACACGTATATACCTGCCTAGCGACGCCGCTGTGATCGGCAAACCGCCTCCTTTCTAAGGGGGCGGTTCGTTCGGCGTCACAGCAACGTCACTAAGCGGCTGCCCAATCAAAGCGGAGGGGCGGAGATGAGCGGGACGAACATCCCGCCCACCTCCTTCCTTCCTTCCTCATTGCTGGTGGGATGCAGGTAAGGTGAGGTTCCTCGTTCCTGCGGTGTCAGGCATAGCAATGTGTGCTGCCGCAGGAACGAGGAATGACATCGTTACTGCAGCAGCAACGATAATTGGGAATAGGGGGGATGTCACCGATTAGCAATTTTGAACGTTTTTGCAACGATTCAAAATCGCTAATAGGTGTCGCACTCAACGACATCGCTAACGCGGCCGGATGTGCGTCACAAAATCCGTGACCCCAACGAGATCGCTTTAGCGATGTTGTAGCGTGTAAAGCCACCCTAAGACTTCTGTGCCTTTAAACAATATGGAACAGAGCATATGAAGATCTCATGCCTTTGGAAGCTTCTGATTTATCAGCAACATCTGAGTTAGTTAGAGACACACATGTGGATGCATTTTAATGCACACCTGAAACACACTGCTTCTTTGTTTAGTTTCATGGGAAAGTCAAAAGAAATCAGCCAAGATCTTATAAAGAGAATTGTAAACTTGCACAAGTCTGGTTCATCCCTGGGTGCAATTTCCAGATACCTGAAGGTTCCTCGTTCATTTGTACAAACAATTATACGCAAGTACAAACAAGATGAGAATGTCCAGCCATCATACTGCTCAGAAAGGAGACGGATTCCGTGTACCAGAGATGAACGTGCTTTGGTCAGACATGTGCATATCAACCCAAGAACAAAAGCAAAAGACCTTGTGAAGATGCTGACCTGACGGAAGCTAGTAAGATTGTGTCATTATCCACAGTGAAACGAGTACTGTATCAACATGGGCTGAAAGGAAATTCTGCAAGGAAGAAGCCATTACTTCAAAAGAAACATAAAAAAGCCAGATTATTGTTTGCTAATGCACACAGGAACAAATACCTAAATTTCTGGAGCCATTTCATGTGGTCTGCCAAAACTAACATTGAACTGTTTGGCCATAATGACAATCGTTATGTTTGAAGGAAAAAAGGAGAAGCTTTGAAGCCTAAGAACACCATCCCAACTATGAAATAGGGGGGTGGTAGCATAATGTTGTGGGGTTGTTTTGCTGCAGGAGGGACTGGTGCACTTCACAAAATAGATGGCATTATGAGGAAAGAAGTTTATGTGGCAATACTGAAACAACATCTCAAGACTGTAGCGCTCGTCCCCACTCCCAAGTCTCCGGCGGGGGCGTCCTCCTTCTCTCCAGCTCCACAGCTTCCTCTCCTGCTCCAGTCCCTGCAGCAGCCTTCTCACACTCCCAGGCCGCATGCTCTGCTTCTGTGTCCGATCCTAGGGTGTGCACATGGCCACGCCTCCTTTCATAAAGGGTCAGTGTCTCATTACTCAGAAGCTGTTCCTGAGGTCACCTATTACTTTAAAGGTATTTAAGTCCACCTCCCCTGACAGGAGGTGCCTGAGCAATGTTGCTAATAGTGCGTTGCTAGTTCTCAGGTCCCCATACGTCTCTGTCTCTAGTCCTGCCTTGTTCTAGTACCAGTCCATGTTCCTAGCCTCTGTCTCGTCCTAGAACCTGCTCTCCATCTGAGTGCCGTCACATCTGAACTATGACCAGTGTGCCGCCACGTCGGAGCCATTGCCATAAGTACCGTCTCCTCTGAACCATCACCAGAGTGACGCCATGTCTGAACCTACACCACAGTGCCGTCTCGTCGGAGCCTCCACCTCTGTGTGCCATATCTGAGCATTCCTATGCTGGACATTGAGACCTTACCCATCCTAAGAGACTGCCTCTTCCGGTCCCTGGCAGCCGTGCATTTAGGCCTTCTGTTGGACGCGCCGCACAGTACCTGTATAGAGGTTCGCTGCTGGTCGCTCCCTCAGTGGAGTCCGGTGCACGGTCCAGTGGGTCTACCCCAGGCCATGGACTCTGCCTGGACCAAGCCTGCCTGGCAGACGTGCAGCAAGAGATCTCCCGCCAACGAGAGACCCAGGCGAAGCTAGTAGCACACATGAAACCAGTGGAATCCCGCCTGGTATCTATGCAAGCCTCCTGATCCTCTGCGGTCCCCCAACTTGTCGAAATGCAGAGGGAACTTTCCTGCCAGCATGAGGCCAGAGACACATGTCCAAGTACATGGCGTCCGTGGACTCCTGTCTATACGCACTGCAGAACCCAGCTTCCTCTGCTACCCCTGAATCTGCGGAATCATCTACTTGCATTTCCAGATCCCGCCTGGCTTCCCCCACCAATGTATGGAGGTGATCCAAAATTGTGCTTCGGGTTTCTGAACCAGTGCCTTTGCACTTTGAGCTGTCACCTTTGCAACTGGCGACTGACTGCTTGTCAGGTTTCCAGGTTTTCCAGTTCTCTTTTGAATGAGCTTGCCCTCGGTTAACATGGAGTTTACTGTTCTGTTGCCCTACTTCCTGTCCAGCTGCTTAAAAGGCCGCCTCTAAGCCTAGTCCAGTGCCTGAGTATACTGCTTGCTGTGTGCTCCTGCTTTGCTGCTGCTAATCCTGTTTGCCTTTGGATCCTCCTAAAGACTACCGACCGACCGACTCTGGACCTTACCCGGTTTCTCAAGCTGTGCCCGGATTCCGTCTGCCATCTTCGGTCAGCACTCTGCCCGGTTCTCTCTGGTTCGTAACCACTCTGGACATTCATCCCGTACGGACACTCCTGGACTTTTACCGCTTGCCCCTTGTGTCCCGGCTGCTGCGCATTTAGGCCTTCCGGGGTGATTGCCGGACAGTCCCTGTATAGGGGTTCGCTCTGGTGGTCTCCCTGGGGGAGTCCGGTGCGTGGCCCCGGGAATTCCCTTCGCTCCGTTTCGGGAAGGTATTGTGTGTATTTGTACCGCTGTGTTTTCCGTTGTGTATCTACCGTGGTTACATATTATAAAATATCTTGTACCAAGAACTCGTCTCTGATTGTCATTGCCCTACGCTATCGAAATCCTCAGAACATATGTAAGTATTACATTATACTCAGGACATAAGAGGATTTCGCTGGGGCAATGACTGAGACACGAGTAGATCAGCTCTTCTCCATGATTAACTCCCTGCAGCAGGAAATGGAGGCGGTGCAGAATAAACTTAGAGATGTGGAGGCACAGCTGGGCCATGATCACCAGGTACTGGGGCCGGCTATACAGGATTTGCAAGTCAGAGTGGAGGCTCAGGAAGCCGTCCCCACTACGTCCGTATCAACTGCCGGTATGCCTAGGTTACCCCCATTCCGTTTCAATGGTGATCGTAGTCAGTTCCGTGGATTTGTTAACCAATGTATACTGTTTTTCGATGTACATTCTGATTATTACCGTTCTGATCGGTCAAAGGTGTTATGTATCATCATGTTATTAACCTCACGAGCACTGGCTTGGGCTAATCCCATGATAGAGAATCGGGACATCCGTTTGAATCACCTGGATGACTTTCTGAATGCAATGGCGCAAATGTTTGATGATCCGAATCGCCGTGCTACCGCTGAAGCGGCTCTCCTTTCCTTACGTCAGGGAAAGCGTTCTGTTGTTGAATACGCCACTGAGTTCAAGAGGTTAGTGGTAGACACCGATTGGGGAAACAATGCCTTATTGTCTGTTTTCAGAAAAGGTTTGTCCGGTACCATCAAGGACGAGTTAGCCCGTTCCGAATCTCCAGGGGATTTTGAACTGTTTCTCCAGCACTGTGTGCGCATTGATACCCATTTGACGGAACGTAGACAGGAAAAATGGGCAGCTGTAAACCGTGTAAACAATATTTCGTTTCCTTCCAGAGAACCCGCTCTCAGGACGCCACGGGAGGCCGAGGACGTACCTATGCAAGTGGACTCTCTGCAAAAACGAGAGACCAATGAACGTCGTGAACACCGGCTCCGTGAGCGTTTGTGTTTCTATTGCGGTCAATCGGACCATTTCTTGATCGACTGCCCGAAACGTCCAAATCGCCCAAATAAGGTATTGGCAGCCATGGCAGAGTGTGACAACACGGACGCAGAGTCCGATATCTCTGAGGCAAGTGGACACTTGGATGCGGTGTTTCCCTTGACGGTAATGTCTACCTCACCGAAGGACTCAGAGGGGAAATATACCCATTGCTCACTCCCCATTCAGATCCGTTGGGAGGGACAGCTAATTCCTACCTCTGCAATGATAGACTCTGGGGCAGGGGGAAATTTCATGGACTCTTCCTTTGCTAGGAAACACGGTATCCGGACTCAGCAAAGATCCTCACCGGTTACCATGGAGACGGTAGACGGATCTCCGTTAATCTCTGGACCTGTGGATCGGGAAACCGTACCGCTCGAATGCGTGATGAAGCCAGGTCAGCAGGGGACCCTTGTTTTCATGATAATTTCTTCTCCTCATTTTCCGATTATTTTAGGTATTCCGTGGCTACGGTCTACAAATCCCGTCATCGATTGGGACACTAAAGAAATATCCTTCCCACCGCAGAGTGGTCCGACCATTTGTCCAACTGTTCCGGTTCCAGTAACATCAAATACGGAGGGCACTGTACAGGTACCTGTTTTACCCCCGGTTTACCGTGACTTCGCTGATATATGCGACAAAAGAAAAGCTGATCGGCTTCCCCCGCATAGACCGTATGATTGCCCCATAGACTTACTCCCAGGGGCGGAGATTCCGTTTGGTCATGTCTACCCGTTGGCGGCACCTGAGCTAGAAGCACTAAAAGAGTATATTGATGAAAGCCTAGCCAAGGGATTTATTCGTCCGTCTACCTCACCCGCAGGGGCACCCATCTTTTTCGTGAAAAAGAAGGAGGGGACTCTGAGACCCTGTATTGACTACCGGGAACTGAATAAGATAACCATCCGGAACCGGTATCCGTTACCGTTGATTCCTGAGCTATTGGAGAGGGTCCAACAGGCAAAAATATTCACCAAATTAGACCTCCGTGGGGCATATAATCTGCTTCGTATACGTCCCGGAGACGAGTGGAAGACCGCGTTCCGATGTCGGTACGGACATTTTGAGTACCTAGTGATGCCTTTTGGACTTTGTAACGCTCCCGCGGCATTTCAACATCTAGTTAACGATATTTTTAGGGATATCATGGACCAATTCATGGTGATCTATCTGGACGATATCCTAATCTTTTCTGATTCTTTACAGGAACACCAGGAGCACGTTAAGACCGTACTTACCCGGCTGAGGGAAAACCACCTGTACATTAAACTGGAGAAATGCGAGTTCCACTGCTCACAAATACAATTCTTAGGTTATGTCATCTCTCCTCAGGGACTGAACATGGAATCTAGCAAGATACAAGCCATTCTCGACTGGCCGGAACCGGGAAACATCAAAGAGGTACAACGCTTTGTCGGTTTTGCCAACTTTTACCGACGCTTTATCCGTAACTTTTCAGAGATAGTTCGTCCCATCACTCTGTTAACCAAAAAAGGACAGAAGTTTGTGTGGTCCGCCCAGGCCCAGGAAGCATTCCATCGTCTCAAGGTATGTTTTACCTCAGCGCCAATATTAGTACATCCGAATCCCGCACTTCCCTTTATCGTGGAGGTTGACGCTTCCGACTATGCATTAGGGGCCATTCTTTCTCAAAGGACCGGGGACAAGAGTCTCTTGCATCCGTGTGCCTTCTTTTCCCGCCGGTTGTCCCCTGCAGAAAGGAACTATGACATTGCGGACAAGGAATTATTGGCGATTATTTCCGCTTTCAAGGAATGGAGACACCACTTACAGGGAGCCGCGCAGCAAGTGATAGTACTCACAGATCATCGTAATCTGGAATTTCTTAAGTCTGCCAGGTGCCTGTCTCCACGGCAAGCCCGTTGGAGCCTATTTCTTAACCAATTCAATTTTATCGTTACATACCGTCCAGGTTCACGTAATGGGAAAGCCGATGCCTTGTCCCGAATCCACGCCGTGGACTCCGTGCCTGGAACCCCGTCTCAGACCGTGTTATCGGATGCCAATTTCGTTGGAGTAATCCAGGACCAGGACTTGTGGAAGGACATCAAGCTGGCCTATGATGGTGACGTATTTCTTGCTGCCCCCCCGAATGATGTAACTCTTGTTCTTCGGAATGGTGTGTGGTTGAGAGAGCGACGCATTTATGTCCCGGAGGCCGTAAGACTTCGGGTTCTCAAATTGGTCCATGACTCCGTGTTGGCTGGTCATAGGGGGGTACTGAAGACGCAGGAATTTCTGAGCCGTTTTTTCTGGTGGCCTACCTGTTTAAAGGATGTGAAGGACTATGTCCACTCATGTGTGGTTTGTGCCCGGTGCAAGGTCCCTCGTGTGGCTCCTACGGGACTCCTCCAACCGTTACCCGTGCCATCTCGCCCTTGGGGGTCTATCTCCATGGAGTTTATTGTGGAGTTGCCAGTCTCAGGCGGGCACAATACCATTTTAGTGGTGGTGGATCGATTGACTAAAGCTGCTCACTTCATTCCGTGTACCGGTCTTCCCTCAGCCGCAGAGACAGTGGATTTGGTTATCCAGAACGTATTCCGATTGCATGGGGTACCAGACGAGATCATCTCTGACCGGGGCGTGCAGTTCACGTCTAGATTCTGGAAGGGGTTTTGTACGGCACTCCAGATTGATGTCTGTTTGTCTTCTGCATACCATCCTCAGACAAATGGGCAAACCGAACGGACAAATCAAACCCTGGAACAATACCTTCGATGTTATGTCAGCCATCTCCAAGACGATTGGTTGAAGATGCTTCCGTTGGCGGAGTTCTCATACAACAACACTCAGAGCAGCTCCACTAAGGTAACGCCCTTTTTCGCTAACCTGGGTTACCATCCGACTGTTTTGCCTAGGTCACCGGTTGCGGTTTCGGTGCCAGCGGTGGAGGACAGATTGACAGAACTACGACAAAATCTGGAGGTTCTAAAGGACACTGTGGCTACGGCCCAGGAGCGTTACAAGAGGTCGGCAGACACTCACCGGAAACCGGCACCCATGTACAAGGTAGGGGACTCTGTATGGTTATCCACCAAAAACCTGAGATTGGGTGTTCCTTCGCAGAAGCTGGGACAAAAATTCATCGGTCCGTTTAAGATCACCGGGATCGTGAGCCCTGTGGCCTGTCGGCTACGGTTACCGCACCATCTAAAGGTACACCCGGTTTTTCATGTGTCTCTCCTCAAACCCGTTTCCCCTAATACGTTTCATGGTCGTGTTGTGCCTCCTCCTCCGCCTGTGATGGTCGACGGCGAGGAGCAGTTCGTGGTTGAGGACATTATTGACTCCCGGCTCCATCGTCGTCGGCTTCAGTATCTGGTACGTTGGCAGGGGTACGTTCCCGAGGACGATTCCTGGGAACCGGTGGGTAACATTCGGGCACCCCGGAAGATTGCTCAATTTCATCAACATTTCCCGGACAAGCCAGGCCCTGATCCGTCCTGAGGCCGTCTCTGGGGGGGGGAGTAATGTCAGGTTTCCAGGTTTTCCAGTTCTCTTTTGAATGAGCTTGCCCTCGGTTAACATGGAGTTTACTGTTCTGTTGCCCTACTTCCTGTCCAGCTGCTTAAAAGGCCGCCTCTAAGCCTAGTCCAGTGCCTGAGTATACTGCTTGCTGTGTGCTCCTGCTTTGCTGCTGCTAATCCTGTTTGCCTTTGGATCCTCCTAAAGACTACCGACCGACCGACTCTGGACCTTACCCGGTTTCTCAAGCTATGCCCGGATTCCGTCTGCCATCTTCGGTCAGTACTCTGCCCGGTTCTCTCTGGTTCGTAACCACTCTGGACATTCATCCCGTACGGACACTCCTGGACTTTTACCGCTTGCCCCTTGTGTCCCGGCTGCTGCGCATTTAGGCCTTCCGGGGTGATTGCCGGACAGTCCCTGTATAGGGGTTCGCTCTGGTGGTCTCCCTGGGGGAGTCCGGTGCGTGGCCCCGGGAATTCCCTTCGCTCCGTTTCGGGAAGGTATTGTGTGTATTTGTACCGCTGTGTTTTCCGTTGTGTATCTACCGTGGTTACATATTATAAAATATCTTGTACCAAGAACTCGTCTCTGATTGTCATTGCCCTACGCTATCGAAATCCTCAGAACATATATAAGTATTACACTGCTATAAGATAGCATTTATCATGTCACATTTGACCGGTCGGGCCTTGGCATGGATGAATCAGCTCTGGGAGAAGAACAACTCGATCATCCAAAATCTGACCGCCTCCTAGCCTTCTTCCGCAAAGTGTTCGAAGAGCCTGGACGTCTCTCTTCTGCTGCCTGTTCACTCATGAGAATCCGCCAGGGGAATCTCACTGTGGAACAGTACTCTATCGAGTTCCACACCGTCCTCTGAACTCAGATGGAATAATGACACATTAGTAGCCGTCTTCTGGGAAGGATTGTCCGGAAGAATCAAGGATGAACTGGCTGGCCAGGATGTACCTTCCACCTTGAAAGATCTGATCTCCCTGGCAACTCATATTGATCTACGCTTCCAGGAGCATGCCAGAGAAGTCACCTGTGAGAAGAGAACCTTGCTTCTGACGCCAACCTTCCAGCGACCAATGTTGCATCCTTCCAGCAGGCCTACTAATCTGCACGAGCCCATGGAAGTAAAAGTCCAGACTTCGTCAGAGAAATCGGCAGACGGCAGGAGAATGCTTCTACTGCAAAAGTGCCAAGCACCTGATTTGGGACTGTCCAGTGAAGCTGGGAAACTATTGAGCCTAGAGTCCGTTGGAGAGGCCACCCTAGGTCACGCCAAGTTCTTTTCTTTTCTCCATATTCCCGAATCCTGTCCTGCGGTTCCATCCAGTTTACGGAACGTGCGTTTCTGGATTCTGGCTCCGCCGGTAACTTTATCCTGCAGTCTGTGGTGGATCTATATCAGATTCCTGTCCGATGCCTTGCTAACCCCATCCCTACTTTCTAAACCCATCTGGTTCATCACTGAGACCCTTGAGATGAAAGTGGGATTGCTGCAGTCTGAGAATATAGCTTTCCATGTGCTTCCTGGGATGTCTCATACGCTGCTTCTGGGAATACCATGGCTTCAGTCGCACAAGCTGGTATTGGACAAGGATTCAGGAGATATACTCCAATGGGGAGCGCCTTGCTACGATAATTGCCTGATCCCGGTGCGTCTCTCAGCCACCTGCCAAGCCGGCTAATCTTCCTGGTCTGCCTTTTGCCCACTGGGCCTATGCCGACGTCTTTGACAAGAAGGAGGCTGAGACGTTACCACCACATAGGCCCTATGACTGTCCCATTGATCTTCTCCCCAGGATGACTCCTCCTCATGGGTGCATCTACCCTTTGTCGCAGGTGGAGACCCAAGCCATGTCTGAGTATATAAAAGAGAATCTAGCCCGAGGCTTCATCCAACAATCCTCTTCTTCCACCAGAGTGGGCTTCTTCTTTGTCAAGAAAAAAGACGGGTCTCTAAGGCCTTGCATCGAATACTGAGGGCTGAATAAGATCACAGTAAAGATTAAATTATTATTATTATTATTATTTATTTATAGAGCACCATTAATTCCATGGTGCTGTACATGAGAAGGGGGTTACATACAAAATACGTATACAAGTTACAGTAGACAGACTAGTACAGAGGGAAGAGGGCCCTACCCTTGCGGGCTTACATTCTATAGGATTATGGGGAGGAGACAATAGGTGGGGTGTAGGTCAGGCGGCGGCTCCGCACGGTGGTCGGGCGGCAGCTCCGCACGGTGGTCGGGCGGCAGGTCCGCACGGTGGTCGGGCGGCAGCTCCGCACGGTGGTCGGGCGGCAGCGAGTTCATTGTAGATTGTAGGCATACCTGCTGCCTCTTATTCCTGAATTATTTGATCATATTTGAGGTTCTAGGATCTTCTCCAAGTTAGATCTCCAGGGTGCATACAATCTGGTCCAAATCCGGTTGGGTGACGAATGGAAGACGGCATTTAACACTCGTGGTGGTCACTATGAGTATCTAGTGATGCCCTTCAGGCTCAGTAACACTCCTGCGGTCTTCCAAGAGTTTGTGAACAACATCTTCCATGACCTACTGTACTCTTGTGTAGTTGTGTATCTAGAAGACATCCTCATCTTCTCTCCAGATTTGTCTACCCACCAAAGGAATGTTCGTCTGGCCTTGCAGAGGTGGAAAGAGAACTGCCTCTATTCCAAACTCGAAAAATGTCTGTTCGAGCAGACCTTGCTGCCCTTTCTTGGTTACTTAATCTCCAATACCGGCCTAGAGATGGATCTAGATAAGGTGTCAGCCATACTGAAGTGGCCCCGTCCAGATGCGTTGAAGGCTATCCAGCGGTTCCTGGGAATATTACAGACAATTCATTCCACACTTCTCATCTCTGGTGTGTCCCATCTCTTCTCTTACTCGCAAAGGGGAGAACCTGAATAAATGGACCCTGGAGGCTGAAGAATCCTGTTTCTAAAGCAGATCTTCGCTTCTGCTCTGGCATTTCATAGACCCGACACCAGCAAGCAGTTGATTCTTGAGGTAGATGCCTCCTCCTCCGGTGGCAGTGCGGTCCTTACACAGAGGACAACTGAGGGTAAGACAGTAACCTGTGGCTTCTATTCCAGGGCTTTTTCTCCAGCAAATGTAACTGCTCGATTGGCGACCAAGTGGTTCTGGCAATCAAGTTGGCCCTTGAGGAGTGGCAATATCTGCTGGAGGGGTTGGGGCATCTTGTCACCATCTATACCGACCACAAGAACCTGGCTTATCTCCAGACAGCTCAGAGGTTAAACCAATGGCAGGCCTGATGGTCATTGTTCTTCACCTGCTTCAATTTTGTCCTTCACTTCCGTCCAGCTGAGAAGAACATGAAAGCCGATGCATTGTCTCGGTCATTCCTGCTGGTACATCAGGAGGAAGAACCCCAGCACATCATAGAGCCCTCCAAGCTGATGGTGGCCCCAGCTGATGTACACCAAATTCCTCCCGGTAAGACGTCAGTTTCAGAGGCCGATAGAGAACAAGTGCTCCGGTGGGGACACTCCTCCAGAATAGTAGGTCGTGTTGGGCAAAGGAAGTCTCTGCAGCTGATCTCCTGATACTACTGGTGACTGAGACTACGGCAAGATGTCCTAGAATTCATCTCATCCTGTTCTTCCTGTGCCTGGAATAAGACCACAAAGACTCTTCTGACAACATATCGGCATGGAATTTATCATGGACCTACAATGGTCCTCTGGGTGTACTGTCATCTGGGTCGTGGTGGACAAATTCTCCAAGATGGCCCACTTCTCGCCACTCACTGGGTTACCATCCGCTCCAATTCTCGCTAAGCTGTTCATCCAGCACATCTTCAAGTTACACGGCTTGCCCGTCCACATCGTGTCCAATAAGGGGGTCCAGTTCACTGCTCTATTCTGGAGAACTGTCTGCAAGATGTTGGATGTGGCTTTTGACTTTTCATCAGCCTATCACCCACAGTCTAATGGCCAAGTGGCGCGCATTAAGTCCTGATGAATTATCTTCGCCAGTTTGTGGGTGAACACCACAGCAACTGGGTCAGGCTCCTTCCATGGGCCAAGTTTTCCTATAAAAAATAATGTGAGTGAGTCCTCTGCCAAATCCCTGTTCCAGGTGGTTTATGGCCAGCAACCCAAATTTCTGTGTCCTGTGGTGTGTTCTTCCGGCAATCCTGTAGCTGACATCCTTGTGAAGTCCTTCTCAGACATCTGGGCTGAGACCAAGTCCACTCTGCAGCGATCCTTTAACTGCATGAAGAGACACGCTGACAAGAGACGCCTTGATGCTCCCTCCAGCCCGAGATAAGGTCTGGCTCTCATCCAGCTATGTCCGCCTCAAAATGCCTTCATACAAGTTGGGTCCCCACTTTATTGGTCCCTTCGAAGTGCTTCAGCGGATCAACGAGGTGTCTTACAAGTTGAAGCTGTCACCCATGCTACGCATCCCGAATTCCTTCCATGTGTCCCTTCTCAAGCTGGTTGTCCTAAGTCGGTTCCACAGGGATCCTGGTGCCTCTTCTCCTCCTGTCTGTGATGGGGACGTGTATGAGGTAAAAGCCATCCTTGCGGTGAAGGAGGTCTGAGGTAAAACCTACTTTGTGGTACACTGGAAGGGGTTTGGTCCCAAGGAGAGGTCTTGGGAACCATAGCAAAATGTTAATGCCCTCTTCTCCTTAGGAAATTCCTGAAAAGGAGGGGTTGTAAAGGGGGATACTGTAGTGCCTGTTCCTGCTCCCAGGCCCCGGCGGAGGCGCCCCACCTCTCACCTACATGGTTCCAGCATTTTCTCCATGTGCACCTCCACTTCCAGTCTCCGGCGGGGGCATCCTCCCTCTTTCCAGCCCCACAGCTTCGCAGCTTCCTCTCCTATTCTGGTCCCTGCCACAGCCTTCTCACACTCCGAGGCCACATGCTCTGCTTCTGTGTCCATTCCTAGGGTGCGTGCACGGTCACACCTCCTGTCTTAAAGGGCCGGTGTCTCATTACCTGGCAGCTGTTCCTGAGGTCACCTATTACCTTAAAGGTATTTAAGTCCACCTCCCCTCACATGAGGTGCCTCAGCAATGTTGCTAATAGTGCGTTGCTAGTTCTCAGGTCCCCGTACGTCTGTGTCTCTAGTCCTGCCTTGTTCTAGTACCAGTCCACGTTCCTAACCTCTGTCTCGTCCTAGAGCCTGCTCTCCATCCGAGTGGAGTCATATCTGAACCATCACCAGTGTGCAGCCATGTCGGAGCCTTCGCTACAAGTGCCGTCTCCTCTGAACCAGAGTGCCGCCACATCTGAACCTACACCAAAGTGCCGTCTCGTCGGAGCCTTCACCTCTGTGCCGCCATATCTGGGCACTCCTGTACTGGACATTGAGATCTTACCCATCCTAAGAGACTGCATGTTCCGGTCCCTGGCTGCCGTGCCTTTAGGCCTTCTGTTGGAAGCACCGCACAGTCCCTGTATAGGGATTTTCTGCTGGTCGCTTCCTCAATGGAGTCCAGTGCACGGTCCAGTGGGTCCACCCCCAGACGGTCGCCGACCCTCGGTGACCATAACAAAGACACGAGCCAGGAATGACCCGAAGCATACTGCCAAACAGGTTGCAAAGTGGCTTAAAGATAACAAAGTCAATGTTTTGGAGTGGCCTTCACAAAACCCTGATCTCAATCCAACTGAAAATTTATGGGCAAAGTTGAAAAGGCCAGTGCGAGCACCTACAAACATGGCTCAGTTATACCAGTTTTGTCAGGAGGAACGGGCCCAAATTCCTACCAACTATTCTGAGAAGCTTGTGGAAGGATATCCAAAATGTTTGACCCAAGTCATATAGTGTAAGAGCAATGGTACCAAATACTAATGAAATTAATGTAAACTTTTGACTTTGCAGAAAGTAATAAAAATGCCTTTAAAACATTCTCTCTTTCATTATTTTGGCATTTGGCAAATATAAATAATTTTGGTTCCTAATTGACCTAAAATGGGAAAGGTTTATTCTGATTTCATGTCAGAGGGCACTTTTCCACTTGCGTACAGCTTCCGATGTGTGAGCATTGTAAGTGATATACTAATGACCCTCTGCAGGGAGCGTCAGCCGAAGGTCATGCGACTGTGATGCGATCTTGCAATCGCATCAAAGCTGTGGATAAGAGGGAGGGAGCACTTTCTCCCCATCTCCTCCACTGTCTGTCTCCGGGTATATTGCACTGCACTTGGATTACATTGCGTACAGTACGATGTTTCACATGCTTCCATAGGTTTGCATGGGCGTGCGTGAGCTGACTCGCTGCCAAACGCAGCATGCTGCGATTCATTCCGCATGCCGCTGTGGCATGAGAAATCAATCGCAGATGGATGCTGCCCCATAGTTTTGCACTGGTGCGAGTGCAATTCGATGTTATATTGGATAGCACTCGCACATGAAAATCGCAAGCGGAACAGTACCCCGATAGTGAGAAACATGCAGATGTGTCTTTATAGATAGTGTACAGTTAGGTCCAGAAATATTTGGACAGTGACACAAGTTTTGTTATTTTAGCTGTTTACAAAAACATGTTCAGAAATACAATTATATATATAATATGGGCTGAAAGTGCACACTCTCAGCTGCAATATGAGAGTTTTCACATCCAAATCGGAGAAAGGGTTTAAGAATCATAGCTCTGTAATGCATAGCCTCCTCTTTTTCAAGGGACCAAAAGTAATTGGACAAGGGACTCTAAGGGCTGCAATTAACTCTGAAGGCGTCTCCCTCGTTAACCTGTAATCAATGAAGTAGTTAAAAGGTTTGGGGTTGATTACAGGTGTGTGGTTTTGCATTTGGAAGCTGTTGCTGTGACCAGACAACATGCGGTCTAAGGAACTCTCAATTGAGGTGAAGCAGAACATCCTGAGGCTGAAAAAAAGAAAAAGTCCATCAGAGAGATAGCAGACATGCTTGGAATAGCAAAATTAACAGTCGGGTACATTCTGAGAAAAAAAGGAATTGACTGGTGAGCTTGGGAACTCAAAAAGGCCTGGGCGTCCACGGATGACAACAGTGGTGGATGATCGCCGCATACTTTCTTTGTTGAAGAAGAACCCATTCACAACATCAACTGAAGTCCAGAACACTCTCAGTGAAGTAGGTGTATCTGTCTCTAAGTCAACAGTAAAGAGAAGACTCCATGAAAGTAAATACAAAGGGTTCACATCTAGATGCAAACCATTCATCAATTCCAAAAATAGACAGGCCAGAGTTAAATTTGCTGAAAAACACCTCATGAAGCCAGCTCAGTTCTGGAAAAGTATTCTATGGACAGATGAGACAAAGATCAACCTGTACCAGAATGATGGGAAGAAAAAAGTTTGGAGAAGAAAGGGAACGGCACATGATCCAAGGCACACCACATCCTCTGTAAAACATGGTGGAGGCAACGTGATGGCATGGGCATGCATGGCTTTCAATGGCACTGGGTCACTTGTGTTTATTGATGACATAACAGCAGACAAGAGTAGCCGGATGAATTCTGAAGTGTACCGGGATATACTTTCAGCCCAGATTCAGCCAAATGCCGCAAAGTTGATCGGACGGCGCTTCATAGTACAGATGGACAATGACCCCAAGCATACAGCCAAAGCTACCCAGGAGTTCATGAGTGCAAAAAAGTGGAACATTCTGCAATGGCCAAGTGAATCACCAGATCTTAACCCAATTGAGTATGCATTTCACTTGTTCAAATCCAGACTTAAGACGGAAAGACCCACAAACAAGCAAGACCTGAAGGCTGCGGCTGTAAAGGCCTGGCAAAGCATTAAGAAGGAGGAAACCCAGCGTTTGGTGATGTCCATGGGTTCCAGACTTAAGGCAGTGATTGCCTCCAAAGGATTCGCAACAAAATATTGAAAATAAAAATATTTTGTTTGGGATTGGTTTATTTGTCCAATTACTTTTGACCTCCTAAAATGTGGAGTGTTTGTAAAGAAATGTGTACAATTCCTACAATTTCTATCAGATATTTTTGTTCAAACCTTCAAATTAAATGTTACAATCTGCACTTGAATTCTGTTGTAGAGGTTTCATTTCAAATCCAATGTGGTGGCATGCAGAGCCCAACTCGCGAAAATTGTGTCACTGTCCAAATATTTCTGGACCTAACTGTATGTAAACTTCTGGTTTCAACTGTATGATGGAGTTGGAGTCGGAATCAGGAAATTGAGCAGTTGGAGGTTTGGCTTACCGACTCCACAGCCCTGCATGTTCTAGTGGATACAGTCATACCTCCAAACTTTTAAAGAACAAAAAAAGGAAAAAATTTGTAATTATTTTAAAGTACTTTTATAGGAACAAAACAAATCTGACACCCGAAGAGATGAAATAGTTAATTTATTTTGTGCACTGCAGAGATTTTAGGCCCGCCCTCAAGGAGGAGGAGCTACAAAGCAGCAAAGGAGAGGTGAGAAGAAGGGACAAAAACTCAGACTGCCAGGACAGTGCTACTTGGGACAGTTCTGCTGAATCCAGGACAGTTGGGAGCTATGGATACAGGGGATACATAGGAGAGTATACATTTCGTAATTTAGCAGCATAAAGCTGCATCCAAAACTCCCCTAATAAGTGATATGTGAATCCAGCCAAATGGGGACAATGATAGAAGTCATAACATCCAATAGTGGTAACTTCTTCTATGACTATTAAAGGGGGTGCTGGCACCAGGCCATGCAGGCACTGCTCTCCTTTGCCAAGGAGACTGTGTGCAGAACTTGGTTCCAACCTGTGTCCGTCACCCCTGCTGCTGGTCTCTGACTTATTAAGACACGCAACACTAAAGTTCACTTAGCAAACCAGTCTTGTTTACTTTTATTCTTCACACCATTAAGACAAACATGGCCTTCCTTCTGTGGGGTACTAGTCTTCATGCTGTTCTCCGCTATCTTGGACTGAGCCCTCAGGGGTCTGCACCTCCTTCCCCTAATCCTGCACTCCTTCATCCATTTCTGGGCTCGACAGCTCTGTAGCCAGTTGACTCTCTAAGCCTGACGTGGTGAGCCGTAGGCTCTGGACCTCCAGAGGTTACCTAGGGATTCCCTGACTAGCCTTAGCACCGAGGCCACATCTTACTTTGAACCCACTTCTTGACTGACTCCTTCTGTAGCTCCCTTTCCTAAACATCCTCCTCCCTTAACTACTTAACTACTTAACCCTATCTTATCTAACACCTCTTCTAAACTCACTCTACCCCCAGCTAACTTGATCGCTGGATGCAACCTTTGGTAACCTGTTCAACAAGCGTAGCTCTGCTACATCCTAAGGGTATTCTCTTTTTTTAACACTTAAATATTCACACATGCGAGTGAGCACCTCTCGGAGCTTTGACAAATTTCAGACTAGTTTTGAAATTGAAACTAAAAATCCATTTTGTGTTCTTTGATCATGGAATTTGCGGTTTTAATTTTGAATCCGTTGTTTTAGGAAGGTCCAAAAGTTGTGTTCAAAAATAATATTTATGAATAATGTGGTGCTCTTAAATAATAGTCATATTTTGTCTCAATAATCCATGACGCAGATTGTTTATTTTGTGTAGCATACAAGATGCATTATACATTCCATAGTTTACATTCATAGGAAGGCCATACATTGCATTGCACAATTCAGGTCACATAAAGGCACAAGACGCTCAGAAGTGAAAAAATATGTAACAAAAATAAAAACCTATACAAACATAATCAGCAGATTGTCATTCATGTTGCTTCCCTTTTCAGCCATTTTTGGTAATTTGATGTTTACTTACAAGGGTTGTGCCACGAACAAAGTTCATTTTAATCAATAGATTTTTGAAAAATAATAAGTTAAAAAATTAGATGTGTTACAAAAAATGTCCTGTGCTGAGATAATCTTATACATGTGCCCCTGCTATGTCCTGTGTAATGGCTGTATCTGTCCATGTTAGGGACATGGTCTGAACATACCACATCTCCCGGGCAGGGGAGGAAAATAAGTGACTATACAGATGACATAGTAATGGCTTACAGCTGCTGCTTTCTGTGGGGTAAAACATTTTCCTGCTTGTTTTATAACATGAGCAAGTGTTTTTGCTGTATCCCCATTTCCGTGAGCTCATTATAAATCAAGTAAATGAGTTAGGAGCACCGCCTACAGCTGCACTCATATGTCACTGACTTTATTTATGGCTAACACTCAATCATGTGATAAAACAGTCAAAGAAATGTTTTACACCACAGAAAGCAGCAGCTGTGATCCCTTGCTGTAATGTCTCTATACTCTTTTGCTTCCTCTCCTGCCCAGATGTGATATGTTCAGACTATGTTCTTTCTTGGTGAGAGACAGCTATTACACAGTACATAGCAGGGACACATTTATAGGATTATCTCAGCAGAAAAAAAAATATTTTTAACACATTAAATTGTGGAATTTATTATTCCAAGATTTATTAATTTAAATGTACTTTTTTGTTGGGAAACCCTTTTAACCCATTGCTGACTGCTGGTATCATTGCTTAATGAGGTGAATACTACTGCTGCCTAGATACACTATAAAGGATTAGCTTTATGAGCCAGTAATTACAGCCATTCAATAAAAGCAACTCCCACTATGGCAGATTTGAGCCATCCATGTGTTACGAAAATAGTCATTCTGCTGTATAGCCACAATGTAATACAGTGGAACCTCAGTTTAGGAGTAACTTGGTGTGCGAGTATTTCGCTATACGAGCAAAGCTTACTGTAAATTTGTAACTCAGTTTACGAGCAAGCTTTGCTGTACGAGCAAATACCGCACACACTTCCAGTTCCGTACTTTCACCGCGCTCTGACCCGCTCTTGCAGTCCGCACAAACACACACAAACACACACGCACACACACATATTATGCTCACCTTACCTTCAGCTCCATCACCGGCCTCATGGTTTTTGTAGTTCACCAGTACAGGATGTGTATCGGGTAACCATTGCGACCGATGCCGAAACTTCCGCTGTTAGCCGCTACTCAAAGGCAGCGTGCTGGCCAATCAGAGGCAAACGGCTCCTGCCTTTGACGCTCAGCGATCTGGCAGAGGAAACTCCGGCATCGGTCGCGATGGTTACCCTATTCACATTCTGTATTGACGAACTACAAGAACCATGAGGCCGGCGATGGAACGGAAGGTAAGCTGAGTATAATTTATGCGTGTTTGTGCGCGCGCGTGTGTGTGTGTGTGTGTGTGTGTGTGTGTATTTGTGTGTGGAATGGCACAATAGGGGGCCAAGATGGGACATTGCACAAGTTGTGGAATGACTTGTCTGAGCTTGCATTATTTCCTATGGGAAATGTTGCTTTGCTAGACGAGTAACTTGGTTTACAAGCACACTCCCAGAATGGATTGTTCTCGTAAATCAAGGTTCCACTGTACTACATTTCTCCTGCAGGTTTTCCTGCAGGCTCTCCTGCAGCTCTGACCTTGTATACGAGCCAAATTCATGGCCATCAGCTGATCACCAAGATGGCTGTATTCTGAAAGTGGTTATCTTTGATAAGACGACCTTGTTAACAAATTTAGCGCGCCAAACTCTCTGTTCATCATTACTTTAAAAATTATATCTATCAGGATTGAATATATTTAATGTCACTGTGATGGAAACAATATACAGTATTAGGCACCAAAAAAAGTAATAAAAGCTGCCACACTTTTAAAATTGCAATTATTATTATTGTCACAAAGTGTTACACTTATGGGTTTGATTATTGTCACAAAGTGCTACACTTATGAGTTAGACACACAATATCCATGTGCAGAATTTACAGAATAAACATCTGAGGAAAACAGGACCAGAAAATATAAATCCTGGCACACGAATAGAAGAACATCTCCGGATAGAAGCACAAACATTAACACAGTTATAGACACTTTAAGGGGTTGTCCGGCATTCAGCAAATGATGACCTGTCTGTGGAACAGGTAATCAATATGAGATCAATGGGGATCCAGCACCCCCATGATCATCTGATATCTGCTTCTCCAGTGGGCAGGGATGCTATCATCAGAAAATGATCTGTGGACTAAATTAGGTTTGCGTTTGTGTTAAATGTGTTGGAGTTTTTGTTTGGCTTTGTCATATCACGTATCACAATCTGTCTTAGAAAGAAAAAATAGAAATATTGCAATTTTCACACTGGCCACTTCTGCTTTTTTAGTCTAGAACTTCCATTTGATTCAGGGAACAACACATGTACATAAGTTACCATGGTCACATCCGAAACCTATGTTTTGCATTTAAGCATGTAATGAGCGGGTGCACAGGTCACTGTGAACGAATGGGGAGCAGGGTCAGCGGTGATGCCACTTCTGATTGGTTGATCCTGTGTGATCAGCTGTGTATAGAGGCATTATCTGTCTCTACTGATAAGAAAACTCCTGAAAACTTTTTCCATAAGGACATGAAGTGTGAAAATTGCAAAATCAATATTTTTAATTTTTAAATAAAGATTGGGATACGAAAAATAAACACATTGGCAATATTTTATTAAATTAATGTAACACAAAAACCTGATTTAAACAATAGATCATTTTCTAATTGTTTCCCTTTCGGCAATGTATGGAGTGTAACATAGCAGCTACGTACATTGTTTAGTGGCCACTGCCAAATACAGCACTTTTCCATTCACTTGAATGGGAGATACTTTGATAATGCAAAGACTTCTGTAAGATGATATGATAGGAGGTCATATTAGTAACCATTCCTAAGATGCCCTTACAAAGTAAAGGTGTCTTTACACGCTTTGATAATGCATACAATTTGACTAAAGCAATTGTTGCTTACAAGTATCTCAAAATATAATAATTTGCACGCGGGCACTTGACATCAGAGGAGCACAACTTTTTTGGGTCCAAGGCCCACTTTGGAAGGTAAAGCCAACCCCATGGGATACAGTAGTACCAAAGTTTTACCTTCTGGAAAATGTACTGCATATTGAAAGTATGCACCATAAATGTCCAATAGGTGCAGGTTCCATTTATAGGGCTCCCCCTATCAGGGAGGTAGATGCACCCCTCTCATGGCTGTGCAAACCAGGAGATCATGAGTTCAGCTCTCTACATTGTAGTATGTTACAGAAGCTGAACCAGTATTTCCTTCTCCCATAAACTACAATGAATAAAAGCACTCGTGCATGGTTGCCTCTTCTCATCTACGCCCTTCTGATTTATAGAAGTCAGGATCCATTCTGACAAAATGTGGAGGGCCTAGAAATTAATACATCATTAATAATTACCTGGTCTTACAGTGCTACACAGCACTGCTGGTCTACTACATGACAGCAACATACTGCCAGACATTATGCAGATGGTTGGGGGCCGCACAGAAGGGCATCGTGGGTTGAAAGTGGCCCCCAGTCTGCAGTGTGCACCCCGCTTTAAATAGCTATAATCCTGATCTTCAGGTTCACTGATTATTTTGATCATAAGATCTACTAATCGCTGTAAATTAGATTGCCCAATAGTCAGGCTATTGAATAATCCATCCCGATTTTAGTTTCCCGCTTTTGTATTATCTTACTACAATTACAATTTAATAACTATATATAGGAAATACACACAATTCAACTCTTTGTAGACCCTGTAGGAAATTGTCACACAAGCAAAAAATAGTCAAACTGCACATTATTTAAACATGTAAAGCCTCACTAAGTGAAAGTATGAGTCCCCATTATCCAGAATTTGGAGTGTGTCAATGGCACCTTGACGAATTTTACCCCTCCAAGAGGACTAGAAAAGTGCCCATATAGCTAAGATAGGGACAGCAATCTCTTCTGAACCCATTGATGTGCATCTTGGGCAAGCTTGCATGGGGAATTTAAGGGTAAGAAGGGAGTAAATTGCTACTAGACACTTCTTACGATGCATCTTCAGGGGAATCAGAAGGGTCAGGCATTTAAATTGAGAAGGGCAGGGGGAGGTGGTTGAGGAGGCTCCGATACAGATTAAATGGTAGGCCAATCCCACCAAAATTGTCAGGTTTGGTTCACTTGAAACCTATGTGTATAGGCCTTAAACCCTGGAATTATAAAACTGCACAATTTCACTTAGAAGAGAGGGCTTTGAATCCTTAACATGTAGTACACAGTACACACATGGTCACTATTGTCTATCTTTTAATATAATATCATCGCGGGCTTCCATTTATTACATTCTTCAGTTAATTCACAGCAAGTAGTCCCATTGGTCATCTTAAACTTTCAGAATATATATCCAGCTTAATTGTACAGTGTAATACATAGCTTTAAACATAATTTGTAACAGTTCAGTATGTCAGATAAAGAATGAATTCCAGGGTGGTGAGGCAAACAGGACAAGGTTTTACATCAGTCTCACTTAGTGTTTTTGTGCTTGTGTTTTTGTGCCACACCATAAGGGACATGGGCTGCTATAGTTCCCATCTCTTGGGCTCCTTCTATGTGGAACATCTGATCATCAAAGAATATATGAGGGCGTATTTTCTCCAGCATAGGTCCTTTTGGAGCTCCAGCCAAAAACAGTGCCTCATCAGTTTCAAGACCCCAGCTACGTAGGGTTTTAAGGGCTCTTGCCCCAGAACTGGCTGCACTACGAGCAGTGACTAAGTATGTGCGTATTGGGCAGTTCATTCTCATTCCCTTTTGATAAAATTTCTTCTGTAATTTTCCTAGAGATTCCAAGAAACCCTTTAATGGACCCTGAGAATGAAAGATAATGAAGTTAATCAGTAACTTTATAAAAAAAAGTGTCAATAAGATATTTACAAAGTCATCTACCGTGGGATTTAGTAACAAAGACAAAGCTACCAAGTCATCAGCTGGAGGGTTTTTTTTTTTAAGTCCCTTTTCGGTCTTGTGCTTTTTGTTCCAAATTCTTCAAATTGTGCACATGCTTTATAAATTTTGCATAAAATAAAAAAATATGTTTTTCCTTTCAAGCAAATTGAAACAAAGTTAGCCTTGATGAAATGAACGTCCACACATTTTGTATTAGCAATACGATACTGCAGTAATTCCCAGTACTTCTGTACATCAAAGCACAATAAAGCACTGTGCACATTAAATCTTTCAATACTTCTTTTATCAAATCGTGTATCCAGGAACTTTCTTGAACATATAGTCACTGATTCATCAAGGTGCTTATGCATAAAACATCTTAATATGTCACTTTTTTTTTAGCAACTCAACATTCACACAAAAATATGGCAAGTTTTTGTGTTTACACCCCATTCCCAGACAGCTACGCCAATATGGGTGTAGGCTGGATGGGGCACGATAACACCCGTCTGTCAGATTCATCATAAGTTAAACCAATAACATGGTGTAACTTACTCCAAAAATGTACGTCAACAATGGCATACGCTGGGTACCAAACATGGCTGATTCATAAAGAGGCAATCGCCACTTAATGACTCCGATCAATGTAGTCCAGCGAGCGTGAATGAGGTACGCTATGGGAGGGGGGGATGGAGTGTAGCACATATTATGCCAAATTGTAAGACTTTTTAAAATATCACATTTGATGTATCAGTCTAATACATCTGGAAAAGACACATTGACATAAAAATCTGAAAACTAAATAACTTGATAAAAAGTTGCAAATCATTTGATGAATTCGTCAAACATCAATAAGTCACTAACTGAAAGATAATTATGTAAAAAGAACTGACAAAATGATGACTAGCAAGCACAGGAACCACCGGGGTAGCTGAGGCGGATGGCACGGCCGGGGTTGACAGACACAGTCACTAGTAAAGCTGGAACCACTGCAGTGGCTGGGGTGGATGGCATGGCCAGACACAGACAGACACTAGTACCAACAGGGCAGGACAGACCGGTAGAAGGTACCAACAGAGCAGGACGGACTGGAACCAGATACCAATGGAGCAGGACAAACAGATAGAAGGTACCAACAGGACAGGACGGACAGGAACCAGGTAACAACAGGACAAGGGGACCTGACAAGTAACTGGCTAGGGCACAAAACAAATAACTAATTGAACACATTGATCATGCACCACCCCTAGTGGGAGAGTGCCACAGGAAATGGCATACTGGCCCTTTAAGTGAAGGGCAGAGGTGTGCGTGCATGCCCTAGGAGGACTCCCAGAGGGCCTGTACCATATGCACAGGCCCTGGGAGGGGAAAGCAAAAAGTACCCATGTGGAGAAGCGCAGAAACGCCAAGCAGCGTGGTGAGAGTCGGCTGCGAGTAAGCGCCGCTTCCCAGCAGGGAGGAGAACGAGGGGTGCAGGGACGACAGCGCTACAGTTAGTCTAAGGGCTATCTGATGAAACATTGGATAACCCTTATCTGTGTTATACGCTCATGTAAGCGAGACCTAAGGTACATTTGTTCATTTGTTGGGTAGTTGCTGGCATGGTTACTTGTGGCAATGATTTGGTACAAAAGTTCCTGTAAACATTTGTACTAATGGCTATAGAAAATATTAACTAGTATTGGCCACCTTGTGGAATAGTCTAGAGCTAAATAAGAATGACTTTTTATTTTTTTTTAATTCCTCATCTCCATTGCAGAGATATTACCTAAAATGTTTAGATTCTAATTTTTGCAAAGGGGGTTTTAGCATAGATTCTTCACTGGAAGGGTTATTTTTTTCCCATGCGTGTCATTGACTAATCATAAGCAGAAAGCTTGATGCAAGTTAAAAGACAAAACACTCTCCCAGAGAATGTCAGACCCAGCTTTCTCTGTGCAATATGGAAAAAGATGTTAATTACACACAGCCCTGGTTTCCTCAGTGATCTCACTGCTGGTATCTACTGTGATTCCAAGTGTGGCAGGGGAATACATAAAAGTTGTGTATCATTACAAATACTTCATGAAGTTATTTTATGGCAGTCAGTGTGGGGTAGGAGGACTAGAGCAAAGCTGACAGTGCAGTGACACGATAGATGCAGATTGTGATGACATGGACACTCAGTGCCTAGTATGGGTTAAAGTTTCTTAAAATTCAGCCAGACATATTGTTCTTCTGTGTGTTAACTCATGTTTGCTAAACTATTGTTTGGGACCAGACCCTTCGGAGCAATCATTGTAATGTAGTTGTGTATTGCTAATCTAATGTAAATTACCTTAGTAGCCATTGTCTAGTCTGTGACTTGCAGACTACATGTAGATATCCTCAGTCTTTCTATCCACATCATTTAAATGAACATTATCCATGCAGCTTGAAATTCATCCAATAAGAGAAGCAACCCTGTACAACCAATCCGATAAGGGCACAGTTTATCCTAAGGGAAGGTTATGGCTATAAAAGGGATTTCTTTAAGTCACCAATTGTTGATGGATGTGCATGATCCAGTCTAAGCTCTTAGGAGATGGCTAGGGGATCAGGACCAAGATACCTTGTGGACTTAGTCTAGGGACTTTGACTCCGACTAGAGGATCACTTGGCTACATGGCTTCAACCTAGAGACTCCGGTTCCGATTGGAGACCATATCCACAGTCTAGGGATTTCGACTCCGGCTGCCAGGATTATATCATCATACCAGAGACTACTTAAGGAGGAAACCCAGGTTGGGACAATCCAGTCACCTGGCTACAGACTTTGCAGTCCTCAGCCAGCTTCCTAAATCTGGCATTATTCCAGTCTCGGTGGGTGCTCGCCAAAAGCGGGGTGCTGCTGGATTAGAGTAAGTAGCCCTGGAAGCTCTGAAGCACGGACATTCAAATCCCTGGTGAGCCAGCGGAAGGGTGAGACTCTGTTGCCTGTTACATTTGTGTGTTTTGCTGTTTATGTGCTATGCGCCGTTAATATTTTGGGGATAGTGTTCCACCCCCGGTTAAGGAGGTCGTGCGTTCAGTTGGGATGAGCCCTGAGCCACGCTTTCTTTCTAAAGGCGGCTGGGCCAGCGGACGAGAGCACCCACTGAGCCCCGTGTCTCCACACAGATGTGTTTGTAATTACACAAAGCTCTGCTCTACTTCCCTCCCCTCTTGTAATCACAGTATGTGCTAGAAATGAGAATCAGTGAGGAGAGCAGGGCTTTCTCTCATATGTCTCACCCCGAGAAAGCTTTGTCTGACATTCTCTCAGGGCGTGGTCTTTTTTCCCCTTCATGACGCCAACTTCTTATGATTAATCAACGTCATGCAGGGAAAAAAGTTAATGCCCCCTTAGTCTTAACGAAAATTAGACTCGTCTCTAAACTTTATAAGCCAATATGTCCACAAGAGAGATGAGAAATTAGAAATAAAATCTATGTTCATTTCAATTCATTTTGCGGACACTTTTATATGATGTGGCAAGTTTAATGTGCTAAACTTATAATGGTTCTCATTAAGCCAATTTTTTTCATATATATATTTAGAGACTAAATACCCATGGTGGGCATATGTCTGCTTACAGGATAGCGGTAGATATAATTGTACTAAGTCTTGGAAAATATTAATAAACAATGGATAGTAAGGCAGACAATAAAATCACATGTATGTAAAACACCTAGACTATACCTGTGCCAGTGGCTTGTTCTCATAAGCCTTTTCATGCTCAAAAAATTTGTCCAAGCCATGCTCTTTCACAATTTGTTCTGACTCGTCAGAAAACAGAACAGCATCTCCATCAAATGCCACTCGCAGCTGGTCCTCATTTATAGACACATTGTGACTTGGGTTGAAAATTGTTGCAGCAGCAATACCTACAGACATAAAAATGTATAAATGTAGGTCACATAAAAAAATCCTTAAATTATGAAAAGTCATCTTTTCCATTGCTGACAATGTGTGAGAGCTGTAACTGGTATACATTGTATATGCTGAACTAGATCTGATACTGAACTGTAGGAACATAAATCTGTGCAAGATTTATAGAACTCAATATGTGCAAAATGTAGTGACTATAATAAAAGGTATATATAATATACAGTGAATTTTCTCTAAATTACAAATTCTTTAAGACTCAATCCCTATTTAGACCAGATTTACTTGAACAAATTTCAGTTTCACTACATTCTATACATACTAGCCATTTTTTTTTAAGGTAACTACCTCTCAGATGACAACTTTTCGATACAGTTTTAGCATGTTATCTTATAGAAGTTTTTTAATATATTATAATTTTGTACCTGCTTTCACAAACGGCTAGGGGGGTCTTCCAAAATAAGGTTTATTTTTTTCCTGACAGTTCCTGATGTTGAAAAATGGCTCCAGGAACACTTTGGAAAAAGTGTGCAGCATTTGACGGAGACGTCACTGGACGGGGAACAGCGGTCTGCAATAGCGCCTCTCACAGGCACTATTACCAACACAAGGTATTTGAGAGAAATATTGTTTCTCAATATAATATCGAGCTAGACAATAAAAAATATGGGTGAACCACCCCTTTAATATGTTTATCCATCCTGTGATTTCCATAATTCCTCCTATTCCTATTTCCTTCTTGGTGCTACACATTTATCTATCAGACTAGAAGGTGGCCCGATTCTACGCATCGGGTATTCTAGAATTTACGTATTGTGTAGTTCATGTATGATTTTTGTTATATATATATATATATATAGATGTTGTTGTGTGTAGTTACCAAGTGTTTGTGTAGGGCGCTGTACATGTTCTGGGTGTTGTCTGGGTGTGACGGGGGGTGAGAGCGGTGTTGTATGTGTGTTTCGTGTGTTGCGTTGTTTGTGGAGCGCTGTGTGTCTGTAGCGTTGTGTGTGTGTGTGTTGCGCGGTTTGTGTGTGTGGTGTGTTTTGGGGGGAGGTATGTTTTGTGCAGTATGTGTGTTGTGCGGTATGTGCGTATATTTGTGTGTGCCGCGGTGTTTGGGTGTTGTGTGTGTGCAGCGTTGTCTGTGTGTGTGGGTGTCTGTTTAGGGCAAATGTTTGTGGTTCCCAGTGTGTGTGTGTGGTGTGTTGTGCAGTGCGCGCGCGTGTGTGTGTGTGTGTGTTGGGGGAAGGTGTGCACTTCCCATCGTGCTCCATCCCCCATGCAGCGCACTCCCCATCGTGCTCCATCCCCTATGCTGCGCACCCCCCATCGTGCTCCATCTCCCATGCTGCGCACTCCCAAACGTGCTCCATCCACCATGCTGCGCACTCCCAAACATGCTACATCCGCCATGCTGTGCACTCCCAAACGTGCTCCATCCGCCATGCTGCGCACTCCCAAACGTGCTCCATCCACCATGCTGCGCACTCCCAAATGTGCTCCATCCGCCATGCTGCGCACTCCCAAACGTGCTCCATCCGCCATACTCCGCACTCCCCATCATGCTCCATCCCCTATGCTGCGCACCCCCCATCGTGCTCCATCTCCCATGCTGCGCATCCTCCATCGTGCTCCATCTCCCATGCTGCGCACTCCCAAACGTGCTCCATCCGCCATGCTGCGCACTCCCAAACGTGGTCCATCCGCCATGCTGCGCACTCCCAAACGTGCTCCATCCGCCATACTCCGCACTCCCCATCGTGCTGCATCCCCCATGCTGCGCACTCCCAAACGTGCTCCATCCGCCATACTCCGCACTCCCCATCGTGCTGCATCCCCCATGCTGCGCACTCCCAAACGTGCTCCATCCGCCATGCTGCGCACTCCCAAACGTGCTCCATCTGCCATGCTGCGCACTCCCAAACGTGCTCCATCCGCCATGCTGCGCACTCCCAAACGTGGTCCATCCGCCATGCTGCGCACTCCCAAACGTGCTCCATCCGCCATGCTGCGCACTCCCAAACGTGGTCCATCCGCCATGCTGCGCACTCCCAAACGTGCTCCATCCGCCATGCTGCGCACTCCCAAACGTGCTCCATCCACCATGCGCACTCCCAAACGTGCTCCATCCGCCATGCTGCGCACTCCCAAACGTGCTCCATCCCCCATGCTGTGCACCCCCCATCGTGCTCCATCCCCCATGCTGCACCAGCATCAGCCTCTCTACCCGCAGAATCAGCCTCTGTGCCCGCAGCATCAGCCTCTCTCCTCCCAGCATCAGCCTCTCTACCCGCAGCATCAGCCTCTCTCCTCCCAGCATCAGCCTCTCTGTCCCCAGCATCAGCCTCTCTGTCCCCAGCATCAGCCTCTCTCATCCCAGCATCAGCCTCTCTCCTCCCAGCATCAGCCTTTTCTGTCCCCAGCATCAGCCTCTCTCCTCCCAGCAGCAGCCTTTTCTGTCCCTAACATCAGCCTCTCTCCTCCCAGCATCAGCCTCTCTCCTCCCAGCCTACCCCAGCCTCAGCCTCCCCCAGCATCAGCCTCTCTCCTCCCAGCATCAGCCTCTCTCCTCCCAGCATCAGCCTTTTCTGTCCCTAGCATCAGCCTCTCTCCTCCCAGCATCAGCCTCTCTCCTCCCAGCATCAGCCTCTCTCCTCCCAGCCTACCCCAGCCTCAGCCTCCCCCAGCATCAGCCTCTCTCCTCCCAGCATCAGCCTCTCTCCTCCCAGCATCAGCCTTTTCTGTCCCCAGCATCAGCCTCTCTCCTCCCAGCCTACCCCAGCCTCAGCCTCCCCCAGCATCAGCCTCCCCCAGCATCAGCCTCTCTCCTCCCAGCAGCAGCCTCTCTCTTCCCAACATCAGCCTCTCTCCTCCCAGCCTACCCCAGCCTCAGCCTCCCCCAACATCAGCCTCTCTCCTCCCAGCATCAGCCTCTCTCTTCCCAGCATCAGCCTCTCTCCTCCCAGCCTAGCCCAGCCTCAGCCTTCCCCAGCATCAGCCTCTCTCCTCCCAGCATCAGCCTCTCTCCTCCCAGCATCAGCCTCTCTCCTCCCAGCCTACCCCAGCCTCAGCCTCCCCCAGCATCAGCCTCTCTCCTCCCAGCATCAGCCTTTTCGGTCCCCAGCATCAGCCTCTCTCCTCCCAGCCTACCCCAGCCTCAGCCTCCCCCAGCATCAGCCTCTCTTCTCTCAGCCTCCCCATCCCAGCCTTCCCCAGGATCAGCCTCTCTCCTCCCAGCCTCCTCCAGCACGCCGTGCTCCTCTGCCGACACTCACAGATCCGATCGCATACACTCACACACACACACACACACCCGATCGCATACACTCACACACACCCGATCGCATACACTCACGCACACACACATTGACGATATTGCACATACGCGCTCACACTCACAACATCCGGAGATACCACATGCTTCTGGCTATGTGATCCTCCGGCAGGTCCTGGAAGCTCACAGCACAGTATCGCCGCCGAGAAGCAAGCGATATCCAAGGATGTTGTGAGTGTGTGGATGCGATGTGATGCGTGTGTGAGGTGTGTGTGAGAGTGAGTGTGATCTGATGTGTGTGTGTGTATGTGTGTGTGTGTGCTGTTATGTGTGTGCGTGTGTGTATGTTCCGCCGCTGTAGGACCTTGATGCGCTGGTAACTATGCTACCATGGTTACCAGCGTATCTCGTCCCCCGCTCGCACGGGAGCCCACACCAGCATACGCCGGCCAGCCCCAGCAATGCGAGGGTATGTGTCGGCTGGTTTGGCGGCGTACGCTGATGTGGGCTCCCGGGGGTACAGTACTCACCTGGGAGTCGTGGCTCCGTGACCGTGTCGGTTCGGGGAATGCGTGGGGGGGGCGGGGCCAGAGCTAGCATGCATTGCGTGAGGGGGCGGGGCGTGGCCGAGTTGCCAATGCCTGCAGGGTGCCGGGGCGAGAGGCCAATCTGAGGGGGGGGGCGGAGCCTGGGCGAGCGGCCGGCCAATCCGTGTGGGGGCGCAGCCTGGGCGAGCAGCCAATCCGTGCGGGGGGGCGGGGCCATGGCGAGCCCAGCGGCCAATCAGCTTTGTGTCACCGTAAGGACACAATTTTGGAGCAAGACAGACAGACAGACAGAATAAGGCAATTATATATATAGATACATGCTTTATGCTATGTTTGGGAATATATACTTTATTAAAAACACACCGTAGATGTTTTACTTACCTTCTTCTATAGCCTCCTGTACCTTTTGAGCATCAGATGAGAGATATAGGTTTGTATGATATGCTTTCAGATAGCCAATAGGGCTGTTACCACCAGTCATACAGAATCTCTCAATAAACAAGTCTGAAATATGAGGGAAAATGAGTAAGTGACTGACTTTTTTTTTTTAAGCCTTTTAAACAATAAAAATTAATAAAAAATTAATCTCATGCCTTATTTTTTCTGTTAAAGATGAATGTTTCACCAACCTTTTATGTGCTAAACTGAACTGAACAGTGACTGAAGATCTGACAAAGAAAAAAACTTGTTTTTTTAATTTCCCTTCTCCATAGTGGAGAGATTAACTGGTAAACTGTATATGCCAATTTCCACAGTTTGCCTAGATTCTTCACTGGGGTGTTTACTTTTCCATATGTATGTTTTTGCCTACTCATAGGTAAAATTCATAATACAGAAAAAAAAAAATAAAATGTCAAAACAGGTTTTCTTAGGGTGATATGGAAATAGTCATGCTTAACCAGGTCACACAGATCTAATTGACAAGGTTTATTACATGGGGAAGATGCCTGTATACTTCTGTGCACAATACATGAAAGAAACAAAAAACCCCACAAATGACGTTCTGAGAATGTTCTAAAAACGATGCTATCTCCTAGGAATCAATGGGCATCATGGGACATTACACCATTGGATTACGTCGGAAGATTTTTTCAAATGAATAGATTGGTGAATGAGGGAGAGTGGTGCAGTCTTTATTCAAATAAACTATTTTTTTGCTATGTGTGTGTTTAATAACTCTAAACTTGCTGGGTTAGTAATGGGGGTGTCTGATAGACATCTCTCCATTACTAACCAATTCACAGCTGACATCAACCCCAAAAGTATTACCTCAATTGCCACCGCACCAGGGCAATCAGAAAGACTCGGGCAAAGCGTCAGAATTGGTGCATATAATGGATGTGCCACTTCTGGTGCAGCTACAGGCTGCTATTCTTAGGTTGTGAAGGGTCAAATAACCATGGGCCTTCCCAGCCTGATAATACCAGCCCCAGCTGTCTACTTTACCTGTGCTGGTTATCCAAAAAAGGGGGTACCCCACACCGTATTTTTTATTTACTCCCTATGAACATTTGTTTGCAGGGCAATTGTCCTGCTCGTACCCCCATTTTGCTTCCTTTTGCAGCCCCCTAAGCCTTACTACGACCATTTCACAACACCAAAGTTTGGGTCTTCATTAACTTATATGGTGTTTGGGGTCCGAGGTCAAGTACGGGTCACGACTAGTAATGTGCTGACCTGGACTTTATAAGTCTGAATCCACGCAGTTTCAGATGCACCCGAATCCTGGGCCTTGAATTCTCAGGGAATTCCAGCTAATAATCCAGATCCGGCACTTGAGAAACTTTTTAAAAAAAAGGAAAAATAAAGAAAATAAGAATGAAGCAAGTGCTTCATACTTACCGAGGCTCTGGCGCAGCTGTAACTGCTCCCGCAGTCGCTCACTCACTTCTAGGGCCGCTCATTATTGCTCATCCATATGTACTGCTATCCCCGCCCACCGGAAGTCCTGGCATCTGGTTACAGTCAGACACACCCCCAGCCTCTGTGACAGCGTCTGACTGCAACCAATCACAGATGCTGTCTGCAGGTCACTATCATGGTGTAAAAATAAATAAAACATTTGGTGTCGGATCCTCTTATGTTATGATACCCAACACAGATAAAGCATATACAGTGCCTTATGAAAGTATTCCGCTCCCTTGAATTTTTAAACCTTTTCCCACATTTCAGGATTCAAACATAAAGATAAAAATGTTAAAGTTATGGTGAAGAATCAACAAGTGGGACATAATTATGAAGTTGAACGAAATGTATTGCTTATTTTAAACTTTTTTAAAAAATAAATAACTGAAAAGTGGGGCGTGCAATATTGTTCGTCCCTTACTTTCAGTGCAGGAAACTCACTCCAAAAGTTCATTGAGGATCTCTGAATGATCCAATGTTGTCCTAAATGACTAATGATGATAAATATAAGCCACCTGTGTGTAATCAAGTCTCCATATAAATGCACCTGCTCTGTAAGGCTATGTGCCCACGTGTGGGTATTGCATGCAGTTACGCTGCATTCTGCACTGCAGCGTAACTGCATGCGTCCTGCGCCCCCTGCAGTGACTTTACGCTGCGGTGCAGAGTGCACACACGTGGGCACATAGCCTAATAGTCTCAGTGTTCTGTTTAAAGCACATACAGCATCATGAAGACCAAGGAAAACAACAGGCAGGTCCGTGATATTGTTGTGGTGAAGTTTAAAGCCAGATTTGGTTACAAAAAGATTTCCAAAACTTTAAACATCCCAAGGAGCACTGTGCAAGCGATCATATTGAAATGGAAGGAGTATCATACCACTGCAAATCTACCAAGACCCAGCTGTCCATACAAACTTTCATCTCAAAACAGGAAAAGACTGATCAGAAATACAGCCAAGAGGCCCATGATCACTCTGGATGAACTGCAGAGATCTACAGCTGAGCTGGGAAAGTCTGTCCATAGGACAACAGTCGTACACTACACAAATCTGGCCTTTATGGAAGAGTGGCAAGGAGAAAGCCATTTCTCAAAGATATCCATAAAAAGTGTCATTTAAAGTTTGCCACAAGCCACCTGGGAGACACACCAAACATGTGGAAGAAGGTGCTCCGGTCAGAGGAAAAAAAAATCAAACTATTTGGGCACAATACCAAATGATATGTTTGACGTAAAAGCTCATCACCCTGAACACACCATCCACACTGTCAAACATGGTAGTGGCAGCATGATGGTTTGGGCCTGCTTTTCTTCAGCAGGGACAGGGAAGATGGTTAAAATTGATGGGAAGATGGATGGAGCCAAATACAGGACTATTCTTGAAGAAAACCTGTTGGAGTCTGCAAAAGACCTGAGACTGGGACGGAGATTTGTTTTCCAACAAGACAATGATCCCAAACTTAAAGCAAAATCTACAGTGGTATGGTTCACAAATAAACGTATCCAGGTGTTAGAATGGCCAAGTCAAAGTCCAGACCTGAATCCAATCGAGAATCTGTGGAAACTGCTGAAAACTGCTGTTCACAAACGGTCTCCATCCAACCTTACTCAGCTCAAGCGATTTGCAAAGGAAGAATGGCCCAGAATTTCAGTCTCTCGATGTGCAAAACTGATAGACACATACCCCAAGCGACTTGCAGCTGTAATCGCAGCAAAAAGTAGCGCTACAAAGTATTACCTTAAAGGGGACGAATAATATTGCACGCCCCACTTTTCAGTTATTTATTTTTTAAAGTTTAAAATAAGGAATAAACTTCATTCAACGGTGTCCCACTTGTTGATTCTTCACCATAACATTTACATTTTTATCTTTATGTTTCAAACCTAAAATGTGGGAAAAGTTAAAAAAATTCAAGGGAGACGAATACTTTTGCAAGGCACTGTAGCTACAGGCTGCAGCCCTAACCTATGTGCTTATCTTGATTTTGTATCAAAATAGGAGAAACTGTACATGGCTTTTTTTTTTTAATTATTTAAATAAATAATTAAAAAAAAAAAAAAACAGCGTGCGGTCCTCCCCAATTTTGAACCCTGCCATGATAAAGCCCAACAGCTGGGGGCTGGTATTTTCAGGCTGGGGAGACCCATGCTTATTGGGACACCCCCCAGCTTAAAAATAGCAGCCTGCAGCCGCCTGGAGTTGCTGCATCCATTATAGGCAACAGTCCCTGCGCTTTACCCGTCTCTTGTCAATAGCCTAGGTGTGGTGGCAATCGGGGTAATAAGTGGTTAATGTCAGCTCACAGCTGCCACTAAGCCCTAGATTAGTAATGGGAGGAATCTATGAGACCCCCTATTACTAATGTGTAAATGAAAAGAAATAAACATCCCAAAAAAATCTTTATTTGAAATAAAAGACAAAAAAGCACCCTCTTTCACCACTTTATTAACCCAAAACACCCCTGCAGGTCTGACGTAAACCACACGAGGTCCTACAACGATTCCAGCTCTGCTACATCAAATTCACATTGAGCAGCCATAGAACATGACCGCCAGCTGTAAGGTTCAGGCTGAGACTGAGTGAGCCATGTGATCAGTGGTGATGTCACTAAGGCTACTTGCGGTCACAGGTGGAGGTTCACACGGTCCTCCACCTGTGACCGCAAATAGCCTGAGTGATGTCACCATTCATCGCGGCTCAGTCTCTGCCTGAAGCTCACAGCAAGCTGTCATGTTCTATGGCCACTCGGTGTGAATTCAGACATAGCAGGCTAGAATCATCGTGGGACCTCGTGTGGATTACATTGGAACTTCAGGGGTGTTTTGGGATTAATAAGTGGTGAAAAAGGGTGCTTTTTCGCAGCTGTGAGCTGACATTAACTTCTTATCCTGATTGTCACCGCACCAGGGCAATTGGGAAGAGCCGGGTAAGGTGCCGGCATTTTCGCATCTAACGGCTGCAGGCTGCTATTTTTAGGCTGGTGTGGCCCAATAAACATGGGTCTCCCCAGCCTGAAAATACCAGACCCTAGGTGTCAGGCTTTATCATGGCTGGGTATCAAAATTGTAGCGAACCGCACATAGTTTTTTTTTTTTAATCATTTATTTAAATAATTTATTAAAAAAAGCTACATGCAGTTTTTCCTATTTTGATACATAGCCAAGATAAGCGCACGACTGGTGGCTGCAGCCTGTAGCCATATAAGTTATCTGTGCTGGGTATCATAACATGGGGGGACCCTACGCCAATTGTTTTATTTATTTTTACACCATGATAGTGACCCGCAGACAGCGCCTGTGATTGGTTGCAGTCAGACACTGTCACACAGGCTGCGGGCGCGTCTGAATATAACCAATCACACGCTAGGACAGCTGGTGGGTGGGCAAAGCACTGCATATGGATGAGCAATAATGAGCAGCCCTGGAAGTGAGTGAGTGGCTTGTAAGCAGTTACAGCCACGCTGGAGCCTTGGTAAGTATGAAGTGCTTGCTCCTATCCCCCTATCTCTTCTACCACCATTTTTAATTGCCTGATTCTGGTCCCCATAGACTTATATGAGGACCAACATTTGGCCAGATAACTGGGACCAATCTCAGGCCGGAACTGAGATTTTTTTTTTAACCTGGGTTAGACCCGCCAGTCCCGTTTATCTGCGAGTCCACCCATCCCTAGTCCTGAACCAAACTTTTAACTAAAGTCCATCAGAACCCGGGAATCCAAACTTCCACGGGTCTGCTCATCTCTCAGATATTCAGTCACTTCATCATGATATGACTAGTTAACCATGTAAACTGTGGTGAAACGTCTTATTCAAAAGTAAGGTATACATTACATTAAGGCCAGTAGGGCTACACAACATGTGTTGTGCAACAGGAAAAATGAGATGTCATTAAAAAAAAAACAATACAGTGTAGAATAAAGCAACATCCAAAAACCATTACAAATTTGGAAAAAAATTAATTTGGTAAAATAAATAAAAAGCAACTTGCTATATCATGACAGACAAGTAGAAAAAAAATCGAATACACAAAAGTGTAAACAACTTCTAACTGCAATCATAATATGATCAGACACATGAAACCACACAATTTTGGTAAATGATACAAGCCTTAGGCTATGTTCACACACTGCGTTTTTTACCTGCGTTTTGGGTCCGTTTTTGCTGCAGAAATTTCTTGAGAAATTCTTGTAACCTTTCTGCAGACATTCCCCAGCAAAACGTATGGCAAAAAAAATTAGCTGTGCGCACACTGCGTTTTTTTCTTAAGAAAATTCTTTCAGTAGATTTTCTTAAGAAAAAGAATGAGCATGTCACTTCTTTTCTGCAGCTAACTGCGTTTTTTGCCATAGATAATTGGCACAATAACGCAGGGAGCAACCAGCGGTAAAAACGCACCAAAAACGCACTGAAAACGCACCGAAAACGCACCGAAAACGCGGCAAAAACGCAGGTGCGTTTTTGATGCGTTTTTTAATGCAGGTGCACTAATCCTTCACTCTTAAGAAATTTCTTAAGAAATTTCTTAAGAAAAATCATTTTTCTAGTGTGAACATAGCCTTAGGGGCCCTTTGCACACTACGACATCGCAAGCCAATGCTGCGATGCAGAGCGCGATAGTCCCCTAAGGGGGCGGGTCGTGTGGCGTCATAGCGACGTCACACGGCAGACGGCCAATAGAAGAGGAGGGACGGAGATGAGGAGGACGTAAACATCCCGCCCACCTCCTTCCTTTCGCATAGCCGGCCGGGACGCAGGTAGGAGATGTTCCTCGCTCCTGCAGCTTCACACACAGCGATGTGTGCTGCTGCAGGAACGGGGAACAACATCGCGTAACATCGGTCTTTCCCAAATCATGGGAATGTCCGACGCTACTCCGATGATACGATTACGACGCTTTTGTGCTCGTTAATCGTATCAAAAATGCTTTACACACTATGATGTCGACAGCATAGCCGGATGTGCGTCACTTTCGATTTGACCCCACCGACATCACACCTATGTCGTAGTGTGCAAAGTGACCCTTACAGTAGCAGGACGCTACTATCAGCCTAAAATGGGCTAAACATTTATTTATTTATTTATGAAGTTTTACTATTCAATTTATGAATAAAGTCTCAAGGCCTCAAGTCTCAAGGTCTGATTCAATATACTTTTTTTTTAAGTTACTTATTTCTTTGTTGAGTAGTATTTGCTAATGTTTTTGCACCAAATTCTCCTGCATGGCGCATGAAGTTCAAGTATTTGGCACAAAATAAAAAATGCTTCTTATTGTTGTCTTTAAATTGTTTTGCGACTTTTAAATACAAAAAGTCACATGTTACACTAAAGTGACGAAAAAAATTCCAGACATGCAATACATAAACTCACTCTGGAAGGCCTAAAACACACTTCCGCAAAAAAAAACGTCCGTGTGACACGATCCGTTTTTCGGGTCTGTGTTCCGTTTTTTTGGGGCGTTTCTCTGGTACGTATGGCATCCGTGTGATGGCGTATGCGAGCCGTGTGTACGTGTAAAATGTCCGTGTTTGTGTATAAAATGCCCGTGTATGTGTATGTGGAATGTCCATGTGGAATGTCCGTTTGTGTGTTGCACAATGTCGTTGATACATGTCGGCTGACAGCAGACAGAGTTGCGCGATGAAAATGAACTCGGGTGAACTTCACCCGACTTCATTGTCATGCCTTGGCTCTGTCTGTGTGCCACGTACTGATTAGCGGTCACCTGTGAAGGATTCACCAGTGACCGCTAATCCCCTGAGTGACTGAAGTGAGCAGCCCTCTCTTATACTTACCGCTCCCCGATCAACAGCGCGGCGAGGAACAGCTGTGCAGAGAATACGCGGCAACAATTACTTTGAATATGCCGGCCGCTCATTAATCAATCTCGTATTCCCTGCTTTCCCCACCCACAGGCGCCTGTGATTGGTTGCAGTCAGACACGCCCCCCACGCTGAGTGACAGCTGTCTCACTGCACCCAATCACAGCAGCCGGTGGGCGTGTCTATACTGGGCAGTAAAATAAATAAATAAATAATTAAAAAAAACGGCGTGCGGTCCTCGCCAATTTTAATACCAGCCAGATAAAGCCATACGGCTGAAGGCTTGTATTCTCAGGATGGGGAGCCCCACGTTATGGGGAGCCCCCCAGCCTAACAATATCAGTCAGCAGCCGCCCAGAATTGCTGCATACATTATATGCGACAGTTCTGGCTCTTCCCGATTTGCCCTGGTGCGTTGGCAAATCGGGGTAATAAGGAGTTTTTGGCAGCCCATAGCTGCCAATAAGTCCTAGATTAATCATGTCAGGCGTCTCCCCGAGATGCCTTCCATGATTAATCTGTAAATTACAGTAAAGAAACACACACACACCTGAAAAAATCATTTATTAGAAATAAAAAACACTAACAAATTCCCTCATCATCACCAATTTAATAAGCCCGAAAAAGCCCTCCATGTCCGGCGTACTCCAGGATGGTCCAGCGTCGCTTCCAGCTCTGCTGCATGAAGGTGACCGGAGCTGCAGAAGACACAGCTGCTCCTGACAGCTCCACGCAGCTAATGAAGGGAATAGCGCGATCAGCTGTATTCAGCGTTGGCCGTGAGTAACCTCAGTGACAGCTCAGCTGATTGCGCTATTCCCTTCATTTGCTGCGTGGAGATGACAGGAGCGGCGGTGTCTTCTGCAGCTCCGGTCACCTTCATGCAGCAGAGCTGGATGCGACGCTGGACCATCCTGGAGTACGCCGGACATGGAGGGCTTTTTCGGGCTTATTAAATTGGTGAACAAGGCAATTTGTTAGTGGTTTTTTTTTCTAATAAAGGATTGTTCCGGTGTGTGTGTTTATTTACTGTAATTTACAGATTAATCATGGAAGGTATCTCGGAGAGACGCCAGACATGATTAATCTAGGACTTATTGGCAGCTATGGGCTGCCAAAAACTCCTTATTACCCCGATTTGCCAACGCACCAGGGCAAATCGGGAAGAGCCGGGTACAGTCCCAGAACTGTCGCATATAATGTATGCGGCAATTCTGGGCGGCTGCTGACTGATATTGTTAGGCTGGGGGGCTCCCCATAATGTGGGGCTCCCCATCCTAAGAATACCAGCCTTCAGCCGTATGGCTTTATCTGGCTGGTATTAAAATTGGGGGGGACCGCACGCCATTTTTTTAAATTATTTATTTATTTTACTGCACAGTATAGACACGCCCACCGGCTGCTGTGATTGGGTGTAGTGAGACAGCTGTCACTCAGTGTGGGGGGCGTGTCTGGCTGCAACCAATCACAGGCGCCTGTGGGTGGGGAAAGCAGGGAATACGAGATTGATTAATGAGCGGCCGGCATATTCAAAGTAATTGTTGCCGCGTATTCTCTGCACAGCTGTTCCTCACCGCGCTGGTGATCTGGGAGCGGTATGAGCCGGGGGAAGAAAAAAAACGAGCGCCAATGTAAGTATGACTGAGAACCGCAGAAAAAAAGGTAAGTATACTGAATTTAATTTAAAAAAACCCAAAAAATAAGATTGCTAGTGTAAAAACGCACACACACGAAACGTGCTGAACACGGACATACTCCGTGTGCGGTACGTGCAGGCACGGACCCATAGACTAAAGCGGGTCCGTGCCTGCGTGCTGCTGGCCAAAAACGGACATGTTGTCCATGTAGAAAAGCGCACACACGTACTTACCACACGGACACACGTTCCGTGTGATTTTACCATAGACTAACATGGGTCTCCGTTTGTACGTGTCTCCGGTACGTGCAAATATGTACCGCACACGTACAAATTAAACGGATTTGTGTTGCGGGTCAAAAAAAGGCCTAGAGTACATTTCCACCCCCCCCCCTCCCCCATCAAAAAAGAAGCTATTTAAAAACTAGTGATTGATGAATCAGCCGAAAACATCTATAAATTTCAAACCCTACTCACAGTAACAAACATTAAAAAAAGACAAGCGAACATGTAAAATAGATTTTGATTAAGGTATAAATTAAAAGAGTAGGATAAGGTGCAAATAAAACACAGGAGATAAACACCACAAAATAGACAAAAATTAGCCTCATATGTAATAATGAATCCAACCCTTCCTGTAACAAAAAAGATTCAAACAAATAATGCAAAATAAAGGAAATAAGATAAATGGAGTAGGTTATGGTAATGGTTTGGTATGGTAATGTCTATACTGCTAGCAGTTTATAAGGGGTGCATGAAAGCTCAGGTTAGGGGAACAATCCCCACAGGTAAATACATGGTACATGTGTATCCCACCTGCATCTATCTCGTCAAGTACTTCTTACAGTGCAGTTGATTGAAATTTCCATGCAAATGAACGGATATTCTGACCACCTCCCCAATGACAGCAATGCACATCATGGACCACTCGTCAAAAGAGATGTACTGTAGGTCCTATTGATGGGAACCCCATATACTGAATAGTTTTGATATATTTGGTGGATATGCCATAAATGTACAAGATGGAAATAACTCTTTAAATGTATAAAATTGGCATCTTAATTATAATAAACAGTTACATGAATACAGATAAAGTTAGAGTAAGACATTATTGCTACAGAATACTTTTTATGGATAATAACATGAACTCATCTGCTTTTGGAGGCTCAGACTTAATAAATAAATCCAAGAAAAACAAAAAAAAAAAGAAGAAATTTCCAAAAGGTCAAACTGAGTGTAAATTTCACACAGTGCATCTCAAATACCAATCAAATATCAACAAATAAAAACCATCTACATCAGCATCAGAACAGCAGCGCTCCAAATTGTAACCATGTGTGCATTCATAAATTAAATTCTTAGTACCTGGGATCCGTACTGAGCAGTGGATAAGTACGGAACGATGCCAAATCTGAAAATTTTCAGCTTCCTCTACAGCTGAAAGGTTAGCCCTTAGCCCATTTCTAATTGTATCAACATTTAGGCCCAATTCATCAAAGCTGGTGTTTTTTATGCCGGTCTTGATGAGCAAGCGTGCTGAAGTCAAACGCTCCTGATTCATTAAGAGATGCACGCCTCTTCATAAATATAGAGCGTTTGACTAGTGGTGAGCTGCTCCATGTGAATGCCAGAAACCTCACTTTAGGCAACTACTGGAGATTTCCAGTGTACGGAACGCCACAACTTGTCGTGAATAAAGCCTGCTTTACACGTAGCAATTAGTTGTACAATCGCATTTGCGATGTGACACGCCCAGGTTGCATACGGGATCTTATGAGATTGCACGTAGGTCGCTCATTTGCTGTCACACGAGCGTTAGTAGTCTGTTAAATTGATCAATTGTATGTGCGATCCTTTAGATCATGTGTTCTGTGACGTATGCATTGGGCACCTTTTTTTTTTTTTTATTTACTGACTTGACAAGCGTGTGTAATGTGTAGGGATGCGTTTTTACTATGTCATCTGCCATTCAGCTCTGCTACATGGCCGCTAATAGCAGACACAGACAGCCATGTAGCAGAGCTGAATGGCAGATGACAGCAGACACAGACAGAGCCGCACTGTCAGAATGAACTCGGGTGAACTTCCCCCGACTTCATTGTCATGCTGCGGCTCTGTCTGTGTCGCGTCCTGATTAGCGGTCACCTGTGAAGGACTCACCGGTGACCGCTAATCCCCGGAGTGACTGAAGTTAGCAGCCCTCTCTCATATACTCACCGATCCCCGATCCCCAGCGCGGCGCTGCACGGCGTTCACACTGCTCTGGCGGCTTTTACTATTTTGAAAAAGCCGGCCGCCCATTAAACAATCTCGTATTCCCTGCTTTCCCCGCCCACCGGCGCGTATGATTGGTTACAGTGAGACACGCCCCCACGCTGAAGGCTGGTATTCTCAGGATGGGGAGCTCCACGTTATGGGGAGCCCCCCAGCCTATCAATATCAGCCAACAGCCGCCCAGAATTGCCGCATACATTATATGCGACAGTTTTGGGACTGTACCCGGCTCTTCCCGATTTGCCCTGGTGCGTTGGCAAATCGGGGTAATAAGGAGTTATTGGCAGCCCATAGCTGCCAATAAGTCCTAGATTAATCATGTCAGGTGTCTATGAGACACCCTCCATGATTAATCTGTAAATTACAGTAAATAAACACATACACCCGAAAAAATCCTTTATTAGAAATAAAAAACACAAACATATACCCTGGTTAACCACTTTAATCAGCCCAAAAAAGCCCTCCATGTCCGGCGTACTCCAGGATGCTCCAGCGTCGCTTCCAGCGCTGCTGCATGGAGGTGACCGGAGCTGCAGCAGACACCGCCGCTCCGGTCACCTCCACACAGCAAATGAAGACAGCCGCGCGATCAGCTGAGCTGTCACTGAGGTTACCCTGCTGTCACTGGATCCAGCGGTGGCCGCGGGTAACCTCAGTGACAGCTCAGCTGAGATATGTTGTTTTTGTGCTGTATGTCCTGATGAAGGGAGCAGAGCTCCTGAAACGCGTAGACACAAGCTACAATAAAGGAACATTGATCATCTCTCTGTTCTCCATCCTGATGAATAGCGCGGCATAAACCCCTTCTCTATTGTTCTCTGTTATCAACCACGGGGGCTGCAGCAGACTTCATCCCAACAACATAAGCTTTCATAGGAGTTGTGACTGTCACAACTCCTTGAGGTGAGTGCATTCCTTTTTATTTTTCCCCGGATATATACCGGGTAAGACCCTATTGCGCTTTTTCTCTCCACAGTTTACTTCGGCTGATATTGTTAGGCTGGGGGGCTCCCCGTAACGTGGAGCTCCCCATCCTGAGAATACCAGCCTTCAGCCGTATGGCTTTATCTGGCTGGTTTTAAAATTGGGGGGGACCGCACGCCTTTTTTTTATTATTTAATTATTTATTTCACTACACAGTATAGACACGCCCACCGGCTGCTGTGATTGGGTGCAGTGTGACACCTGTCACTCAGCGTGGGGGCGTTTCTCACTGTAACCAATCATAGGCGCCGGTGGGCGGGGATAGCAGAGAATACGAGATTGTTTAATGGGCGGCCGGCTTTTTCAAAACAGTAAAAGCCGCCGGAGCAGTGTGAACGCCGTGCAGCGCCGGGGATCGGTGAGTATATGAGAGAGGGGGATAGACTGACATGGACAGAGAGTGAGGGACAGAGATAGTGACCGACTGACAGAGATTAGTGAATGACAGACATTGTGAGGCGCTTCAGAACGCAGCTTTTCAGCTGCGCTCTGAAGCGGACCTTTTTTAAGCTGCGGTGCAGAGCGCACACCTGCGCACATAGCATCAGACACCAAAATCGTATGAGGGATGTCACACGTTACAATTCACTAGGTTCGTGCAACAAAACGCTCAATTCTAGACAAAGATACGATGTGTTTGCGATCAACGGTTTTGCGTTCAGTCCTGATCGCATGTAGCTGTCACACGCAGATACCTCACAAACGATGCCGGATGTGCGTCACTTACAACTTGACCCCAACGACGGATTGTGAGATATATTGAAGCGTGTGTAGCGGGCTTTAGACAAGCTGTGGTGTCCCCTTCTGAGCTTCACCCATGTTGTTGGATCTGAAAGAATCTGGCGTGAAAATACAAAAAGTAAAACAAATGTAGTTGCGCCTAAATTTTACAACTTTTCAAAGCTTTGACAACAGAATTCTAGTGTGAAAGCTTTGACGAATTAGGCCTGTAGTATATTAAATGTTTCAATAGGTTAATTGCTTGTTTCTGTGAGCAGAAACATGGTGACATGTAGTAAAAATAAATATCAGTAAAGTTAATAGCTCCCTTAGGCTACTTTCACACATCCGGTTTGAGCAGCGCGGCTCAATCCGGCTGTGAAACCTATGCAACGGATGCAGCGAAAACACCGCATCCTTTGCATAAGTTTTTACATGCGGCCCGTCCGTTTTTTTCCGGTTGCGGCACGCTACTGAGCATGGAAGAAACCGCATGCGACGGCCGGATGCGTTTTTTTCCGCATCGCGCCGCATCCGGCGTCCATAGGCATGCATTGAAAAATGCGCCGCATCGGTCGGATGCGGCGCGATGCGTTTTTTTTTGCCGGAGCAAAAAAGGTGCCAGGGAACGTTCCATCGGGCCGCGGCATCGGCTAAATCTGCCGCATGCGGCAAAAACCGGACTGAACGCAAGCCCATGCGGCACAATACGGCACTAATGTAAGTCTATGCAAAAAAAAACGCAACCGGCGGCAAAAAAAACGGTTGCGGTTTTTCTGCAGAGCGCCGTATTGTGCCGCAGAGCAAAAACCGGAGGTGTGAAAGTAGCCTTAGTGGTACATAAGGGTGCATACATGGGGTAGTACAGTCCATATGCAGATCTGGTAATTACTATGTACTCTATCAGTCTTCCTGTGAGTCTTTCATGCCTGGTTTGATGTCAAACATGATCCATATGCAGTGATTTATTACTAAGCTACTGCTGTTGCACATGTATCCTTGCACTCTTTGCATCTTTCGTATACAGCTCTATACAGTAAATGTAAGCACTTAATTAGTTTCCTCAGTCAGGGCTTATATTATTTTTAATAATTTGCATATATGCAAAGTATCATATCCTTTCTTTAAATATCTACAGTAGTAGCTGTACTTTATTTAAACACGTTACATACCATTGAGGCAGCTTTTAAAGGGGCTATCCAGGACCCTTATTATTTTTGTGCATGGGGCTAAGAACTAACAGGCAGGTAATTACTAACTACCTGCCTGTTCTACACGACTATCTTTGCCTGCAATAACCCCCTCGTTAACCGAGCAGTGCTTTCTCTCTGCTCTATAGAGGGGGGGGCGCCACTGCCGATATGATGCTGATTGATAGGGGAATCCCCGCAACGAGGAGCTGGCTGTCTATCAGCATGATATCAGTAGAGATGCTCTGTCAACAGAGCAGATCAGAAGAGAAGATGCTGCTTTGTCAACGTTACGTCAGTGTAAGAAGGTGTATCACTGGTAGTAGCAGCACGTAACTGCTCTTAGCAGGAAGAAATTGTCACCAGGCAGAACAAGAAGGTAGTTAGCCACTACCTGCCTGTTAGTTCCGGATAAACTCTTTACCTTACTTACTGTATATCACCAGCATATTATCACCAGTAGAGAGAGCCCTTGATATATGAACAATAATAATAAATACTCCTCCTATGATTTTTGTTAACATGATGATTCTTTTTATGTTTAATTGAGTTAAATCATGCAACTAATGCTACAATAAAGATTAATTTGTATTCCATTTTGTATGTAGTAGTCATTTTATAGCATTATATATATGCTATTTTTCGTAACTGTTAACTGTACACTTTTTTTCACATGTAGCTCTGCGCCTTAGGACATTTTTGATAAGTAGCAGTATTTATTAAATGTAGCAGTATGAAAACATATGGAACATTCTTATTCTATCCACAATACATGGTGCCGTTTTGTACATGTTGCAAACAGAAATCACATACTCAGAATGGGTGTAACATCCATCAGTTTTTAACCCCATTTTGTGTCACTGCATCTAGCTCATTTTTTCTCAGTCCATCCTGAATACATTATGTAATGTCATTTTTCTCTTCTGATTCTATAGCCTTAGGAGACACTTGTCTCTCTGTTATATATTTTTCCATTTAAGGCAATTTCTTAGCTTTATATCGGCCTTATGCCCATTTCAGGCAAATGCATTGAATGTTTTCAACTCGTTGATATCAATGTACAGCATTTCTCTGGGTTTAAAAGACATCACTATACTAATATAATACTAGATACAGTTAGGTCCAGAAATATTTGGACAGTGACACAATTTTCGCGAGTTGGGCTCTGCATGCCACCACATTGGATTTGAAATGAAACCTCTACAACAGAATTCAAGTGCAGATTGTAACGTTTAATTTGAAGGTTTGAACAAAAATATCTGATAGAAATTGTAGGAATTGTACACATTTCTTTACAAACACTCCACATTTTAGGAGGTCAAAAGAAATTGGACAAATAAACCAAACCCAAACAAAATATTTTTATTTTCAATATTTTGTTGCTAATCCTTTGGCGGCAATCACTGCCTTAAGTCTGGAACCCATGGACATCACCAAACGCTGGGTTTCCTCCTTCTTAATGCTTTGCCAGGCCTTTACATCCGCAGCCTTCAGGTCTTGCTTGTTTGTGGGTCTTTCCGTCTTAAGTCTGGATTTGAGCAAGTGAAATGCATGCTCAATTGGGTTAAGATCTGGTGATTAACTTGGCCATTGCAGAATGTTCCACTTTTTTGCACTCATGAACTCCTGGGTAGCTTTGGCTGTATGCTTGGGGTCATTGTCCATCTGTACTATGAAGCGCCGTCAGATCAACTTTGCGGCATTTGGCTGAATCTGGGCTGAAAGTATATCCCGGTACACTTCAGAATTCATCCGGCTACTCTTGTCTGCTGTTATGTCATCAATAAACACAAGTGACCCAGTGCCATTGAAAGCCATGCATGCCCATGCCATCACGTTGCCTCCACCATGTTTTACAGAGGATGTGGTGTGCCTTGGATCATGTGCTGTTCCCTTTCTTCTCCAAACTTTTTTCTTCCCATCATTCTGGTACAGGTTGATCTTTGTCTCATCTGTCCATAGAATACTTTTCCAGAACTGAGCTGGCTTCATGAGGTGTTTTTCAGCAAATTTAACTCTGGCCTGTCTATTTTGGAATTGATGAATGGTTTGCATCTAGATGTGAACCCTTTGTATTTACTTTCATGGAGTCTTCTCTTTACTGTTGACTTAGAGACAGATACACCTACTTCACTGAGAGTGTTCTGGACTTCAGTTGATGTTGTGAACGGGTTCTTCTTCACCAAAGAAAGTATGTGGCGATCATCCACCACTGTTGTCATCCGTGGACGCCCAGGCCTTTTTGAGTTCCCAAGCTCACCAGTCAATTCCTTTTTTCTCAGAATGTACCCGACTGTTGATTTTGCTACTCCAAGCATGTCTGCTATCTCTCTGATGGATTTTTTCTTTTTTTTCAGCCTCAGGATGTTCTGCTTCACCTCAATTGAGAGTTCCTTAGACCGCATGTTGTCTTGTCACAGCAACAGCTTCCAAATGCAAAACCACACACCTGTAATCAACCCCAGACCTTTTAACTACTTCATTAATTACAGGTTAACGAGGGAGACGCCTTCAGAGTTAATTGCAGCCCTTAGAGTCACTTGTCCAATTACTTTTGGTCCCTTGAAAAAGAGGAGGCTATGCATTACAGAGCTATGATTCCTAAACCCTTTCTCCGATTTGGATGTGAAAACTCTCATATTGCAGCTGGGAGTGTGCACTTTCAGCCCATATTATATATATATAATTGTATTTCTGAACATGTTTTTGTAAACAGCTAAAATAACAAAACTTGTGTCACTGTACAAATATTTCTGGACCTAACTGTATATACCATAAGACACATTGCAAAAAATCTCTGCTACGGATGTGGTTACAAATAAGTAACATGCAGATTTTGTGAAGGATTTGTCTGTTGATTTCACCCTGCTCCATTTACTAAACATTGAATAGGGTGAATAGTGTACAAAAATCAGCATAATAATGAGCAGATATGAAATCCACACCATGCTTTAATTTTTGTGCTGATTATTTTCCGGACTTTATGAATGAGATTTTTAAAACCCCATTTTCTTGTATTGTAAATTGTTGTGGCTCTGCTGTGCACAACCCACACAGCAAATCCGCAGCATGTGAACTTGGCCTAATAGTAATGTATTCTTTGTTACAATTTGATCCTGGAGACTGTGGCTACATTGACACTTCTGTACTGCGTGTACTGGGACACGCAGGAACAGTGGAATGGTGTATAGTTCCTAGGTGTAGTGAGGCGCTTGCCCACTAGGGGTCACTAGTACCAAGGCAGGGATGGTCTGCAGAGTAGTCGATCAAGCCGAGTGTCAGAAGCTGAGAAGTCACGTCAGTACAGAGGAGCAAGAGAAGCCGAGGTCACATGGAAGCCGGTGGTCGGTAAGCCACGAAGTAGCATAAGGTACAGAAGGGTTGTCAGAGAACAAGCCAGGGTCAGAAGCCAAGAGGACACAAAGGTACAGAGGAGAGAGCGGGGCCAGGGTCACAAAACAATGAGGGTTAGGAGATAGGGAGAACAGACAATACGGGAGGGACGGAGGTTAGGGAATGGGACGCAAGGTAACAGGACAAGATCAGAAGAACTCACGAAAGCCAGAAGCGTACACTGCAGAGCAGGAACTATTACTAGCAGCGTTCTGGGTGAAACAACTCCAAGATAAGGCAGAGAGATCACCCAGAATGAAGCACGACCAAATAGGCCCCTCCCACCGAACCTGAAACCAGAGAATATGGACAGTACCCCCTTCTCAAGGGGTGGCCACCAGACCCCAGGTTTGCTAGGGAACCTCCGATGAAAAGCATGAATTAAACGATTATCTCACATGGAGCACGCTGGTCCACAAATCATTCAACAAATCAAATACTGGAGAGAGTTGCGGACTTTTCGAGAATCAACAATGCGTTGAACCTCATACTCAATCTCTCCGTCCACAGGAACAGGTGGAGGTGGAGAAGGAGAGAACAAAACAGAAGGGACGAAAGCTTTGAGCAGAGATATATGGAATACGTTAGGAATTTGCAGGGACTGAGGGAGCCACAACCAAAAGCCACAGAATTGACCACTTCAATAATCTTGTAGGAACCAATAAATTTAGGATGCAACTTGGTGGAAGGGACCTTAAGTTTGATGTTTCTAGCAGATAACCATACCTTGTCCCACACCTGTAAAACAGGATCTGAAGAATGTCTCCTATCTGCTTTTTGTTTGTGCTGACCTTGAGGCACCCCAATATTCTTCTGCATCTCCCCCCAAACATCCCCCAGATGCTGAATGACCGAATCTGCTCCTGGGCACCCAGAGTCCAACCTGGAAAAGTCTCCAAAATGGGGATGAAACCCAACATTACAAAAGAAGGGTGAAATCCCTGTGGACTGAATGGTTTGACTGTTAAAAGGCAAGGATGATCACCACTCCTCCTGCTGAGCAGTAACCAAACATCGCAGGATTTGTTCAAGGGATTGATTAATTCTCTCGGTCTGTCCATTGGTTATAGGATGATAGACTGATTAGACGGCCAAATCAATACCCATCTGTTTGCAGAAAGCCATCCAAAATTTAGAAACAAACTGCACCCTTCTATCGGACACAATATTTATATTTTGAGGGACATCATGCAACCTAACCACCTTCTCGATAAATAATCTGGAAAGTGTTTCGGCATTGAGTAATCCTGTAAGTGGTTTAAAGTGTGCATGTTTGCTGAATCGATCAACTACCACCCAGATCACAGTCTTTCCGTCAGAAACAGGCAAGTCCGTAATTAAAGCCATGGACAAATGGCTCCATGGTCTTTCAGGAATTGGCAGTGGAACCAATTTCCCGGCCGGCCGGTTATGACTGACTTTCATGCGTGCACATGTGACACAGGCAGACACAATACAGCAACATCGGAATACATAGAGGACTACCAAAAAAGTCAGGCAATAGCTCTCCGGGTGGCAGAGATACCAGGGTAACCACTCAACACTGAGTCATGAAACTCCTTCAAAACAGGCAACCTTAGATGTACAGGATCAAATCATTTAGAGTCTGGCACAGTGGATGGAGCCGACGACTGGGCATCATGGATCTCAGTCTCTAACTCAGAAGACAAGACAGCAACAACAACCCCCTGGAGAAGAATGGAAGAAGAAGGCTCAGGAGGAGACATCGAGTCAAGACTGGGAGACAAGGCGTCTGCCGAAAGTAATGGAAAAATGAAATCTTGAAAAAAACAATGACCATCTGGCCTGCCTAGGGGTCAACTGTTTAGCCAATTCAATATACGCCAAATTCTTGTGATCGGTAATAATGGTAACACGATGAACTGCACCCTCCAAAAAGTGCCTCCATTCTTCAAAAGCCAGCTTGATAGCAAGTAACTCACAGTTGCCCACATCATAATTCCTCTTGGCAGAAAAAAATCTCCTGAAGAAAAAGGCACAAGGCCGTAAATTAGACAATGTAGCAGGTCCCTGGGACAATATGGCCCCCACACTCACCTCAGAAGCGTCCACCTCAACAATGAATGTTTCATGAGGTCAGTCTGAACGAGAACCGGAGTGGACATAAAACGCTTTTTTAACTCCAGAAAAGCCTCAACAGCTACAGGCCGTAATAAATTTTCTAAAATAGTTAGCAAACCCCAGAAAACGATACAGCGCCTTAAGATCACTATGTCGATTGCCTAAACCGATTATTGCCTAAACCTTCTCAGGGTCCATTTTGAACCCGTAAACAGACAGAATAAACCCAGAAAGGAGATCTCTTGCACTGTAAAAGTACATTTTTCAAATTTGACAAAGAGTTTTCTCTTAACCTAAATTACACAGAACCAATATGTTCATTATGGGAATCAGGATCAGGCAAAAAAAATCAAGATATTATCGAGGTAGATGACTACAAATCGCCCAATAAAATCTTAGAAGACATCATTCATAAAATTCTGAAAAACATCTGGTGCATTGGTAAATTCGAAGGGCATAACCAAATTTTCAGACAGGCCCTTGGATGTAAGAAATGCAATCTTCCACTCATCTCCCCCTCGGAGACGTATAAGATTGTAAGCTCCCCTGAGATAAAGCTTAGAAAACCATTTAGCCCCAGAAAGTTGATAATAAAGATTAAGGATGTGTGGAAGCGGGTAAGTATTTTTGCAAGTAATCTTATTCAATTATCAGACATTGAGGCAGGGACGAAGAACATCATCCTTCTTATTAACAAAGCAACTGGGGAGGATGAAGGACGGATATGCTTTCATGGTAGCCCGTTCTGGACTAGATAGATTATACAAACGGGCTTCGGGCAATTTGGCGTTAAGAACAAGATTAATTACACAATCATATGGACGATGAGGTGGTAAAACCTCTGTCTCTTTCTCCGAGAATACATCTCCAAAATCCATTAGGTATTCCGGAAGACCCTCCGGACTTGCAGAAAAGATGTGAACAGATTGAAGACAAGCCTTATGACAATCAGGACGCCATATAACAATATCTCGAAGACCCCAATGAATAACAGGCTTGTGCAACTGTAACTACGGAATGCCCAGTCCCACAAAAAGATTATCCATAATAAAGCTAGACGTTATCTCAGTATGCAGGGATCCCACCTTGAGTGCGAAATCCTCTGTGACAAACTGAACCAAATTTTGAGGGAACGGAGTCTTATCAATGGCAATAATTTGAATAGGTCTCTCCAACCTGACTGTCCCTATCTGTAATTTCAGAACCAGTTTGGAGTCAATAAAATTCATAGTGGATTCACAATCAACAAAGGCGAGAAAAGATACAACCAGGTTTTTGAATAGCAGATCAACATTGAGCAAAACCTTATTGGAGGAGTTAAAGGGTACCTGAAAGTCTGGGTGACCTCCTCGATTATCACCCAGACTTAGGCGTTTCCTGGCGGCTTGCTAGCAGGGGGACAAGCCGGACAGTGCTTCCTCCAATGTCCTGCTTGACCACAATAGAAACAAAGCTTGGAGGCAAGGAGAAAGCGCATGTCTGGGGACTCCCCTAAGCAGAGACATGATGATTCCCACTCATTGACACTCACTCCCAGAAGACTGTAGTCTTAAAGTAAAAAGCAGTTTGCAACTCTCCCTAAAGGTCCTGAACTGATACTTATCCCCAGAAAATTTGTCAGGAAACATGACAGTAGGTTCAGGGACACTAACACGTCTGTGGGGTAAATCTTCCCCCTGTATGAGATGAGGGATTCTGAGAAGTTCCATATGCAGAGAAAAGTTGACCCTGTAGTTGGTTATTGGAGGACACCAGGTTTTGGTGTTCCACAGCCAGATCCTGCACCATCTGAGTTAGGTTTTACACCTATTTACTGAGAGTATGTATAGGATCCATTATGTGGAAGGAAAAAATGTGGGGCCAGTAATAATGTAATGCTTACTACCAGTGGGCGCAGGTACATTGGAATGGTGTAGAGTTCCAAGTGTAGTGGCGCGCTGGCCCTCTAGCGGTCACTAGTACCAAGGTGGGGACGGTCTGCAGAGTAGTCAATAAAGCCGAGTGTCAGAAGCTGGGAGGTCACGTCACTAGAGAGGAGCAAGAGAAGCAGAGGTCACATGCAAGCCAGTGATCGGTAAGCCAGGAAGTAGTGTCAGGTACAGAAGAAGAGGCGAGCCATGGTCAGAGAACAAACCGGGGTCGGAAGCTAAGAGGACACAAAGAGAGAGCAGGGCCGGGATCACAAAACAGGTCGAAGATCAGGGAGACAGGGAGAACAGACAATACGAGAGGGATGGAGGTCAGGGAATAGGCCGCAAGGTAACGGGACAAGATCAGAACAACTCACGAAAACCAGAAGCGTACACTGCAGAGCAGGTTTCCGAGTTAAACAGCTCCAAGTTAAGGCAGAAAGATCACCCAGAAAGAGGCATGACCGAATAGGCCCCTCCCACCAAGCCTGAACCCAAAGAATACAGACAAGAAAAAACCTAGAACACAATGGCTCTGCATAGAACAGAGCCATAAGTGAATCATGACAAACACATCCCATGTATAAAATCCTTCTATAAGTCAGAAGATAAACAATCCAATTATTAGTTATTACAAAATATCAAGTGCAAAAAAACCCCTGTCAAGAACCTGCATTATATACAGCATATTTATATAATGGGCACCAGGAAAATGAAAATTATTTTCTTTTTTGTTGATTTGTGAAAATTATAAATATGATAATGTAGATGTTGCTTTTATTAATCAAATGGGAAGCACAGTGACTCAGTGGTTGGAGTCCTGGGTTCAATGCCCACCAAAACAACATCTACAAGGTATTTGTATGTTCTCCCCATGCTTGTGAGGATTTCCTCTGCATTCTTTGGTTCCCTCCCACACTCCAAAGACATACTGTTAGGGACTTTACATTGAGATCCCCAATGGAGACAGTGATGATCTTTATAAAATGCTGTGAAATTAATGGTGCAATATAAGTGAATAAAACAAATATATCATTATATGTACTTTAGGTTTTGCTTAGAATCTTATATTTCTAAACGCTAAATAATGTTATTGGCTGATGGCTGCAAAGAAAACATTGTGTCTTTTGGTAACATTATGGCAAGTATATACTTACTGTAATGGTTTATGGTGTTAATGAGTCTTACTCCCACTTGAGCATGGTTGTTGGTCATGAGGACTATGTCAAACAGATCCTCACTGTCTGGGTATAACTCGCGTAGTTGAGTGTTAACGGCTTCCAGGGCCTGACATGAAATAAGGACAAAAAGAGATTAATATCTAGAAGTGAAAGGTGACACTATCACTACGGAAATCATATGCTTGTGTATTACGCCTTAATTGACTGAATTTCCACCCTTCTTGTTCACACATATCAGGAAATGTAAGATCCAAGTTCCTGTCATATAAAGTGATAAACTGAAAACTTTGTTTTGGAGTGCATATCTCTTGGAAGAACATTCCTTTGGTTGGGGTCTACAAAATAAATATTTTGACTTTACAAAAAGCGTTTTGAGTTCAACATAGTTTATCCAGATTTGTTATCATAATGTACGTGGTACTATCTTTGCAGATAATTTGATTGTTAGCAAATTGTTTTCCGTTCCACTATTATTTGTAAATGTACTAATTTTTCTTAGCTCTTTTACCTAACAGCATTCATTACTTTATAAAATGTTTGTTTTGGTATGTAGACATCTTTGTTAGTGAGGTTAAAACAATGTTCATATATCATTTTAATATGCGTTCATTGTTTCCGCAAGGCTTTCGTTCGACACCTTGCAAAACAGAATTTAGATGTATGTGCTAATCGGGACCATTGACAGCAAAATGTTGTCAACTGCGTCTTGCTGCCCACCTCAAACAGGTGTATCCAGCCCAAAATGATACATAACACAGCTCCGTCTGCATAATTATAGTCAATGGCCTAGTCGGAGCATATATTTGATCTCTTTTTTACAGGGGTTCAAACGTAAGCCTCAAGGGAGCCACTGATCGTATAGTAAAATATGATGTAAACAAAGCTTAGAGTGAACTTATCACCTACTCACCTTTTGAGTAGTCCAATTGACTTGACCTGGCACCCCTGCTATCTAGGGGCGTTCGCCGTCCTCCTTCCCTACTTCGGTGAATGACGCACCCTATGTCATCCACACAGTGTCCTCCATTGCGCTCCTGCACACGCGCACTTCTCCCTACTCTGCCGAGGACAGCTCAAAGTATTGTAGTGTGCATGAATAGGTGTTCATTGGCCTTTTCCAGCGCCTGCTCATTATGGTACTTTGATCTGCCCGCAGCAAGGCAGAAAGAAGTGCGTATACAAAACGGACAATGGAGGACACTGTGTGGATGGCGTATGATGCATCATCCACACAAAGCAGGGAAAGAGGAAGACTATAGCAATAAAAGAGGAGACGCTGGGTCATGTCCGGGAATGCACATTGGACCGGATCGGACTGCCCTGCACTGCATGTCTCTTTAAGCTTTGTTTGCATCATGTTTTACTATACGATCAGAGGCTCCATTGAGGCTTACATTCAAACCCCTTCAAAAAAGGAATCAGAAGTATGCGCCGACAAAGCCATTGAAGCACCTGAAACAGAAAGGAGGACAGCGACTGGAGGAGGCGCCAGGTCAAGTCCAGCGACACCCATCAGACTGGACTACCCTGCAGGTGAGTAGGTGACAGGTTCCCTTGAAGAACTATTTCTTTTTGGCAGTTTTTTATGACAGGCTTAGGCAACATTGTAGGCATGGAGAGATAATTTGGGAGTGTCCAAAGATCTACTTGCTACCAAGATGTGACATGACCATGGAAAAATGGTTTGAAAGTTTCCATATCTTGCTGTATGAAGGTATATGCAATAGCAAAGTCTGATAGCGATATCAAATATATTTATTTTTTATTAAACACTAAATTATTTTTAATCTTTTTTTTTAGATGTCTGAGAGATGTTTAAAATTGTGTTATGCCAGCAAAATAACATGAATTGTAGAAATTACTGGACAAGGGGCTTGATAATTTTTTTTCAGAAACTTTTCAATTACAGCTAACAGAGATTTGTTGAGCCAAAACAATGTGTTTGACTTTTGACATGGGCGTTAAAAAGCCTGCTATGCTTGCCACAAAAAATGAAGGGGGATGTTGGATGGTCACAAAATAACAAACAATTGCTACTAACTCTCCACTCCTATACCAAATGGCTTTCGCCTTGGAAATTTAGGCTTGGGCTAAATGGTGACTGTGAGCTCAACACATGTTGTGTGGCCATAGATAGTGCTATATGTCTGCCACATCACAACATAATGTTAGTGAATGGCTTGGCATTGCGCTGCACTTTAGTAATTACAGAACAAAAACACAATAAAATACTAGTGCATGTGAAATTATATCTTGTGATTTATATTGATCCACTGAATATGCTGGGAATTTAATGGCAGATAATGAGGCAGTGGGGAAAAAATATAAGTGATAAAAAGGGAAGTGGAAGGGACTGACCAAGACGGCCATAAAAAGAACAAATGTGATCTAAAATTATAAATCTTTTTTGAGGATTAGATAGCAACGTGAGGTACAAACATCCATTAAACATTGACAAAGGGCACACACCGAGGATATTATTAAAATCACAGTGGTTTGGGAATCAAATTCTACATAAGAAAATGCAATTTTGCAGTATTAAAGTGAGCAAAAAATTGTATATGAAATTGCAAAATTATACATAAAGGATTCAGTTAGAATCACATCTGTGAAGTAGTATCCTTTAGAAAGAAATTAAGTATCTAATACTGTTGATGAAAAATGGAGGTAGTAGTGCTTACTGAAAACTGACAAGATAATAGAGAGAGGCTCCAACTCCTGGATGGTTACCATCCTGACATGCGTTTCGGCACCAGCCTTCAACAAGGAAAGGACCCCCTGACAAAGGCTAGTGCCGAATTGCATGTTAAGGTGGACGCCAGGGGCATTGCTAAATAACATGATGGCCCCTCCTCCCCTCTTTATATGTTAGGATGGTCCCTCAGCACATCTATGTATAATATGATGGCCCCTCAGCTCCTCTATGTATATTAGGATGGTCGCTCAGCGCTTCTATATATAACATGATAGCCACTCAGCCCCTCTATATATACGATTGGTCCCTTAGCACATCTACTGTATACATAATAGAATGGCCCCTCAGCTCCTCTATATATAATTTGATGGCCCCTCTATATATAATAGGATGGCCCCTCAACATCTCTAAATATAATATGATGGCCACTCTATTTATAATAGGATGGCACCTCTGCATATAGTATGATGGTCCCTCCGCCCCTATATATATAATAAGTTGACCCCTCAGCTCCTCTATATATACGGAGGAGAGAGGGAGGTAAATCCCTCCCTCCCCTCTGCAGCACCGGCCCGCCCCTACTCAGGGCCGGCACACCCTCCGCAGCTGAGATCCACTCGCACGATCGGACCTCAGTCGCAGGGACACTCGCATGACACTCGGCTCTGCGGTACTGCCAGCGTGAGCCGAGTGTCATGCGAGGGGATCGCAGTAATCCCCGTGTGGCCCTAGCCTAAAGGAGAAACTATAAGGGCTCGTGCGCACGTTGCGTAATAGCATGCATTTACGCTGCGTATTGCACTGCAGCGTAAATGCATGCATCCTGCATCCCCTGAAAATCTATGAAGATTGTGCATGACACGTGCGCACGATGCTTTTATGAACGCAGCGATTTGGGTGCTAAAATTTTGACCCAAATCCGTGCGTTCATAAAATGAGCATGTCAATTATTCCGTGCGCTATGGATGCAGCTCCCACTCTGTCTATGGTGGGGGCAGCAGCCATAGCGCATGAAATTGGCTTTTTTCTGCAAAAAAATTGCATTCATTATGCAGTGTTTCTGTAGCGATTTGAATTGCACATGTGCTGTCAAATCGCTACAGAATATTCAGCAGTTACATGCGCATGAGCCCTTACTGTTCTGGGCACAGTGCCAGAGTATGAAGCACAAAAGGTGCCATTATTACTAGTGATGGATGAGCAATAAAATGCTCGGGTGCTGGTTACTCGAGTCAAGCAGGTCAGATGATCTAAAAGGACTCAACTCGAGTAACGTGTATAATGGAAGTCACTGATAGGGCAGTTTGGCTGTCCGCTCACATACAGCCAACCGTAAACAGAGCTGGAAGAGAAAGGGCAGTATTTTATCTTTTGCCATAATACATTCGAAAACTTTGTTTTACCCCAGTGAGAGCCATACAGACACTGTGAATGGCTCTCCCTCGGGTGCCTGCACACACGTAGGGAAGCAGCCTGTCCATTGTGTTCTTGTTTCATGGACGACACAACTGAGCACCCGCGATACTCAGCTGAGCTCCGAGTATCGAACAGGGGTGAGCGTGCTTGCTCAACATTAATTATTATGTGTGTGGCTCAAAAGGGGGGTACAGTTATGTTGTGCAACAAGAGAAGCACATTTACTACATGTGATACTGCTACGCCTGGCTCACTGGGCGTAATATTTTTGTTCAGTGTATGTGGACACAGTATAGTGGTAACAATTAATTTTAGTTTTTTTTTTTTCTTCAGTAACAGTATGGTAGTAATCATCAGTGACTGCAGTGATAATATGTGGTCATGATGTGGCTTTATTAGCAATGTTCGTCTTTGGTTGGTTTTGTCCAGTAACATTATGATGGCAATAATTGCTTTTTTAAGTTTTATTAGGTATAGATTAGTGCTTTTCAAAAGGCAAATTAATTGTATCTCAAGCATTTATGAATATGGTTATCAAGGACCACAGAACAGTATTTTCATTATAAAGTGTATTAATATTAAAGCAGTGCATTGAGGCCTGTAATGTGTTTTTAAAATATAATTTTAGAGGCTCTGACTGTTCCTCTCCAAACTTAGTAATCACCCTGTTTCATGTGTATTATATTGTATACATTTTATCACAAGGTAAGATCTGACCATACTATACATTGCTTGTTTCGCCCCTTCCCCTGCCTTGAGTCCAGCCTAGTCTTCTGCGGTGTTGCTATCGGTGTGTCAAGGGTGAGAGAAGAGGGTTGCATTGACAATCCAACACAATGGGCTGCACTTTCAATACATTTTATAAGTGGTCATAAAAATGTAAATAACTAATGAACAAATAAGTTACGTTAAAACCAATCACACCATTGTTTTTCTTGTGAAATTCTGAATAGGTTTGATGTGTTATATGACGCTCTTCCCATGGGAAAAAATAAAGTTGGATCCAAAATGGCTGAATAAAAATGGCCGCCATGGTCACCACCCATCTTGAAAAGTTTCCCCCCTCCCATATACTAATGAGCCACAAACAGGAAGTTGATATCATCAACCATTCCCAATTTCTTTTACGTGTATCTATATAAATGACCCACCCTGTATTAATGCAACATCTAGCAACATTACATTGAGTCACACATAACATAGTGCTCTTGCTATAATCTCAGCTATATGTTTACTTCATTTTGTTGTACATCTAGCTGTATTGAGTTTTGTTATGCATTTTAGTTTTTTTGCTGTCACGTAGCGTAATATTTGCAATATTTGTATTTCTCTATCTATGCCTGTATAATTGTGTTCATTCACGGTGGCTCAGTGGTTGGAGTCCTGGGTTCAAATCCCACCAAATACAACATCTGCAAGGAGATTGTATGTTCTCCACGTGTTTGTGTGGATTTCCTCCCACACTCCAAAAACATATTAATAGGGACTTTAAATTGCGAGCCCCAATGGGGACAGTATTGCTGATGTATGTAAAGCGCTGTGGAATTAATGGCGCTATATAAATGAATAAATATTATTGTTATTCATTGACAATCTATCTACAGGGCATGGACCTTGCTGTGGAATAGGGTACACCGTGTGGTCCCGGTGAGCATTCACAGTCTTCTACCTATACAGGTTTGCACTTATACTCTATTTTATTTTATTTTTTGTATCTTTTATGTATTTGTATATGACAGCTGCAGTCAATGAAAGCCAGATTTATGTGATAATATATCATCGCAGGAGGCCATGTAAAAGAAGAATGATTAAAGATCAGGGTGATATTGCGACAATTGCCTCAAAGGGTGATATAGTGTTTTGCTGTCTTGACTCTTAATTAAATGCTGTGAAGTCCACAAAAAAAAAAATCTTCACGGCTTTTTAAGCAGCAAATGTCAGACATGTGGATGTACCGTAAACGGATAACGTCTTTGTGGCTTACCTTAACAAATGGAAATGCTGCTCCTGGGTTAAATGGCTCATTCTCATGTTCCAGTTGGTATTTCACATACTCTTCTAGTCCCCGTTCCTCAAAAACCTTTTCTTCTTCTTCCATACGAAAAAGTGCACGAGAAGAAACAGCAATAGTGATTGCATTGTGTGGTTTTGGCTGAAAGTAGAAAAAGCAAATGAAGTCCATTAATAGGCTGGATCACTCATAATAGTAATTTTACTGTACACATGGGGTTTTGCTGTAAATTGTTGACTAACCACCTTCTCTAAAACTGTTGTGTCTCAAAAATATCAATTTATAATTTCACACAAAGAAATCTCCACTTTTATGAAAATTTCCTTTACTGCTAATTTGGAATATAAGCAAATATACGGTACAATATGCATTAGTTCATGCTGGTTTGTACATTGCCTTGCATTATATACAGTTAGGTCCAGAAATATTTGGACAGTGACACAAGTTTTGTTATTTTAGCTGTTTACAAAAACATGTTCAGAAATACAATTATATATATATAATATGGGCTGAAAGTGCACACTCCCAGCTGCAATATGAGAGTTTTCACATCCAAATCGGAGAAAGGGTTTAGGAATCATAGCTCTGTAATGCATAGCCTCCTCTTTTTCAAGGGACCAAAAGTAATTGGACAAGGGACTCTAAGGGCTGCAATTAACTCTGAAGGCGTCGCCCTCGTTAACCTGTAATCAATGAAGTAGTTAAAAGGTCTGGGGTTGATTACAGGTGTGTGGTTTTGCATTTGGAAGCTGTTGCTGTGACCAGACAACATGCGGTCTAAGGAACTCTCAATTGAGGTGAAGCAGAACATCCTGAGGCTGAAAAAAAAAGAAAAAATCCATCAGAGAGATAGCAGACATGCTTGGAGTAGCAAAATCAACAGTCGGGTACATTCTGAGAAAAAAGGAATTGACTGGTGAGCTTGGGAACTCAAAAAGGCCTGGGCGTCCACGGATGACAACAGTGGTGGATGATCGCCGCATACTTTCTTTGGTGAAGAAGAACCCGTTCACAACATCAACTGAAGTCCAGAACACTATCAGTGAAGTAGGTGTATCTGTCTCTAAGTCAACAGTAAAGAGAAGACTCCATGAAAGTAAATACAAAGGGTTCACATCTAGATGCAAACCATTCATCAATTCCAAAAATAGACAGGCCAGAGTTAAATTTGCTGAAAAACACCTCATGAAGCCAGCTCAGTTCTGGAAAAGTATTCTATGGACAGATGAGACCAAGATCAACCTGTACCAGAATGATGGGAAGAAAAAAGTTTGGAGAAGAAAGGGAACGGCACATGATCCAAGGCACACCACATCCTCTGTAAAACATGGTGGAGGCAATGTGATGGCATGGGCATGCATGGATTTCAATGGCACTGGGTCACTTGTGTTTATTGATGACATAACAGCAGACAAGAGTAGCCGGATGAATTCTGAAGTGTACCGGGATATACTTTCAGCCCAGATTCAGCCAAATGCCGCAAAGTTGATCGGACGGCGTTTCATAGTACAGATAGACAATGACCCCAAGCATACAGCCAAAGCTACCCAGGAGTTCATGAGTGCAAAAAAGTGGAACATTCTGCAATGGCCAAGTCAATCACCAGATCTTAACCCAATTGAGCATGCATTTCACTTGCTCAAATCCAGACTTAAGACGGAAAGACCCACAAACAAGCAAGACCTGAAGGCTGCGGCTGTAAAGGCCTGGCAAAGCATTAAGAAGGAGGAAACCCAGCGTTTGGTGATATCCATGGGTTCCAGACTTAAGGCAGTGATTGCCTCCAAAGGATTCGCAACAAAATATTGAAAATAAATTATTTTTTTTTGGGTTTGGTTTATTTGTCCAATTACTTTTGACCTCCTAAAATGTGGAGTGTTTGTAAAGAAATGTGTACAATTCCTACAATTTCTATCAGATATTTTTGTTCAAACCTTCAAATTAAACGTTACAATCTGCACTTGAATTCTGTTGTAGAGGTTTCATTTCAAATCCAATGTGGTGGCATGCAGAGCCCAACTCGCGAAAATTGTGTCACTGTCCAAATATTTCTGGACCTAACTGTATAGGGACTGTAATGATCCCTCTACATCTGCAGTGTTGATTAAGTCTAATATTAATATGCAATTAAATGAGTTTTATATAGAAGGAATCACAAGAGAGTTAAAGCCAACTCATCTTAGGCACTGCATTATGGGCAGTAATTGAAAAGTCCTCATTATACACTACATAATTGCATTTTTTTTTATTAATCCCTATTTTCTGTACTGGTTTGGAAATTATCAGTGGCTGCAATGATCGTTAGCTGGTGTGGTTAATGATATTTTTGGTATTTGCTATTATCAGTGGCAAAAACCCCATTCTGTCAAAGATTTAGGCACACATAAGGGGGATCATAAGGGTTTAGAATTTGCTGAGGATCTAAAGATGGCCTCCTATTGATAGTTACATAGTTACATACCGTAGTTACTTAGGTTGAAAAAAGACCTAGGTCCATCTAGTTCAACCTTCCTCCACCAGTTCTACATTTTGTCACTAAGGGGTACTTTGCACACTGCGACATCGCTAGCCGATGATAGCGTTGCCGAGCGCGATAGTACCCGCCCCCGTCGCACATGCGATATCTTGTGATAGCTGCCGTAGCGAACATTATTGCTACGGCAGCTTCACACGGACTTACCTGCCTTGCAACGTCGCTCTGGCTGGCGACCCGCCTCCTTCCTAAGGGGGCGGGTCGTGCGGCATCACAGCGACATCACACGGCAGGCAGCCAATAGTAGCAGAGAGGCGGAGATGAGCGGGATGTAAACATCCCGCTCACCTTCTCCCTTCCGTATTGCCGGTGGACGGCGGGCGCAGGTAAGGAGATGTTTGTCGGGCCTGCGGCTTCACACACAGCGATGTGTGGAGCTGCAGGAACAACAAACAACATCGTACTTGCGGACGCACCGACATTACGAAAATGAACGACGTGACACAGATCAGCGATTTTTGACTGTTTCACGTTCGTTCATCCTCTCTCCTAGGCTTTACATGTTGTGACGTCGTTACCGGCGCCGGATGTGCGTCACTTTCGATTTGACCCCGACGATATCGCAGTAGCGATGACGCAACGTGAAAAGTACCCCTAAGTCTTTTATAACCAACATTGTTGTGTGTACTGAGGAAATCATCTAGCCCTTTTTTAAAAGCTGTTATAGTATCTGCCATTACTACCTCTTGTGGTAGGGCATTCCACAGTCTGACTGCTCTAACTGTAAAGAACCCTTTCCTATTTAGCTGTCAGAATCGCTTTTCTTCCACTTGCAGTGAGTGTCCCCTGGTCCTTAGTATTGTCTTTGGAAGAAATAAGTCATGTGCCAGTCCTTTATATTGACCACACATGTATCTATATATATAATTGCCTTATTCTGTCTGTCTGTCTGTCTGTCTGTCTGTCTATCTGTCTGTCTGTCTGTCTGTCATGCTCCGAAATTGTGTCCTTACGGTGACACAAAGCTGATTGGCCGCTGGGCTCGCCATGGCCCCGCCCCCCCACACGGATTGGCCTCTCGCCCCGGCTCTCTGCAGGCCCCGCCCCCCTCACGCAATGCACGCTCGCTCTGGCCCAACTGACACGGAGCTCCGATTCCCAGGTGAGTACACACACACATCAGATCACACTCACTCTCACACTCACTCTCACACACACCTCACACATCACAACATCCTGGGATATCGCTTGCTTCTACACCGGCTCCGTCAGGATCCCGGCAGCGCCAGACATAACCTTGCGATGCTGGGATCTTGACGGAGGCCGTGAAAGCTGGTAACCATTATACACATCGGGTAACTAAGGTCCCTTGGTTACCCGATGTGTATCATAGTTACCAGTGTACACCGGCTCACACTCACTCTCACACACACCTCACACACACATCACATCGCATCCACACATCAAGGTCCTGCAGCTGCGGAACATACACACACACACACACACATACACACACAAATCAGATCACACTCACACACACCTCACACATCACATCGCATCCACATACTCACAACATCCTGGGATATCGCTTGCTTCTCGGCGGCGATTATGTGCTGTTGTGAGCTTCCAGGACCTGCCGGGGGATCACATGGCCAGAAGCATGTGATATCCCCGGATGTTGTGAGTATCAGCGCGTATGTGCAATATCGTCAGTGTGTGTGTCTTTGTGTGTGAGTGTATGTGATCGGGTGGGTGTGAGTGTATGCGATCGGGTGGGGGTGTGTGGGTGTGTGTGAGTGTATACGATCGGGTGTGTGTGAGTGTATGCGATCGGGTGTGTGTGAGTGTATGCGATCGGGTGTGTGTGAGTGTATGTGATCGGATCTGTGAGTGTCGGCAGAGGAGCACGGCGTGCTGGAGGAGGCTGAGAGGACAGAGGCTGATCCTGGGGAAGGCTGGGATGGGGAGGCTGATGCTGGACACGGAGAGGCTGATGCTGGGGACAGAGAAGCTGATGCTGAGGACAGAGAGGCTGATGCTGGGGACAGAGAAGCTGATGCTGGGGACAGAGAGGCTGATGCTGCGGGAGGCTGATGCTGGGGACAGAGAGGCTGATGCTGGAGACAGAGAGGCTGATGCTGGGGACAGAGAAGCTGATGCTGGGGACAGAGAGGCTGATGCTGGGGACAGAGAGGCTGATGCTGGGGACAGAGAAGCTGATGCTGGGGACAGAGAGGCTGATGCTGGGGACAGAGAGGCTGATGCTGGGGACAGAGAGGCTGATGCTGGAGACAGAGAGGCTGATGCTGGGGACAGAGAGGCTGATGCTGGGGACAGAGAGGCTGATGCTGGGGACAGAGGCTGATGCTGGGGACAGAGAGGCTGATGCTGGGGACAGAGAGGCTGATGCTGGGGACAGAGAGGCTGATGCTGGGGACAGAGGCTGATGCTAGGGACAGAGAGGCTGATGCTGGGGACAGAGAGGCTGATGCTGGCGACAGAGAGGCTGATGCTGGGGACAGAGAGGCTGATGCTGGGGACAGAGAGGCTGATGCTGGGAGGAGAGAGGCTGATGCTGCAGGTAGAGAGGCTGATGCTGGCGCAGCATGGCGGATGGAGCACCTTTGGGAGTGCACAGCATGGCGGATGGACCACGTTTGGGAGTGCGCAGCATGGCGGATGGAGCACGTTTGGGAGTGCGCAGCATGGCGGATGGAGCACGTTTGGGAGTGCGCAGCATGGCGGATGGAGCACGTTTGGGAGTGCGCAGCATGGCGGATGGAGCACGTTTGGAAATGCGCAGCATGGCGGATGGAGCACGTTTGGGAGTGCGCAGCATGGGGGATGCAGCACGATGGGGAGTGCGGAGTATGGCGGATGGAGCACGTTTGGGAGTGCGCAGCATGGAGGATGCAGCACGATGGGGAGTGCGGAGTATGGCGGATGGAGCACGTTTGGGAGTGCGCAGCATGGCGGATGGACCACGTTTGGGAGTGCGCAGCATGGCGGATGGAGCACGTTTGGGAGTGCGCAGCATGGGAGATGGAGCACGATGGGGAGTGCGCAGCATGGCGGATGGAGCACGTTTGGGAGTGCGCAGCATGGGGGATGGAGCACGATGGGGAGTGCGCAGCATGGCGGATGGAGCACGTTTGGGAGTGCGCAGCATGGCGGATGGAGCACGTTTGGGAGTGCGCAGGATGGGAGATGGAACACGATGGGGGGTGCGCAGCATACGGGATGGAGCACGATGGGGAGTGCGCTGCATGGGGGATGGAGCACGATGGGAAGTGCACACCTCCCCCCAACACACACACACGCGCACTGCACAACACACCACACCACACACACACACTGGGAACCACAAACAACTGCCCTACACAGACACCCACACACACAGACAACGCTGCACACACAAATATACGCACATACCGCACAACACGCACATTGCACAAAACATACCTCCCCCCAAAACACACCACACACACACAAACTGCGCAACACACACACAACGCTACAGACACACAGCGCTCCACAAACAACGCAACACACAAACAACACCGCTCTCACCCCCCATCACACCCAGACAACACCCAGAACATGTACAGCGCCCTACACAAACACTTGGTAACTACACACAACAACATCTATATATATATATATATATATATATATATATGACAAAAATCATACATGAACTACACAATACGTAAATTCTAGAATACCCGATGCGTAGAATCGGGCCACCTTCTAGTTTATACATATAAATGAGATCTCCTCTGAGACGTCTTTTTTCTAAGCTAAACATATCTAACTTTTTCAACCTGTCATCATATGGGAGGCCTTCCATTCCTTGTAATAGTCTAGTTAGCCGCCTTTGAACTGAATCTAACTTCTGAATCTCCTTTTTAAAACGTGGAGCCCAAAACTGGATCCCATATTCCAGATGTGGCCTTACAAGTGATTTATAGAGGGGTAACAATACGTTGGGATCACGGGATCTAATCTCTCTTTTTATACACCCTAAAATCTTGTTTGCTTTAGCAGCTGCTGCCTGACATTGAGTACTGTTGCTCAGCTTATTTGTAATAAGAATACCAAAGTTCTTCTCCTGTTCTGTAGTCCGGAGTTTACTTCCATTTAACCCCTTCAGCCCCCGGGCACTTTCCGTTTTTGCGTTTTTGTTTTTTGCTCCTTTTCTTCCGAGAGCCGTAACTTTTTTATTATTCCATCAATCTTGCCATATGAGGGCTTGTTTTTTGCGGGTCGAGTTGTACTTTTAAATGAAATCATAAGTTTTACCATATAGTGTACTGGAAAACGGCAAAAAAATTCCAAGTGTGGAAAAATTGCAAAAAAAGTGGGATCGTACAATAGTTTATGGGATATTTTATTCACCGTGTTCACTATATGATAAAACTGATGTATCTATGTGATGCCTCAGGTCGGTGCGAGTTTGTAGACACCAAACATGTATAGGTTTACTTGTATCTAAGGGGTTAAAAAAATTCACAAGTTTGTCCAATAAAAGTGGCGCACGTTTTGCGCCATTTTCTGAAACACGTAGCGTTCTTATTTTTTGGGATTTATGGCTCAGTGATAGCTTATTTTTTGCGTCTCGAGCTGACATTTATAATGGTACCATTTTTGCGCAGATGCTACATTTTGATCGCCTGTTATTGCATTTTGCGTAAAACTTGTGGCGACCAAAAAAACCTAATTTTGGCGTTTGGAATTTTTTTGCCACTACGTCGTTTACCAATCAGAATAATTGACTTTATATTTTGATAGATCGGGCATTTCTGAACGCGGCGATACCAAATATGTGTATATTTATTTATTTTTTAACCCTTTAATTTTCAATGGGGGGAAAGGGGGGTGATTTGAACTTTTAGGTTTTTTGTTTTTTTTTTTATTTTTTAAAACTTTTTTTTTTACTTTTGTTTTTTATTTTACTAGTCCCCCTAGGGGGCTATAGCAATCAGCAATCCGATCGCTATCTGCTGATCACAGCAATACAGCTGTAAACAGCAGATTCAGTCACTTTGGTTTTCCCTCTGCTCTCGGCCGAGGGAAAACGAAAGTGAAGCATCATAGCAGCAGGCGTCATCACATGACCCTGTGCTACGATGGCAACCACCGATAGTCACGTGATAACACACGTGACTTCCGGTGGGGGCGGCGGTAAGTAACAAACATGGCCGCGCGCATTTAAATATTGCTGCCAGACTTTGGCAGCAAGATTTAAGGGGTTAATGGCCGCGGGTGGAAGCGATTCCACCCGCGGCTAGCAGGCACACATGTCAGCTGTTGAAAACAGCTGATATGTGTGCCGATCCACGTCGCCTGCCCGCGGCAGGGGGCGGGGCTTAACGGGACACGATCCTGGACGGATAGATCCGTCCAAGGTCGTGAAGGGGTTAATGTATATGCAGTTATAGGATTACTCCTTCCTAGGTGCATTACTTTACATTTATCAACATTAAATCTCATTTGCCAAGTATTTGCCCATTCTGACATCTTATCCAGATCTTTTTGTAATATTGCACTATCAAGGTCAGTTTTTAATATCCTACATAGTTTGGTGTCATCAGCAAAGACTGACACTTTACTATCAATCCCATTCACAAGGTCATTAATAAAGAGATTAAAAAGAATCGGTCCTAGCACAGATCCCTGCGGCACCCTACTGCTGACTGTAGTCCATTTAGAGAATATACAGTTAGGTCCAGAAATATTTGGACAGTGACACAATTTTCGCGAGTTGGGCTCTGCATGCCACCACATTGGATTTGAAATGAAACCTCAACAACAGAATTCAAGTGCAGATTGTAACGTTTAATTTGAAGGTTTGAACAAAAATATCTGATAAAAATTGTAGGAATTGTACACATTTCTTTACAAACACTCCACATTTTAGGAGGTCAAAAGTAATTGGACAAATAAACCAAACACAAACAAAATATTTTTATTTTCAATATTTTGTTGCGAATCCTTTGGAGGCAATCACTGCCTTAAGTCTGGAACCCATGGACATCACCAAACGCTGGGTTTCCTCCTTCTTAATGCTTTGCCAGGCCTTTACAGCCGCAGCCTTCAGGTCTTGCTTGTTTGTGGGTCTTTCCGTCTTAAGTCTGGATTTGAGCAAGTGAAATGCATGCTCAATTGGGTTAAGATCTGGTGATTGACTTGGCCATTGCAGAATGTTCCACTTTTTTGCACTCATGAACTCCTGGGTAGCTTTGGCTGTATGCTTGGGGTCATTGTCCATCTGTACTATGAAGCGCCGTCCGATCAGCTTTGCGGCATTTGGCTGAATCGGGGCTGAAAGTATATCCCGGTACACTTCAGAATTCATCCGGCTACTCTTGTCTGCTGTTATGTCATCAATAAACACAAGTGACCCAGTGCCATTGAAAGCCATGCATGCCCATGCCATCACGTTGCTTCCACCATGTTTTACAGAGGATGTGGTGTGCCTTGGATCATGTGCCGTTCCCTTTCTTCTCCAAACTTTTTTCTTCCCATCATTCTGGTACAGGTTGATCTTGGTCTCATCTGTCCATAGAATACTTTTCCAGAACTGAGCTGGCTTCATGAGGTGTTTTTCAGCAAATTTAACTCTGGCCTGTCTATTTTTGGAATTGATGAATGGTTTGCATCTAGATGTGAACCCTTTGTATTTACTTTCATGGAGTCTTCTCTTTACTGTTGACTTAGAGACAGATACACCTACTTCACTGAGAGTGTTCTGGACTTCAGTTGATGTTGTGAACGGGTTCTTCTTCACCAAAGAAAGTATGCGGCGATCATCCACCACTGTTGTCATCCGTGGACGCCCAGGCCTTTTTGAGTTCCCAAGCTCACCAGTCAATTCCTTTTTTCTCAGAATGTACCCGACTGTTGATTTTGCTACTCCAAGCATGTCTGCTATCTCTCTGATGGATTTTTTCTTTTTTTTCAGCCTCAGGATGTTCTGCTTCACCTCAATTGAGAGTTCCTTAGACCGCATGTTGTCTGGTCACAGCAACAGCTTCCAAATGCAAAACCACACACCTGTAATCAACCCCAGACCTTTTAACTACTTCATTGATTACAGATTAACGAGGGAGACGCCTTCACAGTTAATTGCAGCCCTTAGAGTCCCTTGTCCAATTACTTTTGGTCCCTTGAAAAAGAGGAGGCTATGCATTACAGAGCTATGATTCCTAAACCCTTTCTCCGATTTGGATGTGAAAACTCTCATATTGCAGCTGGGAGTGTGCACTTTCAGCCCATATTATATATATAATTGTATTTCTGAACATGTTTTTGTAAACAGCTAAAATAAAACTTGTGTCACTGTCCAAATATTTCTGGACCTAACTGTACCATTTATGACTACTATTTGTTTCCTATCTTTTAGCCAATTCCTTACCCAGTTTCATGTAGTTTCCCCTAGTCCTTGCTTCTGAAGCTTTAGTATAAGGCTATTATGTGGTACAGTATCAAATGCCTTTGCAAAGTCCAATTAAGTCACATCAGCTGCATTATCAATATCCAGTTTGCACTTACCCCCTCATAGAACCCCAACAGGTTGGTTAGACATGACTTATCTTTCATGAATCCATGCTGTTTGTCAGTTATTATATTATTTTATGCAAGATATTTTTGCATGTCATCCCTTAAAATGCCCTCAAAAATGTTGCATACTACTGATGTCAGGCTTACTTGCCTGGATCTACCCTCTTACCTTTCTTAAATATCGGTACCACATCAACAATCCTCCAATCCTGAGGCACCAACCCTGTTACAAGTGAGTCTAAAAAGATGAGATACAGTGGTCTGTCGATTACAGAGCTCAATTCCCTTAATATTCGTGGATGAATGCCATCTGGCCCTGGGGATTTGTCAATATTAATTTACTCAGACGTAGGCGTACTTCTTCTTGTGTTTCATTAATTATATCGGGTGGTGAACTTTGATTTTTCACTTGTTGAATGATCCCTTGTATAGTCAGTTCCTTGGTGAACAGAGATGAGAAAATGCCTATTTAATATCTCAGTCTTTTGTTTGTCCGCTATAACTAACTTGTTATTATATTTTAAGGGGCCGATACTATCCTTCATTTTCCTTTTTGCATTCACGTATTTATAAAAAAATTTGGGATTTGTTTTAATGTCCTTGGTGATTTTTGTTTCAGTAGCTAATTTTGCTTGCTTGATTTCTTTTTTGCATTTCCTATTGATATCTTTATACTTCTGAAATTCTATTTCTGTATTCTCAGCCTTCAAGATTTTAAACGCCCGTTGTTTTTGTTTTATTATACTTTGTACTGTCTTATTTATCCAGAGTGGTTTCTTTTTATTCCTGGATATTTTATTACCACAGGGTATAGGTTTTTTACAGGACTCTAGTAGTACAGTTATCTTAAACTTACCCCATTTATGTTCGGTGTCCCCAGTTACCATGACTTTGTCCCAATCTACACATTTAAGCTCTTCCCTTAATTTGTAGAAATCAGTTTTCCTAAAATTCCAGGTTTTAGCATTTCCCGTTTGAAATGTTCTATTGAATATTATGTTGAAGTTTACCATATTATGATGGCTGGTGCCCAAGTGATCCCGGATCTGTAGATCTGAAATTGTATCCGGTCTATTTGACAGGACCAGATCTAGCAAATTATCTCCCCTTGTCGGTTCATCTACCATCTGAGAGAGGACATTGTCTTGAAGAACAAGACAAGAACTTACAGCTTTTAGCAAAACCAGAAGATTCTATGTCCCACTATATGTCTGGATAGTTGAAATCCCCCATAATAAGAACCCGATTATTATTACTGTTAGCTGCCTTTCCAATTTGTTTCACCCTCTATTTGTTCAGGTATGTTAGGAGGCGTATAGCAAACTCCAATTAGCATTTTTCCATTATTCCCCTCCCCATGTACATTTATTCATACTGACTCTACAGTGTTACCGTTCCCCCCAATGTCATCATTCAACACATCTTTTAGGTTAGATTTGATAATATACACACACCACCACCTTTTTTGTCTTTCTGTCCTTCCTGAATGTAGTATAACCCTGTATGTTTGTCACCCAGTCATGGCTTTCATCCAGCCAGGTTTCTGTAATGTCCACCACATCATAATCCATGGTTGACATAAGAGTCTCCAATTCATTCATTCTGTTTGCAAGACTTCTTGCAATTGCCAGTAGACATGTAATACTATTAACACATTTATTACTCCTAGCCTCCCTACGTTCCTTGCATGTCCCATCCCTCCCTGATCCTTCATTGACTCCTACCGTCTCATTGTCTCTATCTGCTCTATCTATCCATCACCTTATTTGCTCCACTACCCTCCTTCCCTCCAGATCCTAATTTAAAAGCTTCTCCATCCGTCTGACCATTTTCTCCCCCAGCACAGCTGCACCCTCCCCATTGAGGTGCAGACCGTCCCTACCGTAGAGCCTCTAGCCGACTGAGAAGTCGGCCCAGTTCTCCATGAACCTGAATCCTTCCTTCCTGCACCAATTTCTAAGCCACATATTTATCTCCCTAAGCTCCCGCTGTCTTTCTAGTGACGCTCGTGGCACCGGTAATATTTCTGAAAACACCACCTTGGAGGTCCTGGACTTCAGCTTCTCTCCTAGTATCTGTAATCATTTTAAAGGATCTTCCACCTGCCTCTAACTTTGTCATTAGTACCAATGTGCACCATGACCGCTGGGTTTTCCCCAGCCCCACCCAGCAATCTGTCTATCCGATCCGCAATATGCATAACCCGAGCACCCGACAGACAACACACTGTTCGGAATTCACTTTCTCGGAAACAGATGACCCTGTCTGTCCACCTAATTATAGAGTCCCCTACCACCAACATCTGTCTGGGCTTTGCTGCACTCCTATTTCCCTCCTTCCTACAGCAGTTGTTTTCCTGGTTGCTAGGAGCAACGTCCTGCTGTAGTGACCCTAGTCCTGGCCCTTCATTCCTAATATCAGCCAAACAGGCATAATTTCCAGGTTGTGCCAGGTCAGGACTAGGCTCCCTGACACTTTTCCCCCTACCTCATCTTCTAACTGTTACCCAGCTACCTACCTCTGGGTCCTGATCTTCCCCACCTCCACCCTCCTCTATAGCACTGGCCCCAGCCAGGGAAAGCTCAGTGAGCTCTAAACTCCTCTCCAGGATTGCAATGCCCCTGTGTGTTGCAAGCTGCTAATTTAGATCAGTTACCTGGGCTTCCAAATATGCAACATGCTTGGATCGAGTGCAGACATATTCTCACTCGAACGGCTGCTCAAGGCATGCATACATCTGACAAGATACACACCTGGTAGCATTGTCCATGGAGCACCTATTAAATGGGGATATAAACAGTAAAGTAGAAAAACAAAGAAAAATAAAACAATGGGAAACGTATGAGGATAAATTCAAACTATGTTCTTGTGTTAAACTATGAGATTGTGTTTAAACTATACACTTATCTGCAATCCCCGCACTTTGCTGCAGAACCTCGCATGCTCAGGAACCTCGCTTGTTCTGGCTGGTTTATATAGTTCTACAAGAACTACTAGAAGCACCCAGAAGCTTCTAACTGATCAATTGATCAAAATAATGGAGTGAATTAGAAGCCTAAGTTGCAGAAGCTCTTGGAACAGAGAGCCACAGGATGCCAGATTTCACTTCTGAGGAACTTGATGGCCACAAATTCTTAAACAAGACAACACCTCTAGGGAGTCAGTGTCAAAAGGGTTGTCCACTGTCCAGATGTTATTTTCCCTGATGGCCACCGCATGTAAATTCTTTGAGTAGATCTGCAAAGAACAGATTTTATAAAAAAAAAACAGGATCTGAGCTGCAAAACCCGGCAGCGGCCAAAACACATTGAAGGACCACCATGGCAAATAACAGCTGGTTGGTGGGGGTTGCTAGTATTGGACTTTCACCAAAATGATATTGATGACCTATGAATAGGGCATCAATATGCTGTGACTGGACAACCCCTTTAGGTGTAAGACACATGGCATGACAATCAGTGCGAGTGGAATGCGATAAAACATTGCATTCCACTCAGACCAATATTAGCCTATGTGTCAGCACCCATGATCGATTATTTTCTCAGCCCTAATCGGACCGAGAAAACAATCGCAGCATGCTGCGACTGTAATGCGTTCCTGGTTTCTCTTGCGTCCATTCTAATCTATGGGGCGAGAGAAAAATCGCACTGCACTTGCGGTACACCGATGTACCGCGAGTGCAGGGCGAGAATGGCAATAGCCGGCAATGGAGGAGAGAGGGAGATCAGGCCCTCCCCTCCGCAGCGCCAGCCCTCCCCTCCTCAGCACCGGCCCTCCCCTCCTGAGTGCTGCACCGTCCCCTGCAGCTGAGGTCCGATCGCATGATCGGACCTCAGTCGCAGTGACACTCGCATGACACTCAGCTCCTGCTGTGGTGCCAGTGTGAGCCGAGTGTCATGCGAGGATCACACTAGTCCCCCGTATGGCCCCGGCCTTATAGAAACAATGGGTTTAGAAGTGGAGTTTGGCTTGAAATAGAATCTATGAAGTGATTAACTCTGCATGAATCATGCGCTGCAGGAATCGGGCACAGGATTCCTCATTGCAGGCTTTACTATTAAATGTTGCAGCATTTTGGCTAAAATATGATTTAAAAGATAGCTGAGAATATCTGGGTCATTCCCGCTGGCTTTTCCCTGCACAGCTTAGGTAGATTGACAGGTCTTTTCTAATACACAAAACCATAGATGCCTGCAATGAGGGAGCCTTCCACTGATTCATGTTGCCCATGGTGCAGGCATCAAGAATAGCCTGACAGGTTACCTTTAACCCAATGTACAGGAAATCTTTACGTTTGCATTGACTGTACATACGTTAATGATCTAGGATCACCTATGAAAAGCTGGGAATAAACGTGAAAAAATTACCAGAGTTTTCTACTAAATAGTGAAACCTTTAAGTTTTCTCATTGCAGATAAGCTGGACATTGCCATAGGCTGTACTAATTTCTGCAGCTTTTTAGACCTAATCCAAATCTTGCTGTATGGCACTCTGTATATTTCTCAAATTACATGAATGGTTATAAGGCTAGGAATCATGCTACAGACTTTAGAATCAAATTTAAATAATAACAATGTGCTTGATCAGAATGGAATGCAATGTCACCTAAATAAATTTTTTTGGTCCCTTAAATAGGACTTTTCATCAAAATGTTGATACTGAACTGGACAAACGATGTAATAATAGCGGCAGAGCAAAATAAGACATATTTTTTGTTTAGTTTTTTAACTTGACCTTTTAGTTGCAGAGATATTAGCGATTGAAGTACTGGCACATAATGACTTTTTTTTAATTCCAAATAAGTGTTGTCAGATTGTTTTCACTGGGGGCGTGTACTTCATCTCCTGTATGAGGCTGACCAATCACTGCAGAAAAAGAACACACACCCCCAACATAACATGTTTCTCAGTAGGTGAGATATGAGGATGCCAATGCTGATCTCCTGCTCTCACCTCTTGCATAACTAGGCGTTTCTGAGTAAAGATCACAGATGACGCACACCTTTTTACTCTCATAACCCAGAAAGCTCTGCTGTATTGCCAGCCCTTTCACTGCTTGTCCATAGGTGAGAGCTCAACTTGTAAACTCAGAATGAACAATGCCATAGATCCCACCAGAGGAGGATACAGTGCACAATGAAATTCAGAATTGTACCCATGTCAGACAATGAATGGAATGAAAATTTACCCTGATACATAGCAATATGCATGTGTTAGTCTATTTTATGTGTGGACATGAACCTGGAAGCTCAGGATGCACAATGCTACTTTATACATCACACACAATAAAATATTAATAGAATATACAAAGTTAAATATGCATTTGCACTGATATATAGCAAACCTGCTTATCAGTCTTTACTTTACTTCTACCATTCAGTTCATGAAATAGGAAGTCCAGCCTGAGCGATCCTATAGAACCCAACCAGATAAGCTGATGACACATTACACAATGAAATTCATAACTGTAGCCATAGACCCTGAATGGAATATAAATTTATGATGATACATACAAGTGTGATAGTCTATTTTATATTTAGTATTCATTATATGAACCAGGAAGCTCAAGATGCACAATGCTAGTAACTACATGAATAAGTGTAAATTTATATTTCATTCAGCATACAGTACAGACCAAAAGTTTGGACACACCTTCTCATTCAAAGAGTTTTTCTTTATTTTCATGACTCTAAAAAATTGTAGATTCACATTGAAGACATCAAAATTATGAATGAAAACATGTGGAATGAAATACTTAAAAAAAAGTGTGAAACAACTGAAAATATGTCTTATATTCTAGGTTCTTCAAAGTAGCCACCTTTTGCTTTGATTACTGCTTTGCACACTCTTGGCATTCTCTTGATGAGCTTGAAGAGGTAGTCACCGGAAATGGTTTTCCAACAGTCTTGAAGGAGTTCGCAGAGATGCTTAGCACTTGTTGGCCCTTTTGCCTTCACTCTGCGGTCCAGCTCACTCCAAACCATCTCGATTGGGTTCAGGTCTGGTGACTGTGGAGGCCAGGTCATCTGGCGTAGCATCCCATCACTCTCCTTCTTAGTCAGATAGCCCTTATACAGTGGAGGTGTGTTTGGGGTCATTGTCATGTTGAAAAATAAATGATGGTCCAACTAAACGCAAACCGGATGGAATAGCATGCCGCTGCAAGATGCTGTGGTAGCCATGCTGGTTTAGTATGCCTTCAATTTTGAATACATCCCCAACAGTGTCACCAGCAAAGAACCCCCACACTATCACACCTCCTCCTCCATGCTTCACGGTGGGAACCAGGCATGTAGAGTCAATCGCTCACCTTTTCTACAAAGACACGGTGGTTGGATCCAAAGATCTCAAATTTGGACTCATCAGACGAAAGCACAGATTTTCACTGGTCTAATCTCCATTCCTTGTGTTCTTTAACCCAAGCAAGTCTCTTCTGCTTGTTGCCTGTCCTTAGCAGTGGTTTCCTAGCAGCTATTTTACCATGAAGACGCTGCACAAAGTCTCCTCTTAACAGTTGTTCTAGAGATGAGACGTTGTGTCCAAACTTTTGGTCTGTACTGTATATCATTATCATTAATATTTTGTTAGGTGGGATGCATAGCATTGTTCATCCTGAGCTTTCTAATTCATGGCTAGAATTCCAGATGTAAATAAAACTGACAAACAAGCATTACTATGTATAAGAATAAATATATATATTCCATTCATGGTCTATGGATACAACAATGAATTTCAAGTCCACAAATGTAAACGCACCCTTAATAGGCTTCTTGCTGTATTTTTGATAAATCAGTTTTATCTGCTGCAGATCTACCTGTTGTTTCAATACAGGATGGGGTGTAGATAGAGGTCATAAATATGGGGGGCCACATTGATGCAGATTTGTTATGCCTCTCAGTGCTAATCTTCTAATGAAACAGTGTTTTAGCAGAACTACAGCAAGTAACTCAGATGAGTTAGTAAAAAACTGGTGACAAAGACTTTCTTTTACTTGGAAATATACTTAGGGTATTCATCTATTTGGGCTCCCCCTCACACACACAAACATATATACTTAGGGTATCCATCTTTTTGGGCTCCCCTTGCACACACAAACATAGATACTTAGGGCACCCATCTTTTTGGGCTCCCCCTCACACACACAAATGTATATACTTAGGGTATCAATCTTTTGGGGCTCAGCTCACACACACACAAACATATATACTTAGGGTATCCATCTTTTTGGGCTCCCCCTCACACACACAAACATATATACTTAGGGCATCGATCTTTTTGGGCTCCCCCTCACACACACAAATGTATATACTTAGGGTATCCATCATTTTGGGCTCACCTCACACACACAAACATATATACTTAGGGTATCCATCGTTTTGGGCTCACACACACACACACACACACACACACGTATATATAATTAGGGTTATCATATTTTAGGGCTCCCCCTCACACACACACACACAAATGCATATACGTAGGGTATCCAATTTTTTGGACTTCCCTCACACACAAAGTGCTGCTCATCTGAGTGTTCATGTGTTTTCAATGAGGCAATGCAATGGGGTCCTCTGGCAGTGACTTATCTCACATGGGACCAAAAGGATCAAACATATACTTCACACTACCTTACGCTTCTGTCCCCGAGCATAATCTGTGAAGAACTTGGAAGCCCCACACACATGAAGTGGTTCACCAGTCCCACTGAAATTCACATTTTCAGCTGACTTAAAACTTTGGGGGTTCTTTACACTTGTCCATGTTCTTGTTCCAGTACTTTAACTCTAGGCCTTGCCTTCCAATAGCAAACACAGCTTAGAGGTAAGATGGACGCTCGCTATTCTCTTGATTAGTCTGGGTCGTAGTAGTCAAACCGGCACCATTTTGTTTGCATCTGCCACCTCTGCAGAGCAGAATATAAAGAAATATTTGTCTGTGAAATCCTTTTTTTTCTTACCCATTGTCCCGCCCTCTATAACTGTTGCTTAATTCCTATTTAAAATAAACTGTTTCTTGCTACACTACAAGATGTCACATTTGGAATCATTACAATTAAGGCCATGTGGTTGGATAATGCTATTACTGGGCCTAAAGAGTCCATTTTGGCTGTTTATTAAGGGTTAATTATATTAGGTGCATTCTATTTTAACGTTTGTTTGACTATATAATAGTGGAAATGATCTAAAAACAATCTATCATTTTTATTATCTGAATGGAAAACTACCGTAATTGTTTTTAGTATAATATTGCTTTTATATTAGGCTACACTATAGACACAAATATTCTCTTCCAATAAGATGGTGCTTTTTTCCCCCTCGTTAAGGGATAAATTTAGCATATTTACACAGCTCTGAAGCTGTAGTCTTTAGGACCAATCTGCAAGATAACAGCTTAATAAAGAAATATCAGGATAAATGTAGTGTCCATGACAATAAAATATGGTGGTTACCTGTATACATCATATTGGCAATGGTTGCATGTAATAATTGGAGCCTGTGTTCTCTGTCTTAGGCCCCCTTCACACGTTAATGAAAAACACTGACGTTCTTCACTGACGTGTAAAACACACACATGTCCCTCCGTGTTCCGTGATTCACGGCACACGTGGGTTGTCCATGTGCAATCCGTGATCCGTGTTCTGTGATCCGTGATTGCAAATGGACATTACTCACCTGCCTTCGCTCCTGCTGTCCCTGGTGCTGAACTACTCGGCTCTGCAGCGTCCGCCCACCACTCTCTGCAGCTACTTCCGGGTCGGCTGTTCCTGCTTTCATGAATATTCATGCGCCGGGCAGGAGCTGCAGAGAGCAGAGGCTGCACAGCGCGTCGCTGGAAAGGTGAGTTGAAAATGTTTATTATTTGATATGTCAGTGTTTTTCTGCTACGTGTTTCACGGATCCCACACGGATCACACCATAGTGTGGTCCGTGGGTCATCAGTGAAGCCAGAAAAAAACTGACTTGTCTCCGTGCAGAATCATGGACACGCATGTACGCTGCACGGAGACACGTTCAGTGAAAAATCACTGATGTGTGAGCAGACCCATTGATCATAATGGGTGTGCGTATGTCAGTGATTCTGGTTCGTATAAAAAAAACCACATACGTACCAGAATCACTGACGTGTGAAGGGGGTTTTAAGGCCATGAGCACACATTGAGTATTTGTTGGTGCATTTTTACCTCATTATTTGTAAGGCCACGTTTACACGTTCAGTATTTGTTGACTTTTTTACCTCAGAATTTGTAAGCCAAAACCAGGAGTGGGTGAGAAATACAGAAGTAGTGCCCGTATTTCTATTATACTTTTCCTCTGATTTTTCCACTCGTGGTTTTGCCTTACCAATACTGAGGTAAAAAAAATTACTAAATACTCAACGTGTGCCTAGGGGCATATCTTCAGGAGACGATTAACATTTTTTGTTTCTACACCTTCAGATAGTTAACCAATCAACAGAAAGTGAGCGCTGTGGCTGTCACTCCCTTCCTGTTGCTTCCTCCTCTCTCCGAAGGCAGGGAGACAGAAGCCAATGCTGATTGGATGCAGGGCTCGCGTGTCATTATAATGTCACGTTAGCACCAGGAACACAGTTTCTGACATCATTGGTACCACGCCAGCACCGGAGGTGAGTATAGGCTTTATTATTTTTATGAAGAATGAGAAGGCCTTGTCCAAGTAGTGGACAACCCCTTTAATTCATTTTTCTCACAGGTCAGTGGTGCAAATACAATTAACTTTTGCTTCCTTTTTTTCTTGTCAGCCTTGTTGCATAGTTTGGAACAGGCTAGGAAGTGTTATTTTACTCTTGACTATTAGTATTTTACTGTACTGCCTGTCACTTTGGTCCTCGGAGATACAATGGAGGACTCTGTACTTCATCATTTCCTAGTGACTATTATAGAATTCAACTTACTATAAGGTGCACCTTCAGTTTAAGCAGCAGAAATTAAGAAAAACATATTACCTAATATTTTAAGACTTCTCTGACAGTGTAAAGAAGTGTAAGGGTCAATATCACTAAACTTAATATACTAGGGTAGAATAGGTAGGTAATATATAAAATATTGGTAGTGTTTCTCTCCAGTGTGTGTATTATACATAAAGCTCTACACCACACCCATTATTTACACTGTCTGCAGAGTACACATATTTACAACACTGCTGCATACACAGTACATGCGCACTCAGCTCTGCTGGATATACACACAGCTCTGATACACACATTTGTGTTGCATGCATACACACAAGCATCTGTGCTATATGAGTACACACAGCCCAGGCTACATCAACACATACATCGCTCAGCCTCATCAACACACAAACAGTTCAGCTACATCAACTCACACACCGCTCAGGTACTTCAACAAACACAGTTCAGCTACATTAACACACACACACACACACACACACACACACTCTCACACACACACACTAAACACCACCATATTTTGAAGTTCCTACCAGGCATTGTGATTGATTATGTCACTTGAAAGCTCTTTCAGCTAGCCAGGATCTGCAGCATCCACAGCTTTCGTAATGTGCAGGTCCTGGTAGCCTGCTCTTCTGCCCTGCAATGATCTAACTGATGAAAGAACTGTGCCACTCATGCCACTATTCTACTGTGCATAATTTTCTCAGTTATCAGGGTGGACGCTGTGTTAGAATTCTACTCAATCAAAGGAAGCTGTCTTTCAACTATAAGACATGTACTTTGTTAGCAAGGGTTTTTTTTGCTAAAAATAGTGTTATAGTACAAAAACAAAACAATATACTCTTTAAGGCTCTGTGCCCATGTGTGTGTATTGCATGCAGTTACGCTGCGTTCTGCACCGCAGCGTAACTGCATGCGTCCTGCGTCCCCAGCACAATCTATGAAGATTGTGCATAATCCATGCGCACGTTGCATTTTAGAACGCATCGATTTGCTTGCTGCCAAATTGCTGCGTTCTAAAAAGCAACATGTCTCTTCTTTCGTGCGCTTTGGATGCAGCCCCTGCTCTGTCTATGGGAGGGGCTGCATCCAGAGCGCATGAAATCGGCTTTTCATTACATTGTTTTTCTACAGCGATTTGAAGCGCACGTGTGCTGTTCAAATCGCTGCAGAAATTTCTGCAGGGACAGGACGCAACGTGGGCACATAGCCTTACAATGATCTTATTAAACTGCTATGAAGCACACAAACCTGTCCTGTTTATATAAGGGTACAACTATTTCCATAGAAAACAAGTTATGAACTTGATAAGTGATGTTAAAGAAATAATTTGATCTATGGGCTGAATATTAACATTAACATTATTATTGTTTGAATTTGCTTTAGCATAATAATGCACTCGGCATTAAATATACCATGTTATAATGATGAACTGTTACGAGGGGGACCCGGGGAAGCATGCCAAGATGGGGAATGGACAGCTTCCGCCGGTCAAGGTCCACTGTGCGGTGTAAGGGACCGCTGCTATGGTGGGTGAAGAGTGAGCGGGTTGCTGCTAGCGATCGTCTGGAATGTCACAGACGATCTATGTACACCGGTCTGCCCTAACCCGTGTGGGTTGTATGGCAGGGATCACACGGCTCGGTGTACCTGTTGCACGGGGAAGCACAGAGGTGCCCACGCACGTGTGCCAGTGGAAGTCACGAGAATATGGCACGAGGGTAGCACAGAGGTGCCCACGCACGTGTGCTTTCAATAACCAGGTGAGTCCAGTGGAGACTCGAGGAGCTCACCTGGGACAGGAACACGGCCTGTAGAAGGAGCTACTGCCGGAGCAGCAAGGCAGGGACACGGCCTGCAAACCAGGTGCTGCCTAAGCAGCAAGGGCCAAGCCCACAGAAGAAGATAATGCCTGAGCAGTGGCGTGGCAGCACGCTGCCAGACATCCAAACATAGAAGGACGGTCGTGCGCCGCCATGATGGCAGGAGGAGCTTTTAAGGAGGTGTAGCTCCAGCCAAGGGCGGGCGCGAGGCGGAAATGACGGACTTGACCCAATCAGGATCCACGACATCCCAGCCTGGCCAGTCAGGATTCACCACGTCACCAGCCTTGTCATCAAGCCGTGTGACGTCAGTGGGCGAATCAGGATCCACCAAGCATAGCACATGCTCACCCTCCTGCCTCTGGGAAATAGAGGCGGGATCCTCGGTCTCACAATGTGTAGAGATAACGGGAGTCTCACTGCTTCCCTGAGCAGCAAACCTCTGCACATTGCGCAACCTCACAGACCTTCGAGGCTGCTGAGCAGGAGGAGCTGCGGCAGGCAAGGAATGGGAGACCGCCTCATTTCTTGCAACAGGAGTACCACTAGGTGTCACCCTTGTGCTGCCTCTCTGAGGAGGTTTCTCCTGCACTCTGCGCAGTCTGGCAGACCTTCGGCGCTGCTGAGCAGGAGCGCTCGTGGCAGGCAAGGAGACTGTCTCATTCCTTGCCACAGGAGAGCCACGAGGTGTAACATTGAACCACATTACATTACATAAAATATGTATAAATATATCATCATGTGCATAATACATATATGTAAGTGTTTAAAACAGAAAACCCACATTTGTGAGATGGCATATAAAAAAAGAACATGACTTCACAAGTTCTACACTTTCAGAGAAAGCTCCTAAAACATATGGCAAGATAAGATACAGACACACCAAGCCACTTCTTGGAAGCTGCACAAAGTTTAGGAGAAGATGGTGGGCTGAAGGTAGCAATATATGCAATATGAAATAGCCAATCAGCATAACCATACCTCCCAACTTTTAAAGAATGAAAAGAGGGACAAAGTTTGCAAATTTTTAGGCCACGCCCCCTAACCACACCCATTTCACAGTCACGCCCATATCCACTCCCCATCCACACCCATTCAGCATGGACACGCAGGCAGCCGGCGGGCCTCCAGCATGGACACGCAGGCAGCCGGCGTGCCTCCAGCATGGACACACAGGCAGCCGGCGGGCCTCCAGCATGGACACGCAGGCAGCCGGCGGGCCTCCAGCATGGACACGCAGGCAGCCGGCGGGCCTCCAGCATGGACACGCAGGCAGCCGGTGGGCCTCCAGCATGGACACGCAGGCAGCCGGCGGGCCTCCAGCATGGAGAGGCAGGCAGCCGGCAGGCAGCCGGCAGGCCCCAAGCACGGAGACGCAGGCAGCCGGCGGGCTTCCAGCACGGAGACGCAGGCAGCCGGCGGGCCTCCAGCACGGAGACGCAGGCAGCGGGCGGGCCTCCAGCATGGAGACGCAAGCAGCCACAGTGAGGCGGCCGGTCGCCCGCACAGTGAGGCGGCCGGTCGCCTTCACAGACAGGCGGCGGGCCGCCCGCACAGACAGGCGGCGGGCCACCGCACAGAGAGGCGCGGGCCGACCGCACAAAGAGGCGGCCCGAACAGAGAGGCGGCCGGTCGCCTTCACAGACAGGCGGCCGGCCGCCCGCCTTCACAGACAGGCGGCCGGCCGCCCGCACAGACAGGCGGCGGGGGGCGCCCGCACAGAAAGGCGGCGGGGGGCGACCGCACAGACAGGCGGCGGGGGGCGCCCGCACAGACAGGCGGCGGGGGGCGACCGCACAGACAGGCGGCGGGGGGCGCTCGCACAGACAGGTGGTGGGGGGCGCCCGCACAGACAGGCGGCGGGGGGCGCCCGCACAGACAGGCGGCGGGGGCGCTTGCACAGATAGGCGGTGGGGGGCGCCCGCACAGACAGGCGGCGGGGGCGCCCGCACAGACAGGCGGCGGGGGGCGCCCGCACAGAGAGGCGCGGGCCGCCCGAACAGAGAGGCGGCCGGCCGCACGCACAGAGAGGCGGCCGCCCGCACAGTGAGGCGGCCGTCCGCCTGCAGAGACAGGCGGCCGTCCGCCCGCAGAGACAGGCGGCCGTCCGCCCGCAGAGAGAGGCGGCCGTCCGCCCGCAGAGAGAGGCGGCCGGCCGACCGCACAGAGAGGCGGCCGGCCGACCGCACAGAGAGGCGGCCGGCCGACCGCACAGAGAGGCTCCGGCCGGGGGGGGGAGGGAGGGGAATCAGCGCTGGGGAGATTATGTTTACGTACCTTAGCAGCAGCACAGAGCAGACAGAGACTAGTTTCGGGCAGCGCGCTCCTCTCTGTTATGCCACGTCACGTGTTAGGATGGTAGGAGGGAAAAGCAGGGAGGCGGGGAGAGAGTGGGTGGGCGGAGCCTGGGAGACGGCCGTCCCGCCCGTGGCAACGGGACAAACAATGCAAACCGTGATAGTCCCGCTGTATCCGGGACGGCTGGGAGGTATGGCATAACACACAGACAAGGATGTAACCAATCAATTGTGAACCATTGTGTGAGGATTGAAAAGTAACCAATAATGTTCAAGTTGTATGTTAAAGCTTGTTAATAAATATGACCCCCAGGCATTGCTCAATTGGGGAACCGAAGCATTGTATGAGCTGAGTTTGTGACCTCTTCCTGTCGACGAGGCATTCATTGGGCACGTGGCTTGTGGCTTGGCTGATTGCCATAACAGTGATAACCTAATGTGATCCGCATTGTTTGGCAGAACTTTTATCCCCATTAGAATGGACAAGTAGAACAGCTGCTCGACTACCACTCCATTAATTCCCTATGGGACTGCCGGACAACGCTGAAAGTTCCCCGTAAGGGATAAAAAAATTCTCGTTCTGCCAAACAGTGTGGGCCTCAGCAGTGTTAACCCCACTAGTCAATAAGTTATCACCTATCCTGATAATTGATAACTTTTTTTCACCGGAGAGCGCCTTTAATTCTGCAGTATACGTATTATTCCACTTCCAAGGGTAAGAAAAAAAGCTTTTTCATTACTCTTAGTAAGACTGGTGCACTGTTGTGCCAAGATCAAACACTGCAAGGACCATGCATGAGATAGAGTACTGCACTATGACTGCGTTAGTTATAATGCACTCACAGCTTAGACTGGATTTATACTTGCTGTGGAACCAACACCCAAATAGATATTTATGACATATCTAATAGATGTGCCATAAATGTCTATGGTAAGAGTACACCTTCAAAATAAAAAATATAGCTTGAAAGTGCACCATATTAGTTCCACAAACACAATATATCGTCATAGAAGACTAATAGGTGCCACCACCTGAGGCTGCATGAATGTATCTTCAAAGACCTGTCCCGATATCTGTGATCAGTTAAAGGAGTTGTCCAGCCTTTGGCTAAAGGCCCCGTTACACGCAACGACATGTCTAACGATATGTCGTCGGGGTCACGGAATTCGTGACGCACATACGGTGTTGTTAGCGACATCGTTGCGTGTAACAGCTCCGAGCGAGTGTTAACGATCAAAAATACTCACTTTATCATTGATCGTTGACACGTCGTTCATTTTCAAAATCTTGGTCGTTGTGGACATAGGTTGTTCATTGTTCCTGCAACAGCACACATTGCTACGTGTGACACCCCGGGAACGACGAACAACAGCTTACCTGCGTCCTCCGGCAATGAGGTGGGCGTGTCGTTAATGCGGCTATTCTCCGCCCCTCCGCTTCTATTGGTCAGCCGCTATGTGACGTCGCTGTGATCGCGCATGAAGAACCCACAGCGACGTCGCTAGGAAGGTAAGTATGTGTGACAGGTGCTAGCGATGTTGTGCGCCACGGGCAGCGATTTGCTTGTGACGCACAAACGACAGGGGCGGGTGCTTTCATGAGCGACATGAGCGTGTAAAGCCCCCTTAAGTCTTTAGTCCCTCTATGTGACTGCAGACATGTGAAGCTTCACCTCTCGCACAGAGCACACTGTGAGGATTCTCCGGTGCCAAGAGTATGTTCTGTGCATCAGGAGAGTGCAGTTTTCCTTTGACCAATATGTTTTTCTGAACAAGAAAAATGTCTGTATCCTAATTTTCAGGACAGCACAAAATAGAATTGAAAAACAAATGTGGCCTAACGAGAGCAGACTATGCACAATATACATAAAGGAAATATATGCCTCTAATATAGCAGCTCAAGTAAAGGTATAAGAAGCAAATAGTGTAAAGTATATTAACCACATTATCTCACTTCTACATGCTTAAATCAAATTAATAAAACCAAAATGAAATACATGAAGCAAAACAAACAGCAGGAAACCTCTGTTAAAATAGAGTGTATACTTGTAGTTTTGTGGACAGAGCTTTATATTCTGCTGACATTGACAATTTGGACCTTAGTATTGAAATTGTCTATCAGTGAATGCAGCATTTGGTGATATTAGTGAAATCGCCTAAATCCAGATTACATATGTGATTTTCTGAGTTTAGGATTAAAGATTTTTAGCACTCCAAGTGAAACCCATTATATTTCCTATGTGAACCAGTATAATGCTGCTAAATGTTGTGTGTATGGGGGGGATTATAGCTGCTCTTAAACTATTGAAGATTATTGCTATCTTTTAAGCATACATGTCATCTTCACAATTTAATCTACCTTTGCTTTTCTTTCTCCTATCATTATGTTTGCCCAGGTTTCCATATATCCGCCAGACATAGATCAACCTGAGGATCTGCCTCCAGAGCTTATTTTCAATGAAAAGGATGTTACCATTGTGAGACATGTAGCTCAAGAGAGCAGATTGTCAGTCATTATATGTCTCACACTGTAACACACGCTTTGATTTCGAATAAGCTCTGGAGGCAGATTCAAATCCTTGTGTTATCTGATGTTTTTTAAAAGGACCCATTCACTCGAATAGGTGATTTTTAAAGGAATTTGTATGTAGGATAAGCCGTCTATATGGCCACACAGATCTCGCAAAGGGCGAGTTAGCAGTGTTCCCTATGTCACACCCATAGATCTTAACAGCTCATTGACATATTAAGAAAAACATTGACTTCTGTGGAATAAAACATCGGCTCGAAGATATCAAGCTGTAATTTTTTTCAGCTTTCTAAGACCTGCATGCCCATATAGATGGCTTAGGAGGGTTGATCCTACTGACAGATACCCTTTAAAAGTACCACTGCTGAGACTTCCATGATTCAGGTGCAGTCTATATGGAAATCTGTCCATGACTGTTTAATTTCCCTGCAGCACAATCGCAGGGAAAATATGGCATAAAACAGTGCTGATTCACACCAATAGGTTGCATGCATAATTCAGAGCAAAACAGATTTCTCAGATCTAAAGAGCAAATGCCCTAAAAGGTATATAAAAATGGGTGTAAAAAACAGCAAGGTTTATCTCCTGCATCAATAGCTGCAGTGATTCAGTGATTTTATAGTAATTTTTCTATAAATAGTTTGTAGTTTTCTATGAACACATATCTGCACAGTGATGTTTACAATTATCATGGCTCCCATATCTCCTGTGCTGGGGCTTTTAACACTAGAACTACTGAGGTAGTCATTTTGACTACTTTGCACCATGTATTTCTATATAGGTGTCACGAGTCCAGTAGTTCTAGTGTTAATCTACATGCTTAGTAAAGACCAGCAGTTACAGGTTGTGGATTGGGTACGCTTATAGAAAAGATTGATGATCAACAGATAGTTGAATGGAATTGGTGGTTATTATAGTCACGCTCTTCTACAAATTACCTGGCATTACCCGCACTAGCGTTGACATGTTTTTACATAGACATGTATGTATACATAGCTGCATGACCTTTTTTCTTTTTTTTTTTTTTAAGAGGGTCATAGGTTAGTGACCTTGGCTGGATTTCCTGACCGCATCTGCTGCTAATCCCACGGTTGAAGGTCAATCGCTGCACAATCACCTTCATGAGAACTAGGGACATCAGCTTCTGTCACTGTCCCCTGTCATACTGCATAGACAACATATACACCAGCACATCTCTGCTGGTAGAATTTAACCCCATCTCTACTGACTAATGCAGATAAAAATAGACTATGAAGAGAGAGGGACAGATGATAACATGACTGTATCCATGACATGTAGCGTTAGATGGCTGAAGCAAACATGTTTCCCAATTGCTACAGTACACTGCATTCAATTCTCTTCAGCTGTAAAATCAATATTATTATTACGTTTTTACATAGCGTAGCACATACCGATTTTGGCTTCTTGGTTGGGGTTAAGTTTTCATAGAAAGCTTTGGCTTCTGCCCATTTTTGCTTCTCTCCTGGGCTTTGATCGGAGGCCTGGTTGCTCTTGGGTCCTCCCTCTGCTGCATCCCCGGAGCCAGGCAGCATATTTTCAGTGCAGATTGCTGAGTTGAAAGACTTTAAGTACTGCTTATGCCAATGTGTGATGGAGAGTAGATGAGCAGCTGCGCCCTAGCCTATGTGCCCTCCTTTCTAATTCTCACCCTCTGATTGCGCTATTCTTTCTTTCATCTCTCTCAGTAGGCGTAATGCTGGCCAGATTTTCTATGGGATGCCTGCTTATTTTCTTTCTGTTATCTTGTCATTGTCTTAGCTTGTCTTCATATGTGCCCAATCTCTCTGCCTCTCCCCTCACCAGTGACAGGTCTTTATAAGGCATCCCATAAGCCCCCTGTGTTCTCGCCTCCTGATTCCATGAAATGGAGAAGGGAGGGATAAATATATACTAAGTGTAACTCCCCAGACCAGCTGAACGTTTCCTCCTCTCAGGCTTGAGCACTAAAGCTTTTCTCATAGGCTGGTCAATCTGCCTAGGAAACAGAAATGAAAGGAAAGCTGGAGTCTCCAGAGGGCAGAAGGATCCACCCCAAGCCTAGCAACAAATTGTCTGCATTTACTTTCCTTTTCGATAATGTGTCATAACTCATTGCACATGCATTCATGTATCGTGTTAGTGTTTTGGATCCCTACTTCTTGATGTTTTATTGATATTTGGCTTCATTTTTTCTGTGCCTTATTCTGGTTTTTAACTACTGCAGTGGAGCCAGTGTGGTATGGGTTAACTCCTAACTGTGCTGTTATGTAGTGAAGCCAGTGTGGTAAGGGTTAAATCCTAACTCTGCTGTTATGTAGCATAGCTGGCAAAGGTGAGGGTTAAATCCTTCCTCTGAATGTATTGATTGGAAATGCACCTGTAGTATTTTGTATACACTGTGTGCAGAATTATTAGGCAATTGAGTATTTTGATCACATGATACTTTTTATACATGTTGTCCTACTCCAAGCTGTATAGGCTTGAGAGCCAACTACCAGTTAAGTAAATCAGGTGATGTGCATCACTGTAATGAGGAGGGGTGTAGTCTAATGACATCAACAAACTATATAAGGTGTGCTTAATTATTAGGCAACTTCCTTTCCTTTGGCAAAATGGGTCAGAAGAGAGATTTGACGGGCTCTGAAAAGTCCAAAATAGAGAGATGTCTTTTAGAGGGATGCAGCAGTCTTGAAATTGTCAAACTCTTGAAGCGTGATCACCGAACAATCAAGCGTTTTATGGCAAATAGCCAACAGGGTCGCAAGTAGCGTGTTGGGTAAAAAAGGCGCAAAATAACTGCCCATGAATTGAGGAAAATCAAGTGTGGAGCTTCAAAGATGCCATTTGCCACCAGTTTGGCCATATTTCAGAGCTGCAACATTATTGGAGTATCAAAAAGCACAAGGTGTGCCATACTCAGGGACATGGCCAACGTAAGGAAAGTTGAAAAATGACCACCTTTGAACAAGAAACATAAGATAAAACGTCAAGACTGGGCCAAGAAATATCTTAAGACTGATTTTTCAAAGGTTTTATGGACTGATGAAATGAGAGTGACTCTTGATGGGCCAGAGGCTGGATCAATAATGGGCAGAGATCTCCACTCCGACTCAGACGCCAGCAAGGTAGAGGTGGGGTACTGGTATGGGCTGGTATCATAAAAAATGAACTTGTGGGACCTTTTTGGGGTTGAGGATGGAGGGAAGCTCAACTCCCAAACCTACTGCCAATTTCTGGAAGACAACTTCTTCAAGCAGTGATACAGGAAGAAGTCGGTATCGTTCAAGAAAAACATGATTTTCATGCAGGACAATGCTCCATCACATGCATCCAACTACTCCACAGCGTGGCTGGCCAGTAAAGGTCTAAAAGATGAAAAAATAACGACATGGCCCCCTTGTTCGCCTGACGTAAACCCCATAGAGAACCTGTGGTCCCTCATAAGATGTGAGATCTACAGGGGGGGGGAAACAGTACACCTCCCGGAACAGTGTCTGGGAGGCTGTGGTGGCTGCTGCACGCAATGTTGATCGTAAATAGATCAAGCAACTGACAGAATCTCTTGATGGTAGGTTGTTGAGTGTCATCATAAAGAAAGGTGGCTATATTGGTCACTAATTTTTTGGGGTTTTGTTTTTGCATGTCAGAAATGTTTATTTCTAAATTTTGTGCAGTTATATTGGTTTACCTGGTGAAAATAAACAAGTGAGATGGAAATATATTTGTTTTTTATTAAGTTGCCTAATAATTCTGCACAGTAATAGTTACCTGCACAAACAGATAGCCTAAGATCCTAAGATAGCCAAATCTAAAAAAAGAACCACTCCAACTTCCAAAAATATTAAGCTTTGGTATCAATGTTTTAAAAATGGATGTCCTCCTCAAACTCCTTTTTCTTTTTCAATCAGTTCCTATAGCCGTTCCCAGATTCTTCTTTGCCAATCTTCGACGGATCACGACAGCTTTTGTATGGAAAAAAGGTAAACCCCGACTGGCCTTTAAATACTTGACGAGACGAAAGACAAAAGGGGGCACATGACTCTCAGATTTTCGCTTATACCACACATCAGCTATCCTCACCAGAGTAGTAGATTGGTTTCATGGGGCCGAGACGAAGCAGTGGGTGGATATTGAAGCTAACCTTTTAGATTGGACCTTCACCTCCCTGCCCTGGATCGCAAAACATAGAAGACCTAGGAGAATTTTGAACTCCCCTCTGACAAGGGACCTACTCCTTATTTGGGACAGAACTAAAGGACCCGTTACACACTACGATTTATCTGACGATCTGTCGTCGGGGGTCACGGTTTCCGTGACGCACTTCCGTAGTTGTTAGTGATGTCGTTGCGTGTGACACCTACGAACGACTCTGAACGATCGCAAATATAGCGAAAATCGTTGATCGTTGACACGTTCATTTTCAAAATATTGTTCATCGTTTTGAACACAACAGAAATATTGCTACGTTTGACACCCTGCCAACGACCAACAGCGTCGTTTATGAATCCGTCATCAGCGACGCGGGCCTGTTGTTACAAACAAATCTTCACGCCTCCACTGCTGTGATTGGTGGTCACAACTGCGTTCTGCTTTGTCATGTATGGTTTAAAAGACGGGCACAAAATTTCATTATCGTCCTGTGTGGCTGCCCGCGGTCCTGTGTGCATTTCTGTACAGAGCTCTGGGGTGACGCTTGTGATATTTCACTCTCGAATACTATCATTTATCCTGGTTGATTACATCTTTTGGGTAGGTTTTCATTTGTCATATAATGTTTGTTTGCCATATTTTTGAGCATACTTCCCGAGTTATAAAACACTGAGCTATATCTGCCTTGTTAACATGGTCATACACCTGTTTGCATTTATTTTTTAAGAAAGTTTTATTTTTATTTTATGTTTGTGTTTTATTTTATTTTATTTTTTTAATTTTATAAAGCAAAAATCACTATAAACACAGATTTAACCCCTTCACGACCGCGGGCAGTAAAATTATGTCCTATTTTAACGTGACTTAACGACCAGGGACGTAATTTTACTGCCTAAACTTCATTTGATTGCCGTGGCCATAGCAACGGCTTTCAAATGATGTCCCCTGCTGTTTCTTACAGCAGGGGACCTTTGCTTCACCCCAGGGGGGGTGGCATCGCCACCCCCCATCGACGATCGATGTGATTGGCTGTTCAAATCTGAACCGCCAACCACATCTTTCGCACTGATTTCGGTAAAAATAATGCCGGAAATAGTGCGATACTGTGAGATCCAGCTATGAGATGCCGTAGCAGGTACAGCAGATCATAGGTGGATCTCAAACATGCCGCCCCCAGCACCTGCAGCACTGATTGGAGCGATCGTGCTATGACGCGCAATTGCTCCAATCAGTGTGCAGTGGGGCGATTTGATTTGCTGGTGGCCGCCCTCCCCAGGCCTGTGCTGGTCTGGGGACCCTCCCCCAACATGTCTGCAGCATGCAGCACTGGCTGGTACTAGTGGTACCACGCCACCGCTGCTGCTGCCGCTGCTGTCACGTCACGGAGCAGGAGCGGTGAGTATTGTGCTCACCTTGCAGCCCCTGCGCGCTTCTATGATTGCTCCTGCGCGCTCCCGTAATGGCCCCTGCCCGTGCCCCCCTGCGATCTGCCCCCCCGACATCCCGATCTGCACCCCCGACATCCCGATCTGCCCCCCGACATCCCGATCTGCCCCTCCGACATCCCGATCTGCCCCTCCGAGATCCCGATCTGCCCCTCCGACATCCCGATCTGCCCCCCGACATCCCGATCTGCCCCTCCGATATCCCGATCTGCCCCTCCGACATCCCGATCTGCCCCTCCGACATCCTGATCTGCCCCCCCGACATCCCGATCTGCCCCCCGACATCCCGATCTGCCCCCGACATCCCGATCTGCCCTCCGACATCCCGATCTGCCCCCCGCCATCCCGATCTGCCCCCCGCCATCCCGATCTGCCCCCGACATCCCGATCTACCCTCCAACATCCCGATCTGCCCCCCGCCATCCCGATCTGCCCCCCGCCATCCCAATCTGCCCCCCGACATCCCAATCTGCCGGCCTCCCCCGTGATCTCTATTCTGCAGCTCCTCCGGTATCTCCCTCCTCCTCTGATATCCCCCTCTGCTGTCCCCCTCCCCCTCTGCTGTCCCCCCGACGTCCTCTTACCTGTCTTCACCGGCCGATCACATCTGCCTCCATCGCTGGGTCCTTCTTCCTGGGTCTTCTGCTTAGCTGTCCAACTTCCTGCCTGCTGCTGCTGTAAAGCTGTTCCTCCTGCTAATCCTCTGGGTACTGTGAGTATAACTTTTTTTTCTTTTTTTTTCCTCTATCCCGTGTCCATTTTTGCACCTCATGCGTCCGTACGTCCCGCCGAGTGCTGATCAGGGATGCAGATAACGTATCTGCATCCGTGGTCAATTTTTGGCGTGACTTTTTCCGTATCCCCGATGCTTTTTGTCACGCCAAAAATTGAGCAGGGATGCCGATCCGTTATGTGCATCCCTGATCAGCGCTCGGCGGGACGCACGGACTGATGCGATACAAAAAGCGTCGGGGATACAGGAAAAAAAGTCCCGCCGAAAACTGACCACGGATGCAGATACGTTACGGGACTTTTTTTCCTGTATCCCCGACGCTTTTTGTATCGCATCAGTCCGTGCGTCCCGCCGAGCGCTGATCAGGGATGCACATAACGGATCGGCATCCCTGCCCAATTTTTGGCGTGACAAAAAGCATCGGGGATACGGAAAAAGTCACGCCAAAAATTGAGCAGGGATGCCGATCCGTTATGTGCATCCCTGATCAGCGCTCGGCGGGACGCACGGACGGATGCGATACAAAAAGCGTCGGGGATATGGAAAAAAAAGTAACGCCAAAAATTGAGCAGGGATGCCGATCCGTTATGTGCATCCCTGATCAGCGCTCGGCGGGACGCATGGACGGATGCGATACAAAAAGCGTCGGGGATACGGAAAAAAAAGTCATGCCAACAATTGAGCAGGGATGCCGATCCGTTATATTCATCCCTGATCAGCGCTCGGCGGGACACACGGACGGATACAATACAAAAAGCGTCGGGGATACAGAAAAAAAAGTATCGCATCTGTCCGTGCGTCCCGCTGAGCGCGGATCAGCATCCCTGCTCAATTTTTGGCGTGACTTTTTTTTTTTTCCGTATCCCCAGCGCTTTTTGTATCTCATCCGACCGTGCCTCCTGCAGCGGCCGATCAGTGCACGGCGTCTGTGCGTTTGAAAAGTCAAATGGCGTTCCTTGTCTTCTGAGCCCCGCCATGCGCCCAAACAATTGATTTCCACCACATATGAGGTATCTGCGTACTCGGCAAAAATTGCATAATACGTTTTATGGTGCATTTTTTCCTGATACCATTGTAAAAAGAAAAAAAAAAAGCTACCTTGTTGCTGCAAAAATGTAAAAAAAAAAAAAAAAAAAAAAAAAAATAAATAATTTTCACGGTTCAACGTTATCAACTTTCAGTGGAGCCCCTGGGGGTACAAGGGGCTCACTAAACATCTAGATAAATTCCTTGAGGGGTCTAGTTCCAAAATGGGGTAATTTGTGGGGGAGCTTCACTGTTTAGGCACCATAGGGGGGGGTCTAAAAACGTGACATAGCGTCCGCTAATGATTTCAACCAATTTTGCTGTCAAATGGTGCCCTTCTCTTCTGAGCCACGCCATGCGCCCAACAATTACTTTCCACCACATGTGAGGTATCTGCGTACTCAGGAGAAATTGCACAATACGTTTTATGGTGCATTTTTTTCTGATACCCTTGTGAAAAAAAAGCTACCTAGTTGAAGCAACAGTTTTGTGGTAAAAAACATTTTTTTTCTTTTCACGGCTCAACGTTATAAACTTCTGTGAAGCCCCCAGGTGTTCAAAGTGCTCACCAAACATCTAGAAAAATTATTTGAGGGCTCTAATTTCCAAAATGGGGTCACTTGTGGGGGAGCTCCATTGTTTAGGCACCTCAGGGGGTCTTCAAACCTGACATGGCGTCCGCTAATGAGTGCAGCTAATTTTGCGTTCAAAAATTCAAATGGTGCTCCTTGCCTTTCGACCTCTGCCGTGCACCCAAACAATTGATTTTTACCCCATATGGGGTATCTGCGTACTCAGGAGAAAATGCACAATAAATTGTAGGGTGCACTTTCTCTTTTCTCCCTTGTAAAAATGAAAATTTTATGGCTAAAGTAACATTTTTGTGTTAAAAAGTAAAATTTTCATTTTTTCCTTCCACATTGCTTTGGTTCCTGTGAAGCACCTAAAGGGTTAATAAACTTCTTGGATGTGGTTTTGAGCAGTGTGAGGGGTGCAGTTTTTAGAATGGGGTCACTTTTGGGTATTTTCTGTCACCTCGGCCTCTCAAAGTCACTTCAAATGTGATGTGGTCCCTAAAAAAAATTATTTTGTAAATTTTGTTGGAAAAATTAGAAATTACTGATGAACTTTGACCCCTTCTAACTTCCTAACGAAAAAAAAATTTCTTTCAAAAATTGCGCTGATGTAAAGTAGACAAGTGGGAAATGTTATTTAGTAACTATTTTGTGTGACATATCTCTCAGATTTATGGGCATACATTTTCAAAGTTTGAAAATTGCAAAATTTTCAAAATTTTCGCACAATTTCCTAAATTTTCACAAATAAACGCAAAAAGTATCGGCCTAAATTTACAACTGACATGAAGTACAATATGTCACGAAAAAACAATGTCAGAATCGCCAGGATCCGTTGAAGCGTTCCAGAGTTATAACCTGTCTAAGTGACACTGGTCAGAATTGCAAAAAATCACTGTAGAGATAAAAATATAGCGCATATGAGACGCACCCGTGGAGTGATTTCTGTATATTTATATTATAGAATTGCTCACCTGGTTAGGTTGTGCGCCCTCGCACAACCCTGGTGTTAGATGTATAATTCCTCTGGGGGATGAGGGACTGTCTCAGCAGGCGTTATCCGTTGTTTTGCTGGGTGGATCCAGGTTTGTTGCCGCTGCTGGCTTCAGATTCACCGACTTCTTGAATCCTGGAGCTCTGTGCGGACCTGTGTCCTCCCGTGTCAAGATCGGAGTTGCCCTTGCCTCCAAACTCAGACAATTGTGGCAACATGAACTTTGTGTTTGTAGGAGATGAGGCATTTCCGCTACAAAGCCATCTTCTGAGACCATATCCACAGACGTCTTTGAATCCTTCTCGCCGAGTCTTTAACTATAGACTCTCCAGGGCACGGCGGGTGGTAGAAAATGCCTTTGGTATCATGTCCAGCAGATTCCGAGTATTCTCCACCCCCATCAATTTGAAGCTTTCTTCTATAGACAGTGTGGTGCTTGCCTGCTGTGTTCGTCACAATTTTTTTAAGAAAAAGGGATGCACAGGCCTATATGCCACCTGGCAATGTTGACACTGAGGAAAGTGGATTTGGTGAATTTGTCCCTGGTGCATGGCATGAGCAGGATCCCCAACAAGCCTCCTTGAACCCTCCCCCTCCGGCCGTACCCGTCATGATGCGTTGAGTAATCGTGACCAGTATTGCACATATTTTAATGGTCCGGGGGCTGTGAGTTGGCAGCATAATATCTAATTGCTGGGGTTTTTTTGGTTTGTTTTTTTTTTAATTTTTTTTTTAAATAATTTTAATGCAAAATAGGATAAAATATGTTTTGGCTAACAAAAAAAACATTTTACAAAATAAAGTAAAAGTATCACACACTCATACATACAAATACGGCATGAATTCTTTTATTAAACAAGCATTTGACCTATAACCGTTGACAAATAAAGATTACTGTTCCCCCAATATTGCTGCTTATTCATTTGCCTTACTAATTAATGCACAGTGATGTACAGATATGTGCTTATGTTTCATGCATTGGTATCTGAAAATACTAATGTATAATCAATAACATATTTAAATGGTCTATGTAAACGAATGATATGAAAGCACTAGTGGCCAACACACAAAGAGTCCCACAAATAACATCATTAAAATTACACATCCACAAAGAAATATGTTTTTTAAAACCACAATTAAAAATCAAATCGCCATGTTCAATCTGCGGTTACGTTTGGTCTGAGATGTAGCCGCATGCGCGTATACTTGGTTGCTGTCCTGCGTCTCAGAATACTTCATACTAACTGAGTTTTCTCCGTTTCCATTGAAGTCGCAGAGGCGGTAAATATGGGACCCATCTTATGTTTACTGGAATGCAATAGACAGTGATATCATGATGCCACTTCCTGGTTCTGCTTGACCAGTCACCAGAAAAGAAACATAGAAGAGAAAACATAAATCAATATGGCATCCCGCCAGCAATCTTCAGTATGGGGTGACAGGGAAGTGACCTATCTTGTGGGTCATATGGACATGCTGGATTATGCCTGCACTACTCATCAGGAACGTCCAATGGCCCACAAAAGATCTGAGCTGAGAAAGATCCGTCGATGCCTAGCCAGGCAATATGAAGTGATACGCTCGAGCAGGCAGGTCAGAAAGAAGTGGGCGGACCTGCTGTACAGATCTGCAACACGGATCGACATTATCCGCCCATCTTTACGCAGGCAGCGTGGTGAGTGAATATTGTGTAAACATGTCATAGTCGACTAATGCGTCTTGTGTATATGAATTCAGACGTCGCCGTGGCATTACGCATTCACACACTCAATTGAGAACTCAATGTATGTTGTTTGGGCTTATACATGACGCACATGCAGCTGTAACTTTCATGCGTCAAAATAGTGACGCATAGTGCTAGGATGCTTCGCCATTCCATACACGGTTTACGAACCATGAAAAATTAAATCTTAAATGTGCATAGGGCTGTAATGTAGGACAAATATGCACGGTTTTGAAAAAACTTCATGGTGTGTTTTGATATACCTGGATCTTTAGTTTTCATGAATGTCAACATTGTGTACATGCCAAATAAAGTTTTTAGTTAGGCAAAGTTATTTTATTAAGTACTAGCTGTACTACCCGGCTTCGCCTGCGTTAATAACAGTTGTTAACAAAATAGAATGTATTAAAAAAAATTTATTCTGCACAAAAAAAACACAAAACAAATAGATAGAAATGTATTTATTAAAAGGCAAAAACTAAGCTAAGAGAAGCATTTCACAACATATATTTCAACACCACATATATTCCACACAAATTTAACTAAATTGGCCAAGTAATGTGCTCCGTCTGTCTCTTTCCAGGTCTGTCTCTTTCCATGTCTGTCTCTTTCCAGGTCTGTCTCTTTCCAGGTCTGTCTCTTTCCCCGTCTGTCTCTTTCCCCGTCTGTCTCTTTCCCTGTCTGTCTGTCTCTGTCTGTCTCTTTTTGTCTGTCTCTATCTCTATGTTTCTTTCCCCATCTGTCTCGTTCTAGTTCTGTCTCTGTCTGTCTCTTTCCCCGTCTGTCTCTGTCTGTCTCTTTCCCCATCTGTCTCTGTCTGTCTCTTTCCCCGTCTCTTTCCCCATCTGTCTCTGTCTGTCTCTTTCCCTGTCTGTCTCGATCTCTCTGTCTCTTTCCCTGTCTGTGTCTCTGTCTGTCTCTATGTCTGTCTGTCTCTGTCTGTCTCTCTTTATCCATCTCTCCACCGACATCTTATTACCTCACACATAAGCTTCTTATACTATGAATGTCTTTTGTTCCTATAGCAAACAATCACTGCTCCTACTAATAACCTGTAGCACCAAGCTCCATTTACTTTAATGGAGGCATGTTTTATGGAGAGTAACTGAAAAGCGCGGGGTTAAATTTTCCTGTCAAAAACATAGTTTACGACGTTCCCTGGGTCACATGAGGTGTCTGTGCAAAATTTCGTGATTGTAAATGCAACGGTGCGGATACACTTTTCGTTTCACTTTTTTCCCATTATGTAGATAGGGGCAAAATTGATTGGTAAATTGGAACGCGCGGGGTTAAAATTTCACCTCACAACATAGCCTATGACGCTCTCGGGGTCCAGACTTGTGAGTGTGCAAAAGTTTGTGGCTGTAGCTGAGACGGTGCAGATGCCAATCCCGGACATACACACACACACACATACATACATACATACATACACACATTCAGCTTTATATATTAGATTTAAATTTTAATTACTAGGATGGACTCTTAATAGGTGTTGATTCTTGTCTTTATACAATAGGACAAGAAGCTCCCCGCAGACAACTGCCAGATGGGACCCCATCACCTCCTGCTTCCCCCTCCCCAACTGGAACACCAAGTTATTCCATGAGCCCGTCCTAGCCAGCCACACCACCCCCTGCGGCCACACCTCCTGGGTCATTAATCTCATCACCACCTGCAGCAAGCTCATCCTCTGGCAACCCGCCACCTGCATCCATCTCACCCCATCCCTCACCTGATCCAAGTACATTACCTGCCTCTATTCAGGAGATAAGTGTAGGCTCGCCTCAAGGTGAGTTCACGACATAGTACATTGCCACTAGCAAAACAACATTGCAACTTGGTTTGGCTAAGGTAGATTTCCAGTGTTCAAATATGGTTGTTTTTCATTTCTACTAGCCTTTGGTGCTGCTGCTGCAGGATGGGAGCTAAGTTTTGCCTGTGAAACTGAAGATGACCATGACCGTCCCAACATTCGTAAGTGTAACCTTAACAGAATAATTGTGTGTTTTTCCATTTTTGAAATGTCAAAAAGGTTAAACTATCACATAACTTCTACAGGATACCCAAGTATTTGTGATGTTTGGGCATCGTCAAGGAGACTGCGGGCTGCAGCAGTAGAGCACGAATATGTTCTGCGAAGATATATGGAGGGCCTTGAAGCGGCTACACAAAAATAAATCACTTTTTTTATAAGTAGTTTTAAAGTTAAATGTATCCATGTTTTAAAAAAAACGAAAAAAAACCCCTGTTGATATATTAAAAACTGTTCTTACCTTCATGTGTAGACACAGCCATTATGTCCAAATGTGACCAGATAAGACACATGCTACACACAACACACATATGGGTTTGTATTTTAAATAACGGCATAATCAAAGGATGAAATTCATGTGTGGTGACCACTACTGGTGTGGATTTAGTTTTAATCATGGTGTATTATTGACCAATAGTAATGACACGTGACAGGGGATGGTCTCAAACGAATAATGGGTATGTTTAGGTAAAAATAGCTATTCATCATAATAAGTGTGTGAAACCATAAAAATACCTTTAAGAAGACATATAAGGAGAAAATGTTGATCATCATTGTGGGTTTGTGTTTTGGAAATGTGCAACATACATTTTAGTCATGTGACCATTAATAGAGTCAAGAAAAAAACATTACTAATTTGTAAACTTACAAATAACATGTTTAATCACATGCTCAAAATAATTTATATTACATTTACAAACATAAAATAAACCCAGCTGGGATGCAAAATTATTTTTAAACACAAAAATTATGTTAAAAAAAAACAAAGAAAACCCAAATTTTTAAAAAAAGGGCCATCATTTTTTTCTTTTAAAGACCCATGCACATGTGTATTCTAGTTATTATTTTACTTTTTTCGTGAAATCCTGCCTTTTCTCAAAGTACTAGGAACAGGTTTTTCAGTTTGCGAAGATTCTTCTTGAGAGACAGTAGATGGGCCAGCCTCCTCCCCTACTGCTAATGTTGATGCAGATGTCAACTTCCGATCTTGGGCCGCCTGTACCACCTGAACCATTACACGATGGGCATGCTTTCTTTGATCATCATCCATCACTCTGAATTCGTCATCCAGGTAGTGGGCAAATCCACTTATTGGTGGACTGTTATGTTTCTCCAAAATAGATTTACAAAGCACAGCCAGGTCACTTGCCCTAGATATGTCAGGCCCCCTTCACACGTCAGTGATTCTGGTACGTATGTGCTTTTTTTTATACGTACCAGAATCACTGACATACGCACACCCATTATAATCAATGGGTCTGCTTACACATCAGTGATTTTTCACTGAACGTGTCTCCGTGCAGCGTACATACGTGTCCGTGATTCTGCACGGAGACAAGTCAGTTTTTTTCTGGCATCACTGATGACCCACGGACCACACTATGGTGTGATCCGTGTGTGATCCGTGAAACACGTACCAGAAAAACACTGACATATCAAATAATAAACATTTTCAACTCACCTTTCCAGCGACGTGCTGTGCAGCCTCCGCTCTCTGCAGCTCCTGCCTGGCTCATAAATATTCATGAAAGCAAGAACAGCCAACCCGAAAGTAGCTGCAGAGAGCTGTGGGCGGACGCTGCAGAGCTGAGGAGTTCAGCACCATGGACAGCAGGAGGGAAGACAGGTGAGTAATGTCCATTTGCAATCACGGATCACAAATTGCACATGGACAACCCACGTGTGCCGTGAATCACGGAACACGGAGGGACATATGCGTGTTTTACACGTCAGTGAAGAACGTCAGTGTTTTTCACTGACGTGTGAAGGGGGCCTTAGATGGTTTTCTAGGTCTTCTAGAAAGCAGACGCATGGGAACATGTGATGGACCAGCTGCTTCAAGTTCAGCCACACCGGTTTCAGGTATTGAAGGTGTTGCACTGGGCCAGGCAGAGACATTGAAGCTACACTTGTTTCCTGTAGTTCTAAAAGAAATGGTTAGATTGGTTAATTAAAATATCAAATCAGGTACTACATACATTGAGCAAATACAGTACATCCTTGTGTGTGCCAACAGATAATTTATTTTTTTTTTAAAAAAAGGAGACCCATGCAGTAATACCATATTTGATTGGTTAGAACATAAAAAATTTAGTAGTGTTGTTTATTTAAAAAAAAAAATACAGTTTGTGACAAATGAACTAGGCTGACATGGCATGATTAATTAATTAAAAAAATTAAACCTTAAAAATTAATACATACAGTTAGGTCCAGAAATATTTGGACAGTGACACAATTTTCGCGAGTTGGGCTCTGCATGCCACCACATTGGATTTGAAATGAAACCTCTACAACAGAATTCAAGTGCAGATTGTAACATTTAATTTGAAGGTTTGAACAAAAATATCTGATAGAAATTGTAGGAATTGTACACATTTCTTTACAAACACTCCACATTTTAGGAGGTCAAAAGTAATTGGACAAATAAACCAAACCCAAACAAAATATTTTTATTTTCAATATTTTGTTGCGAATCCTTTGGAGGCAATCACTGCCTTAAGTCTGGAACCCATGGACATCACCAAACGCTGGGTTTCCTCCTTCTTAATGCTTTGCCAGGCCTTTACAGCCGCAGCCTTCAGGTCTTGCTTGTTTGTGGGTCTTTCCGTCTTAAGTCTGGATTTGAGCAAGTGAAATGCATGCTCAATTGGGTTAAGATCTGGTGATTGACTTGGCCATTGCAGAATGTTCCACTTTTTTGCACTCATGAACTCCTGGGTAGCTTTGGCTGTATGCTAGGGGTCATTGTCCATCTGTACTATGAAGCGCCGTCCGATCAACTTTGCGGAATTTGGCTGAATCTGGGCTGAAAATATATCCCGGTACACTTCAGAATTCATCCGGCTACTCTTGCCTGCTGTTATGTCATCAATAAACACAAGTGACCCAGTGCCATTGAAAGCCATGCATGCCCATGCCATCACGTTGCCTCCAAAAAGGAGCCAAGACAAATGATATGTGCACACACAGAATGTGGTGAGCCTTCCTCATAAAGATGGCTGCAGCCGAGGTGCAAGATGCTGATGTCACAGCCACTCAACCTCCACACTAGGGGGGAGGGGTGGCTGCTTAGCATAAGACATGCACACTAATAAGGCTTGCACTGGGAGCCCATCATATAATGAGTGAAATGCACAGTGTCTGAACTGTGACCTATAAATGACGCCAGAAACCCAGGTCAGGCGGGCAAAACAGCACTATATAGGTGCATCTCGCACGGATACACGAGACGCACAGTGTCTGAATAATGGCCTATAAATGACGCACAACACCAGGTCCAGGCGGGTCAGTTAGCACTATGAGTACATAACACATGACAGGCTCACCATTTAACCACCTGAATTCAAAAGGTCCACACACATCCTGCAAAAATGGATAAAATGGATAAAAATGGATTTTATAGTTCTTTGTGGTTTTTCTAACTAATTCAGTGTAGGGACTCGCAAGTGTGAGAATCCTTGACGAACGGATTGCGAGCTTACATATTTTGGGCCAAAATATAAACTAATATCTCACTATTTGAGGTATGGCACATTTTATCCATTTTTGCAGGATGTGTGTGGACCTTTTGAATTCAGGTGGTTAAATGGTGAGCCTGTCATGTGTTATGTACTCATAGTGCTAACTGACCCGCCTGGACCTGGTGTTGTGCGTCATTTATAGGCCATTATTCAGACACTGTGCGTCTCGTGTATCCGTGCGAGATGCACCTATATAGTGCTGTTTTGCCCGCCTGACCTGGGTTTCTGGCGTCATTTATAGGTCACAGTTCAGACACTGTGCATTTCACTCATTATACATACCTCCCAACTTTTAAAGAAGGAAAAGAGGGACAAAGTTTGCGGCGCGCACAGCGCGCCGCGGCAAATTTTTAGGCCACGCCCCCTAACCACACCCATTTCACAGTCACGCCCATATCCACTCCCCATCCACACCCATTCAGCACAAACACGCAGGCAGCCGGCGGGCCTCCAGCACGGACACGCAGGCAGCCAGCGGGCCTCCAGCACGGACACGCAGGCAGCCGGCGGGCCTCCAGCACGGACACGCAGGCAGCCGGCGGGCCTCCAGCACGGACACGCAGGCAGCCGGCGGGCCTCCAGCACGGACACGCAGGCAGCCGGCGGGCCTCCAGCACGGACACGCAGGCAGCCGGCGGGCCTCCAGCACGGACACGCAGGCAGCCGGCGGGCCTCCAGCACGGACACGCAGGCAGCCGGCGGGCCTCCAGCACGGACACGCAGGCAGCCGGCGGGCCTCCAGCACGGACACGCAGGCAGCCGGCGGGCCTCCAGCACGGACACGCAGGCAGCCGGCGGGCCTCCAGCACGGACACGCAGGCAGCCGGCGGGCCTCCAGCACGGACACGCAGGCAGCCACAGTGAGGCGGCCGGTCGCCTTCACAGACAGGCGGCGGGCCGCCCGCACAGAGAGGCGGCCGGCCGCCCGCACAATGAGGCGGCGGGCCGCCCGCACAGACAGGCGGCGGGGGGCGCCCGCACAGACAGGCGGCAGGGGGGCGCCCGCACAGACAGGCGGCAGGGGGGCGCCCGCACAGACAGGCGGCGGGGGGCGCCCGCACAGACAGGCGGCAGGGGGGCGCCCGCACAGACAGGCGGCAGGGGGGCGCCCGCACAGACAGGCGGCAGGGGGGCGCCCGCACAGACAGGCGGCAGGGGGGCGCCCGCACAGACAGGCGGCAGGGGGGCGCCCGCACAGACAGGCGGCGGGGGGCGCCCGCACAGACAGGCGGCGGGGGGCGCCCGCACAGACAGGTGGCGGGCCGACCGCACAGACAGGCGGCCGGCCGACCGCACAGACAGGCTCCGGCCGGGGGTGAGGGGGGAGGGAGGGAAATCAGCGCTGAGGAGATTAGTTTACTGTACCAGCAGCAGCACAGGCAGCGCTCCTCTCTATGCCACGTCTACTAGGATGGTAGGAGGGAAAAGCAGGGAGGCGGAGAGAGAGTGGGTGGGCGGAGCCCGGGAGCCGGCCGTCCCGCCCGTGGCAACGGGACAAACAACGTAAAGCGTGAAAGTCCCGCTGTATCCGGGACGGTTGGGAGGTATGCAGCATGTTAGAATGTGTACATAAGATCCCGCTGGTGGTGGCCGCAGCTTATAGGCCCCAAATCTGGTGACAGGTTCCCTTTAAAGTGAATCTGTCAGGTGCAATATGCACTCAGAGCCAGGAGCAGATCTGGGTACATATTGCTAATCCCTGCCTAACCGTCCCTGTATACACTAGCATAGATAAAGAGATCAAGAACAAATATTTTTAAAGATCTTATATCTTATGCTAATGAGCGCGGGGACTAGTCACAAGGGCGTTACTTCACTTGGCTAGTCGGCTCGCATAGCATGTTAGCATGTTATTACGCCCCTGTGTGATTACTAACACGCTATATGAGCCGACTAGCCAAGTGAAGTAACGCCCTTGGGACTAGTCCCCGCGCTAATTAGCATAAGATATAAGCTCTTTAAAAATACTTTTTCTATAGATGCCTTTATCTATGCTAGTGTATACAGGGACAGTTAGGGAGGGATTAGCAATATACACCCAGAACTGCTCCTGGCTCTGAGTGCAGATTGCACCTGATAGGTTCCCTTTAAAGGGAAACTGTCACCAGAAATTTAGCAAAAAAAATAAAAGATTCCCCTCTGCAGCTCCTGGGATGAATTCTGGAAAGGTTCCTGTTGTTATTGTGCCCCCTTTGAGACCTAAAATAATACTTTATGAAGTCTTACCTTTTTGTATGCAAATCTGTTTTTATGGTCACGGGGGCGGGCTGCCTGGCGTCCGTTATTCCCCCTCCTGCCGTTGTACGCCGTCCCCCATTGCTCATTTCCATACATGAGGACGCCTTCCTCATGTAACTGTCCTCCTTAAGTTTTGTGCATGCCCAGTGCCACTCTCGCGGGAGTAAGCACTGTGCAAAGTGTGAACGCTTTTGAGGTGATTGCGCAGGCGCGAGATTATGGGCGGCGCTGTGATTGTCATCAGCAGCGTTATCCAAGTACCCACCCATAATCTTGTACCCACGCTTCTCACTCTGCCTCCACTGTTATGCGCAAGCACTGTCCATATGAACCATGTTACCTATTACCGTGGGCGCGAGATTATGGGCGGCGCTGTGATTGTCATCAGCAGCGTCATCCAAGTACCCGCCCATAATCTCGTGCCCGCGCTTCTCACTCTGCCTCCACCGTTATGCGCAAGCACTGGCCATATGAACCACGTTACCTATTACCATGGGCGCGAGATTATGGGCGGCGCTGTGATTGTCATCAGCAGCGTCATCCAAGTACCTGCCCATAATCTCGTGCCCGCGCTTCTCACTCTGCCTCCACCGTTATGCGCAAGCACTGGCCATATGAACCACGTTACCTATTACCATGGGCGCGAGATTATGGGCGGCGCTGTGATTGTCATCAGCAGCGTCATCCAAGTACCTGCCCATAATCTCGTGCCCGCGCTTCTCACTCTGCCTCCACCGTTATGTGCAAGCACTGGCCATATGAACCACGTTACCTATTACCATGGGCGCGAGATTATGGGCGGCGCTGTGATTGTCATCAGCAAAGTCATCCAAGTACCCACCCATAATCTCGTGCAAGCAGTAATAGGTAACATGGTTCATATGGCCAGCACTTGCGCATAACGGTGGAGTCAGAGGGAAAAGTGCGGGCACGAGATTATGGGCGGGTACTTGGTTAACGCTGCTGATGACAATCACAGCGCCGCCCATAATCTCGTGCCTGCGCAATCACCTGAAAAAGCGTTCACATGCGCAAAACTTCGGGAGGACAGTTACATGAGGAAGGCGTCCTTGTGTATGTAAATGAGCAATGGGGGACTGCGTAAAGCGGCAGGAGGGGGAATAACGGACGCCAGACAGCCCGCCCCCGTGACCATAAAAACACATTTGCATACAAAAGGTAAGACTTCATAAAGTATTTTTGTAGGTCTCAAAGGGGGCACAATAACAACAGGAACCCTTCTAAAAGCAGCCCAGGAGCTGCAGAGGGGAATCTTTTATTTTTATTGTGAAATTTCTGCTGACATGTTCCCTTTAACTGGTAGGGGAGCCAGGATAAAGCAGAGCTGAAGCTGTTGGGAAGCTAGGACCCAGCAGCTCTGCTCCACAGGCAGGAGACCACTGATCGGTAATAGAAGCCTGCAGATGTCACTCTGCATAGGTTATTACTGGCCAGTGCTATCTGCAGGAGAGAGAAGTGCTGATTGCACGGTCTCCTCAGCGTCCTGACTCCCCGCGTGTCTGCAGCAGTGAGAAGCCGCACACGGGGAATCAGAGAACAGCTGCAGACAAACGCAGGCTCCGGGACTGGGGGGGGTCGGCTCTGGTGCAGGGGGGGGCTCTGCTGCAGGGGGGGGTCGCTCTGCTGCAGGGGGGTCGCTCTGCTGCAGGGGGTGATTCATACCTCAGCAGCAGTCACAGGAGTAGGTGCGCGCTCGGCTCTGTAATGAATAGTAGAAGGGAGAAACAGCGAGGCGGGGCTACAGTGGGTGGGTGGAGCCGGGACAAACAGCCTCACGGGCGGGACCCGGGATCAAAGGCTCAGAAGAGGGACTGTCCCGCTGTATCCGGGACGGTTGGGAGGTATGCATTATATGATGGGCTCCCAGTGCAAGCCTTATTAGTGTGCATGTCTTATGCTAAGCAGCCACCCCTCCCCCCTAGTGTGGAGGTTGAGTGGCTGTGACATCAGCATCTTGCACCTCGGCTGCAGCCATCTTTATGAGGAAGGCTCACCACATTCTGTGTGTGCACATATCATTTGTCTTGGCTCCTTTTTGGTGTTTTTTTATATAGTTCTTTGTGGTTTTTCTAACTAATTCAGTGTAGGGACTCGCAAGTGTGAGAATCCTTGACGAACGGATTGCGAGCTTACATATTTTGGGCCAAAATATAAACTAATATCTCACTATTTGAGGTATGGTACATTTTATCCATTTTTGCAGGATGTGTGTGGACCTTTTGAATTCAGGTGGTTAAATGGTGAGCCTGTCATGTGTTATGTACTCATAGTGCTAACTGACCCGCCTGGACCTGGTGTTGTGCGTCATTTATAGGCCATTATTCAGACACTGTGCGTCTCGTGTATCCGTGCGAGATGCACCTATATAGTGCTGTTTTGCCCGCCTGACCTGGGTTTCTGGCGTCATTTATAGGTCACAGTTCAGACACTGTGCATTTCACTCATTATATGATGGGCTCCCAGTGCAAGCCTTATTAGTGTGCATGTCTTATGCTAAGCAGCCACCCCTCCCCCCTAGTGTGGAGGTTGAGTGGCTGTGACATCAGCATCTTGCACCTCGGCTGCAGCCATCTTTATGAGGAAGGCTCACCACATTCTGTGTGTGCACATATCATTTGTCTTGGCTCCTTTTTGGTGTTTTTTTTATATAGTTCTTTGTGGTTTTTCTAACTAATTCAGTGTAGGGACTCGCAAGTGTGAGAATCCTTGACGAACGGATTGCGAGCTTACATATTTTGGGCCAAAATATAAACTAATATCTCACTATTTGAGGTATGGCACATTTTATCCATTTTTGCAGGATGTGTGTGGACCTTTTGAATTCAGGTGGTTAAATGGTGAGCCTGTCATGTGTTATGTACTCATAGTGCTAACTGACCCGCCTGGACCTGGTGTTGTGCGTCATTTATAGGCCATTATTCAGACACTGTGCGTCTCGTGTATCCGTGCGAGATGCACCTATATAGTGCTGTTTTGCCCGCCTGACCTGGGTTTCTGGCGTCATTTATAGGTCACAGTTCAGACACTGTGCATTTCACTCATTATATGATGGGCTCCCAGTGCAAGCCTTATTAGTGTGCATGTCTTATGCTAAGCAGCCGCCCCTCCCCCCTAGTGTGGAGGTTGAGTGGCTGTGACATCAGCATCTTGCACCTCGGCTGCAGCCATCTTTATGAGGAAGGCTCACCACATTCTGTGTGTGCACATATCATTTGTCTTGGCTCCTTTTTGGTGTTTTTTTATATAGTTCTTTGTGGTTTTTCTAACTAATTCAGTGTAGGGACTCGCAAGTGTGAGAATCCTTGACGAACGGATTGCGAGCTTACATATTTTGGGCCAAAATATAAACTAATATCTCACTATTTGAGGTATGGTACATTTTATCCATTTTTGCAGGATGTGTGTGGACCTTTTGAATTCAGGTGGTTAAATGGTGAGCCTGTCATGTGTTATGTACTCATAGTGCTAACTGACCCGCCTGGACCTGGTGTTGTGCGTCATTTATAGGCCATTATTCAGACACTGTGCGTCTCGTGTATCCGTGCGAGATGCACCTATATAGTGCTGTTTTGCCCGCCTGACCTGGGTTTCTGGCGTCATTTATAGGTCACAGTTCAGACACTGTGCATTTCACTCATTATATGATGGGCTCCCAGTGCAAGCCTTATTAGTGTGCATGTCTTATGCTAAGCAGCCACCCCTCCCCCCTAGTGTGGAGGTTGAGTGGCTGTGACATCAGCATTTTGCACCTCGGCTGCAGCCATCTTTATGAGGAAGGCTCACCACATTCTGTGTGTGCACATATCATTTGTCTTGGCTCCTTTTTGGTGTTTTTTTTATATAGTTCTTTGTGGTTTTTCTAACTAATTCAGTGTAGGGACTCGCAAGTGTGAGAATCCTTGACGAACGGATTGCGAGCTTACATATTTTGGGCCAAAATATAAACTAATATCTCACTATTTGAGGTATGGCACATTTTATCCATTTTTGCAGGATGTGTGTGGACCTTTTGAATTCAGGTGGTTAAATGGTGAGCCTGTCATGTGTTATGTACTCATAGTGCTAACTGACCCGCCTGGACCTGGTGTTGTGCGTCATTTATAGGCCATTATTCAGACACTGTGCGTCTCGTGTATCCGTGCGAGATGCACCTATATAGTGCTGTTTTGCCCGCCTGACCTGGGTTTCTGGCGTCATTTATAGGTCACAGTTCAGACACTGATACAAGTAAAATATATCTTTGTACCGTGTTAGCCAGTAGAGATAAAAAAATTGTTTAAAAGAACAGAGAGTCCTCAGTGGTTGATACCTTTTAATGGCTAACTGAAAAGATGGTAATAATTCATGCCTGATGAAGAGACCTGAGTAGTCTCGAAAGCTTGCAATTATTACCATCTTTTCAGTTAGCCATTAAAAGGTATCAACCACTGAGGACTCTCTGTTCTTTTAAACAATTTTTTTAGTTCAGACACTGTGCATTTCACTCATTATATGATGGGCTCCCAGTGCAAGCCTTATTAGTGTGCATGTCTTATGCTAAGCAGCCACCCCTCCCCCCTAGTGTGGAGGTTGAGTGGCTGTGACATCAGCATCTTGCACCTCGGCTGCAGCCATCTTTATGAGGAAGGCTCACCACATTCTGAGTGTGCACATATCATTTGTCTTGGCTCCTTTTTGGTGTTTTTTTTATATAGTTCTTTGTGGTTTTTCTATCACGTTGCCTCCACCATGTTTTACAGAGGATGTGGTGTGCCTTGGATCATGTGCAGTTCCCTTTCTTCTCCAAACTTTTTTCTTCCCATCATTCTGGTACAGGTTGATCTTTGTCTCATCTGTCCATAGAATACTTTTCCAGAACTGAGCTGGCTTCATGAGGTGTTTTTCAGCAAATTTAACTCTGGCCTGTCTATTTTTGGAATTGATGAATGGTTTGCATCTAGATGTGAACCCTTTGTATTTATTTTCATGGAATCTTCTCTTTACTGTTGACTTAGAGACAGATACACCTACTTCACTGAGAGTGTTCTGGACTTCAGTTGATGTTGTGAACGGGTTCTTCTTCACCAAAGAAAGTATGCGGCGATCATCCACCACTGTTGTCATCCGTGGACGCCCAGGCCTTTTTGAGTTCCCAAGCTCACCAGTCAATTCCTTTTTTCTCAGAATGTACCAGACTGTTGATTTAGCTACTCCAAGCATGTCTGCTATCTCTCTGATGGATTTTTTCTTTTTTTTCAGCCTCAGGATGTTCTGCTTCACCTCAATTGAGAGTTCCTTAGACCGCATGTTGTCTGGTCACAGCAACAGCTTCCAAATGCAAAACCACACACCTGTAATCAACCCCAGACCTTTTAACTACTTCATTGATTACAGGTTAACGAGGGAGACGCCAGAGTTAATTGCAGCCCTTAGAGTCCCTTGTCCAATTACTTTTGATCCCTTGAAAAAGAGGAGGCTATGCATTACAGAGCTATGATTCCTAAACCCTTTCTCCGATTTGGATGTGAAAACTCTCATATTGCAGCTGGGAGTGTGCACTTTCAGCCCATATTATATATATAATTGTATTTCTGAACATGTTTTTGTAAACAGCTAAAATAACAAAACTTGTGTCACTGTCCAAATATTTCTGGCCCTGACTGTACTTCCTCAACTATAGACTCAGGGGGATTCAATTCCATTTCCTCCTCCTGCAGGGGCAACATGCTTGTTGATGGATGAGGAAGCTCCTCGTCCCTAGTAAATGAAGAAGATCATAGTACCATAGCCGTGGTACATAGATGTCCGCCGTGCCTGCCCCCGACCTTTTGGATTCCTCCACCTTATTTAATTCTTTTTTATAAACGGTGCGTAGGGCTTGTAATTTTTTTTTTAATAATTATTTCATCCGCCGGTTCTGTTGCATAATGTTTCTTCAAAACATCAATCATCTGCAAATAAGCATTTTTTTAAGTATCTTGTTGTTATACTCGGCAGATTTCATTTTCCACAGGTAAGGTAGTTTATGATACAATTCCAGGAATTCCCTGATAAAAGCCTCATTCTGGTGGCCAGACATCTGGAAAAATAAAATTACATAACATAAATAAATGTAGGAGGTAAAAATTAAAAAAAAAAAAAACACTAAAAATACAACACAATAGAACATAGGGTAGAAAAGCATGACAGATGGTGCATAGAATGGTCAAGCAAAGAATTAAATTAACACTTAAAAAGAAAAATTAATTTAATATTTAGAATTATAAAGGAAATTAGAAAAAAAATATTTACAAAAATAAATATACCTTGGGGAACACAGAAAGCCGATATGAAAACGAGACACGAAAAAAGATCACGCTTGCGGCATCGGTAGTTGCGCCACACGAGGCTGCCGCAAATGCGTCCTTTTATTTCATAGACAACCAATCAATTAACAGAAAACCAGAGAAGACTTAAACAGTATTGAAGGAGGGGCGTGTAGAGGGCGAGGCCCACACACGCCTGGGTTTATGCTGTGAACAAATATACGCCTTTGTCGTTGCTGGAATCATTTGGAGGAATGCTGTGTGACTGTGTCCACACGACCGCCTTGGTAAAACAATATATCGCTGAACAATGATGCGTCGTTTGTGAGATAGTTACGTGTGACCGCTACTAAACGACCTATGTGCGATCTCGGCAAATCGTTGCGACGATCTGGGCGTGTCACATCGTTAACGAGATCGCTAAAGATGTCGCTGCGTGTAACGGTGCCTATACTCTCATTTTAATCTGTCTAAAGCATGGGGCCCGCTGACACCCCTTTTTGACAATCCCTTTTTTCCGCTGGCTGTTGGTGTCAGGTTTCCGGGTTTTCCAGTCCTCTTTTGAAAAAGCTTGCCCTCGGTTAACATGGAGTTTTGTGTTCTGTTGCCCTACTTCCTGTCCAGCTGCTTAAAAGGCCGCCTCTAAGCTTAGTCCAGTGCCTGAGTATACTGCTTGCTGTGTGCTCCTGCTTTGCTGCTGCTGCTACTGGATTACCTTTGGATCCTCCTGAAGATCTACCGACCGACTCTGGACCATACCCGGTTTCTTCAAACTGTGCCCGGACTCCGTCTGCCGTCTTTTGTCAGCACGTCTGCCGGGTTTCTTCCGGTTCATAACCATTCTGGACTTTCATTCCGTACGGACACTTCTGGACTTTACCGCTTGCCCCTTGTGTCCCGGCTGCGGCGCATTTAGGCCTTCCGGGGTTGATTGCCGGACAGTCCCTGTATAGGGGTTCGCTCTGGTGGTCTCCCTGGGGGAGTCCGGTGCGTGGCCCCGGGAATCCCCTTCGCTCCGTTTCAGAAAGGTATTTTTGTGTTTGTTATACTGTGTATTTCTGTTGTGTATCTACCGTGGTTACATATCATAAACATCTTGTACCACAAACTCGTCTCTGGCTGTCATTGCCCTAAACGCTATCGAAATCCTCAAACCATACAATAGTATTACAGTTGGTGTGGACAGTTTTATGATCTGGTCCTCATCCCAGAGGCCTAGGGTTGGCGCTACCCTGCTGGGAGCGCCTTCTCTGCCAACCTTACAGCATTTCCGAGCCGTCTTCCCTGATCAACAAATCCAGTGGTTCATGTACCTGCAGTTGCAATCGTTCATCTCCTCTGCTCGCTCAGCCTCCGACCTGGCCAGGGTCTGTACCAACTTTAAATCCCTTTTGATCCAACTAGAACCCCCATCCCATGTAATTGCCCAGATTTACTCCATTTTGATTGACCCACTCGATTCGGATCCAGTCTGGTATGTGAAATCCTGAGAGAAAGATCTGGGGAGTGCTTCCTCTGACCTGCATTGGGCAAAAGCTTATATGTGTATACATAAACTTCCCTTGCCTTGTAAAGTGCAGGAACAAAACTTTAAGATCATTTCCCGTTGGTATATTGGTCCAGGTGTCTGAAGGAGCTACACAAAATCTTCCCGACCATCCTTGACACTTGTTGGAGATGTAATGCTGCTGAGGGATCCATGCTACATATCTGGTGGTCTTGCCCGATAATTCAGGAATTGTGGCGTAAAGTTTTCCAAATTTATAACCACATCACGGGGCTAACAATCACATAATCTCCGCAGATCAGTCTCTTGTCCATGATCCCTGGTGCTTTCAAAGAGATCAAGCAAGGTCTTCTCCGTCATTTTGTTGCAGCGACCAGAGCGACCATCCTGAGAAAGTGGAAGTCAGATGTAACCCCGACAATTCTAGAGTGGTTGGCGGAAATGGATCACATTTGCAGGATGGAGAAACTATCCTCCCACTCTGGGCTCCAACTGAGCAAATATTTCAGCTCTTGGACACCATGGCATTTATTTAGAGAATCCGATGATTTTGAGGTAATCCTTTCCTCATAGGAACCAATCGCTTAATTTTTGCTTGGTTCATGCTGAGAGGTGGAGTGTAGACCTCCTTAAACCGGTTGTGTTCCAAGGGTGACCCCAAGCCCCTCCATCCGCTCCCCCCCTTCTGTCCCCCCCTTCTCTTCTCTTTTTTATTTTTCTGATCTGTCTTTCCTCTCATTTGAATTCTTCTTTGCTTCTTCCTAACATTCCTTTCTCTTTCCAGTTTTTATTAATCTAGATTTAGTGCTTTAGAAATCAACATTCTTTTCATTGACTCATTACCTAAGTCCACATGGAGATTGTGTGTACATGATCTCTTATTGCGATTGTCTTAATTTCCTCGATATGTGGAAGTATTCATGCACAAACTGAAAATATGCCACTATGTTATAGAGTTACTTATACTTGATTTTTTATGATATTTTCTCTTTTTCAATAAACATTTTTGAAAAAAAAATATTAAGCTTTGATATTTATGAGTCTTTTGGGTTGATTGAGAACATAGTTGTTGATCAATAATAAAAAAATCCTCTAAAATACAACTTGACTAATAATTCTGCACAAGGTGTATAACCTGGCGTGTGTTGACCTGGAGGGCATGCTTAGAGAAAGCGCATTCTCTCTGTGAGGCAGTTGTAGGTGGCAACTGGGATAGAAAATCAGTCTGAAAGGAGTCTCAGAGAGGGTAAGTTTCTGAGAGATCTGAACGTGGCAGCTGAGACAGAGGGTCTGTCTGAATGAAGTCTCAGGGAGAGTTAGTCTCTGAGAGATAGCTGCATGTGGCAGCTGAGACAGAGGGTCTGTCTGAATGAAGTCTCAGGGAGAGTGAGTCTCTGAGAGATAGCTGCATGAGGCAGGTGAGACAGAGGGTCTGTCTGAATGAAGTCTCAGAGAGAGTGAGTCTCTGAGAGATAGCTGCATGTGGCAGCTGAGACAGAGGGTCTGTCTGAATGAAGTCTCAGTGAGAGTGGGTCTTTGAGAGATAGCTGCATGAGGCAGCTGAGACAGAGGGTCTGTCTGAATGAAGTCTCAGGGAGAGTGGGTCTTTGAGAGATAGCTGCATGAGGCAGCTGAGACAGAGGGTCTGTCTGAATGAAGTCTCAGGGAGATGGAGTCTCTGAGAGATAGCTGTATGAGGCAGCTGAGACAGAGGGTCTGTCTGAATGAAGTCTCAGAGAGAGTGAGTCTCTGAGAGATAGCTGCATGAGGCAGCTGAGACAGAGGGTCTGTCTGAATGAAGTCTCAGGGAGAGTGGGTCTTTGAGAGATAGCTGCATGAGGCAGCTGAGACAGAGGGTCTGTCTGAATGAAGTCTCAGGGAGAGGGAGTCTCTGAGAGATAGCTGCATGAGGCAGCTGAGACAGAGGGTCTGTCTGAATGAAGTCTCAGGGAGAGGGAGTCTCTGAGAGATAGCTGCATGAGGCAGCTGAGACAGAGGGTCTGTCTGAATGAAGTCTCAGGGAGAGGGAGTCTCTGAGAGATAGCTGCATGAGGCAGCTGAGACAGAGGGTCTGTCTGAATGAAGTCTCAGGGAGAGTGAGTCTCTGAGAGATAGCTGCATGAGGCAGCTGAGACAGAGGGTCTGTCTGAATGAAGTCTCAGGGAGAGTGAGTCTCTGAGAGATAGCTGCATGTGGCAGCTGAGACAGAGGGTCTGTCTGAATGAAGTCTCAGGGAGAGTGAGTAAGGCAGCTGAGACAGAGGGTCTGTCTGAATGAAGTCTCAGGGAGAGTGAGTCTCTGAGAGATAGCTGCATGTGGCAGCTGAGACAGAGGGTCTGTCTGAATGAAGTCTCAGGGAGAGTGAGTAAGGCAGCTGAGACAGAGGGTCTGTCTGAATGAAGTCTCAGGGAGAGTGGGTCTTTGAGAGATAGCTGCATGAGGCAGCTGAGACAGAGGGTCTGTCTGAATGAAGTCTCAGGGAGAGGGAGTCTCTGAGAGATAGCTGCATGAGGCAGCTGAGACAGAGGGTCTGTCTGAATGAAGTCTCAGGGAGAGGGAGTCTCTGAGAGATAGCTGCATGAGGCAGCTGAGACAGAGGGTCTGTCTGAATGAAGTCTCAGGGAGAGGGAGTCTCTGAGAGATAGCTGCATGAGGCAGCTGAGACAGAGGGTCTGTCTGAATGAAGTCTCAGGGAGAGTGAGTCTCTGAGAGATAGCTGCATGAGGCAGCTGAGACAGAGGGTCTGTCTGAATGAAGTCTCAGGGAGAGTGAGTCTCTGAGAGATAGCTGCATGTGGCAGCTGAGACAGCCAGTTTAAGTGGAGTCTACAAGAGTCAGCTTGGGAGTTGAAGCAGGCGGCTGCTGAACCAAAGGAAAAAGTCCATTTACTGTTGGACAGTCCAGAGTCTGAGCAGGCTGGGAGGAAACCAACAAATGTGGAGCATACTGGCCCTTTATTTGGAAACGTGATCTTCAGCTAAGAAAAACCCTGACACAGGAATACCTGAAGTGAAAGCGGGATACTTTTATGCTAGACATTTCTCTGTATTGGTGAGCCTGCTCTGTGAAACTGTATCTACTATATGGACTGTTTATTTCCCACCTTTGTGCCAAGAGAAGGTTGTTTATTTTCTGTTTGCTGAAGGTACTTTCTTGTTTTACCTCAAGCAGCTTTGTGCTTTTACCAATCTCAAACGCATGACATAGTGAGTGAATCCCTACAATTGCTGGAAAAAAAGGTAATGATATCCCAGGTGTCATATAAGATTGTACAGCTGTGGTTCCCTGTGTATGTTCCATACTGCTCCTGCCCATGCAACTGGCGGCAGCTGTGGCTGTGTTGCTCCCACAGAGCTAAGGCTGGTTTCACACTACGTCTTTTTAACATCCGTCCATAACGTTTTTTTAGCGGAAGTACGGATCCTGCTTTTACAGCAAATAACGTATGCAAACGCATCTGTTATTTTGCAGGATCCTGCACTGGATGTTTAGGGGCGGGCATTGGAGTCATGTGATCGGGAGTGAGGGGAACTAGACTGGGAGGAGGCTTCTGACAGCTGCAGACGCTGGTAACCAAGGTAAACATCGGCCTTGGATACCCGATATTTATCTTGGTTACGAGTGTCTGCAGCTGCTAGGAGCAGGGCTGCCTGCACGCGTAACCAACGTAAACATCGGGTAACTAAGAGAAGTGGTTACCCGATATTTACCTTGGTTACGAGTGTCCGCAGCTCTCAGATGGGAGAGAGAGGGAGGAGAGGAAGGGGGAAAGACAGAGATAGAGAGAGAGAGGGTGAGGGAGGGAGTAGAGAGATAGACAGATCACGCGAGACTGGTTCTGGGCATGCTCAGTACTTTCTGGGCATGCTCAGTACAAAAGCAGGATCCTGTCTATCAGCACGCCAGCGTTCACCTGCGTTTGCATGCTGTTTAGTCAGGATCCGGTGACTTTCAGTATTTTGACGCAGCTCAAAAACACTACAAGTAGCGTTTTTGAAACATGTTAAAAAACTGCAAGTCACCGGATCCGCACTATAACGCATGCAAACGCAGGTGAACGGATGTTAACGCGAGTCCATTGCAAATGCATTGAAATGAAAACGCATTTGCACTGGATCCGTACTTCCGCTAAAATAACGTTTTCAACGGATGTTAAAAAGACGTAGTGTGAAACCAGCCTAAGTTATAAGAGTATCTAAAGAGTGAATGGTTGGAAGGAAATGTGGACCTCATCTGTGAATAGTGTCCATATAATGGGACTCCTGGACTCGGAGTTTGCTGACCCTGGTAAGAGCCACATTTCCACATAATAGGACTCCTGGACTCAAGGAGTTTGATGATTTCTGCATGTGCTAGTCCCTGGGACAATTTAAAACCCTGTGGGCTTTGTGGGTTGACAGATAATGCCCAGCCTCTGGCTTTGAACAGAGGGGGACAGTATGTAGTGAAGCCTGTATGACGCCCTGGCCGGGCCAGGTAGTCACAAATAGGCCCCTGCACTACACCTTTCCCTCACCGGTGACATCAGCCAACCTTCAAAACCCTAGTTACCCCCCTCAGGGCTGGGTAGACACACCAGGGGGCGGAACCAGGCGGTTGAAAGACGCCCACCGAGGAGTCTAGACAGCCCGGGGGCGGGAAAGTAGACAGATGATGTTAGAGTTCAAGTTGGATAGGAGTGTGGGCTGGAGCTGGGTGCAGCTCCAGCAGAGGCGAATACCCCAAATTGAATGGTCCCAGGGTAGGAGCCCTGGTGCCAGTGGCTAGGAGGCAGACGGCGGTCTCCGTCTGCAGGAGCCGGGAAGACGGCTCGGTGGAACTGAGGTGGACCAGGACAGGGTAGTGGCCTGCTGGTACCAACCCGGGGAACCGACTCGGAAACCGGAGCACACAGGGAGGTACTCGGACCCTGAAGCCGGGACCAGAAGCGACTGTAACCGGTTAATTTCCCGAGTGAGGCCAGGACTAGAGGTCCTGTTCCACCCAAAGTCCCTATTAGAAGACAACAGCCCAACGAGGGGGATAAAAAGGCCACCGCCAGGGCTCAGAGATCCCACGGGCCAGCGTCTGCGGACAAGGGCTCCTTAGGCCTCATCCAGCCAGGAGCGGACTCCTGAAGTTGCAAGCACAGGCAGTCCACCATCTTACAAAGGTGCAGGAGAAAGACAGAGACCACCCGCCGGGTGGGGGACCAGAACGCAGCCGGCTGCGGGCACTGACCACCATCACCTTGGTTTACCAGAGACTCGAGTGTTTCCTTCAATAGTGAGTACACCAGCACCCTGCGATCGCCCATCTCCCTGCACCAAACCCCAACGGGTCCCGGTGCCATCATTCCTGCCCACGGAGGGGTTAACAACTTGCTGCATAACATCTCCCCCGGGTGCCCTGTAGCTGCAGCGGTGGTGTCCAACCTCACTACATACCGTGGGTGGCGTCACGAACTTAATATGGCTCAGCCCATACATATACTGTCACACTCCCCGGGTCCCCTGCTCCGCTCCCCGGCTCACCTGCCACGCTCCCCGCTCTCCAGCCTCCATTGCCCGCGCTTCCCAGGCCTCCTGGTCCCCGCTCCCGGCGCCCGTCGGCTTCCCAGCCCCAGCCCGGCTCTGCTGCTTCCTCCTCACAGCTTCCTGCTCTGGCTTCTGGCACCCGGGCCGCGCGCATGCGCATTAGGGAGCGCACGCGGTCACTGACCCTTTCTTAAAGGGCCAGCGTCCACTGACAGGAAATGAAGCACACAGGTACAGGGTATAAAGGGGTTTAATGTCCAAGTGGGCGGGGCCTGTTCTTCGTGTTTCCCAAGCTAGGAGTCAGGTCTCCTTGTGTTCCTGTGAGATACTTACCTCTCTCTCTTCTAGAGCCGATCCTGCCTTGCCATCCGGTCCTGCCGAATCCCGAACCCCGAACGCTGCCTATCTGCCATCCTGACAGTCCGTACCATCTCTGTTCCCTGCGGTGACCCGTCATCTCGCTCCAACGGTTCCGGACCCCGCCTGACCTCATCCCGGCTTCCGAACCTGAGCTCCGTCACCCGGACTACCATCAGTGACTCCGTGGTCCCAGGGACTTCTCCATTGTGCTCTTGTGCACGGACTGTCCTGCTACCTATAGTGCTCCGGCTACCGGACCCCTTGCCATCATCGGGGAGTTCGGCCCAGTGGATCCACCTCCTGGGTCTGCCCGTCCACCTGGCCCTAACAGTAAGAACAGGCCATGGATCCCGCCGAAGCACTAGCGGCCTTGCATGAGGAACTCCAACGCCAGCGTGAGACCCAGACCCGCATGCTGAACTTTATGACTTCCGTGGACGCCCGCTTGAACACGCTACAAGCATCGGTTACATCTTCAGCGTCTCGGGCCTCCACTAGACAATCCACGGCCCCAGCTCCCGTGGCAGCCTCCTCGGATGCTTCCAGGCTTCGTTTGGCCTCACCAACCCGATACGCCGGAGATCCCAAGACCTGCAGGGGATTTATAAACCAATGCTCCCTCCATTTCACGCAGCTGCCGCATTTGTTTGCCTCCGACCAAGCCAAGGTCGCCTTCATAATGTCTCATCTAGAGGGCGAGGCACTGGCGTGGATGAACCCCTTGTGGGAGAAGGAGGACCCTATGACCAAGAACCCCCAGGAGTTCCTGCAGGCATTTCGTGGCACCTTTGACGAGCCCGGACGCGCCTCCGCGTCTGCCTCATCTCTTCTTCGGTTACGTCAGGGAACTCTGACGGCGGGTCAATACGCCATCCGTTTTCGCACCTTGGCTTCGGAACTCGGGTGGAACAACGAGGCCCTAACCGCCGCCTTCTGGGAAGGACTCTCGGGTCGAATCAAAGATGAGCTGGTTGGTCGTGACGTACCGTCCACCCTGGATGCCCTGATTACCCTAGCGACTCGAGTGGACATTCGCTTTCAGGAGCGATCCAAAGAGGTGTCCCGTGAGAGACGTCCGGTACGGCATTCCTCTCCTCCGCAGAAGCCCGCCGTACTCCAGTCAACGGCATCTGGTGTGTCCGTCCATGAGCCCATGCAGATCGACCGTGTGCGGCAGTCTGAACAACGTCGAGCAGAGCGGCTCGCCAAGGGCCTCTGCTTCTACTGCGGAGAGGGCACACACCTTCTACGCTCCTGTCCAGAGAGGCCGGGAAACTCCAAAGCCTAGGGTTGGTAGGAGAGGCCACCCTAGGTGCTGGGACTCTCTCAGACCCGGTTACATGGACTGTGCAAGTGACAACGGGAGAGACGCGGTTCACGGCTGAGGCGTACCTCGATTCTGGGGCAGCAGGCAATTTCATCCAGCAGGCCACGGTGGACAAGTACCAGGTGCCTGTTACTCCACTCGACAAACCCCTCGTGATAGCCTCTGTGGGTGGGAGACCCCTCTCTGACACCATCTCCTGGATCACCAGGCCGGTCGAACTGCGTATCGGTGCTCTGCACACCGAGAACATCGCTCTATACGTCCTCCCACACATGTCACATCAAATCCTGCTGGGACTTCCCTGGTTACGGACACACGAACCATCAGTCAGCTGGGGCACTGGTGAAATCACCCGATGGGGCTCTTCTTGCCATGAGAACTGTCTGAAGACCATACAACCCATCCGGCGACCTCCGGTTCCAGAGTCCCTACCGGGACTGCCCTCGGCCTATTGGTCCTTCGCGGACGTCTTTGATAAAAAGGAGTCAGAGGTGCTTCCGCCACATCGTCCTTACGATTGTGCCATCTACCTGCTCCCGTGAACTACACCACCTCGAGGACGGATATATCCACTGTCTCCAGCCGAAACAAGGGCCATGTCTACTTACATCACAGAGAGCCTGGCAAGGGGATTCATTCGGAGATCCTCCTCTCCTGCTGGAGCAGGCTTCTTCTTTGTTAAGAAGAAAGAGGGCGACTTACGCCCATGCATAGACTACCGGGGATTGAACCAAATCACCGTGAAAAACAAGTACCCCCTGCCGCTCATCCCCGAATTGTTTGATCGGCTTAGAGGAGCTCGTGTGTTCACCAAGTTGGATCTTCGGGGTGCCTACAACCTGGTCCGTATCCGCTCGGGGGACGAATGGAAGACCGCGTTCAATACTCGCGATGGGCACTATGAATACTGTGTGATGCCCTTCGGCCTGTGTAACGCACCAGCAGTCTTCCAAGAATTAGTGAATGACGTTTTCCGGGACCTTCTCTACGTCTGTGTGGTGGTGTATCTGGATGATATCCTTGTCTTCTCTCCGGACCTCCAGACCCACAGAGAAAACGTGCAGCTGGTTCTACAAAGACTGAGAGAGAATCGTCTGTACGCCAAGTACGAGAAGTGTGTCTTTGAGCAGTCTTCTCTCCCCTTCCTGGGTTACCTCATCACCGATACCGGACTGCAGATGGATCCAAAGAAGGTCTCTTCCATTCTCAACTGGCCTCCTCCTTCTGGACTGAAGGCAATCCAACGCTTTCTGGGATTCGCCAACTATTACCGCCAGTTCATCCCTCACTTCTCTGCTCTGACTGCTCCTCTCTCCGCCTTGACCAAGAAGGGGGCTAATCCAAAGGACTGGTCACCTGCGGCCGACGCCGCGTTTGGCTCTCTGAAGCGGGCATTTGCCTCCTCTCCTGTACTCCACCGTCCGGAGTTAAACCGCCAGTTCACCTTGGAGGTGGATGCCTCCTCCTCGCGAGCCGGAGCAGTGCTCATGCAGAAGTCCTCCTCCGGGAAGATGGTGACTTGCGGTTTCTTCTCCAAGAGCTTCTCAGCGCCTGAACGCAACTACACCATCGGTGACCGAGAGCTATTGGCAGTCAAACTGGCTCTGGAGGAATGACGCTATCTTCTGGAAGGAGCAGTGTACCCCGTTATTATTTACACGGACCACAAGAACCTGGAATACCTGCGGTCTGCTCAGCGACTGAACCCACGGCAAGCCAGGTGGTCCTTGTTCTTTGCCAGATTCGATTTCCAGCTCCATTTCCGACCCGCGGACAAGAATGTACGCGCTGATGCCTTGTCCAGGTCTTTCATGCCCAAGGAGCAGGAGGAGGAGACATCCCAACCCATCATCTGTCCTAGTAAAATCATTCCGGTGGCTCCTGTCACCCTGGCCCAGATACCGCCCGGGAAGACCTATGTCTCTGAGACTGACAGGCAAAAAGTGTTACACTGGGGCCATGCCTCGAAAACAGCCAGTCATGCTGGTCAGAAGAGAACATGGAGTACAATTGTACGTCACTACTGGTGGCCATCCCTTCGCACGGACGTCGCCTCTTTTGTCTCTGCCTGCTCCTCTTGTGCCAGGAACAAGACGCCCAAACACCTGCCATATGGCCGTCTTCTGCCTCTGCCTATACCCTCAGTTCCGTGGCAACACATTGCGATGGACTTTATTACGGACTTGCCATTGTCCTCCGGACACACAGTCATATGGGTCGTGGTGGATCGGTTCTCCAAAATGGCTCATTTCGTCCCTATGGCTGGACTGCCCTCTGCCCAGGAACTCGCGGACGCCTATATACATCACATCTTCCGCTTGCATGGCTTTCCATCACACATTGTGTCCGACAGAGGAACTCAGTTCACCTCCCGCTTCTGGAGGGCTCTCTGCAAACATCTGGGAGTGACTCTGGACTTTTCTTCAGCCTACCATCCTCAGTCGAACGGCCAAGTGGAACGGGTCAATCAGATATTGACCTCCTTCTTACGTCACTACGTCAACGCCCATCATGACGATTGGTCCACGCTTCTTCCTTGGGCTGAATTCTCCCATAATCACCACGTCAGTGAGTCCTCCTCCAGCTCTCCCTTCCATGTCGTTTACGGACTTCAGCCCAGCCTACCGTCCCATTGCCTGTATCCTCTTCCTCGGATATCCCTGCTGCTGATGCTGTAGCCCGTGACTTCACAACCATTTGGGACTCAGTTAAGGCGTCCCTTGCACGTGCCTCCCTGCGGATGAAGAGACACGCAGACAAGAGGCGTCTGGATCCTCCGTGTTTCTCTCCAGGAGATCTCGTCTGGCTTGCTTCCAAGTACGTCCGATTGAAGCTACCATCCTACAAGCTGGGACCTCGCTACATCGGGCCGTTTAAAGTCCTCAGCAAGATCAATGAGGTCTCCTACAAACTGCAGCTCCCGGCCACGATGAGGATACCCAACTCCTTCCACGTCTCTCTGCTCAAGCCGGTTGTCCTTGGTCCCTTCTCCGCTGCTGCCAGTTCGGCTCCTCCTCCTATTGCCGATGACGACATCTATGCGGTAAGGGATATCGTGGCCATGAAGACCGTACGGGGTCGACAGTTCTTCCTGGTGGACTGGGCAGGGTATGGCCCTGAGGATAGGTCCTGGGAGCCCCGGGAGAATGTGGGCACTCCTCTGATCCGTGCCTTCCTGTCCCGGTTGCGGGGAGGGGGGCGTGGGGGAGGGTACTGTCACGCTCCCCGGGTCCCCTGCTCTGCTCCCCGGCTCACCTGCCACGCTCCCCGCTCTCCAGCCTCCATTGCCCGCGCTTCCCAGGCCTCCTGGTCCCCGCTCCCGGCGCCCGTCGGCTTCCCAGCCCCAGCCCGGCTCTGCTGCTTCCTCCTCACAGCTTCCTGCTCTGGCTTCTGGCACCCGGGCCGCGCGCATGCGCATTAGGGCGCGCGCGCGGTCACTGACCCTTTCTTAAAGGGCCAGCGTCCACTGACAGGAAATGAAGCACACAGGTACAGGGTATAAAGGGGTTTAATGTCCAAGTGGGCGGGGCCTGTTCTTCGTGTTTCCCAAGCTAGGAGTCAGGTCTCCTTGTGTTCCTGTGAGATACTTACCTCTCTCTCTTCTAGAGCCGATCCTGCCTTGCCATCCGGTCCTGCCGAATCCCGAACCCCGAACGCTGCCTATCTGCCATCCTGACAGTCTGTACCATCTCTGTTCCCTGCGGTGACCCGTCATCTCGCTCCAACGGTTCCGGACCCCGCCTGACCTCATCCCGGCTTCCGAACCTGAGCTCCGTCACCCGGACTACCATCAGTGACTCCGTGGTCCCAGGGACTTTTCCATTGTGCTCTTGTGCACGGACTGTCCTGCTACCTATAGTGCTCCGGCTACCGGACCCCTTGCCATCATCGGGGAGTTCGGCCCAGTGGATCCACCTCCTGGGTCTGCCCGTCCACCTGGCCCTAACATATACGTCCTACATCGACCACTACAACCCCCCTTTTTTTGATCGGAGTGACCGCGAGACCCCCGGGTCCAGAGACCCTCGAGCCACCCACAGAAGGTCCGGATCCGAGCAGCTCGGCTGCTGCGAGCGGGGTGGTACACCAGTGTGGTAAGAGTTAAATCCTAACTGTTCTGTTATGTAGCATAGCTGGGAAGGTGAGGTATAAATCCTTCCTTTGCATGTATTGTTTGGAAATGCACCTGTATTATTTTGTATGGAATTGTCATGGAAAACCCTTTCCTCGGAGAATTAATTTGAGGCGAGATACAAGGAATCTCCAGATCGGACAGTGTTGGTCCAATTAATAGCGATGCATCAGGGACAAGAACACACAGGCAGTGTCCGTGTACCAGGCTTTGTCTGACTCTCAGATGCCCAAACACCTGGTTATTACTACCACAAAAGAAAGGGGATAGCTTAGGACATTACCCTAAAAGGGTATATAAGTTGAAAATAACAAAATCTTAAATTATGTTTCTGCTTCATTCTTTAAAGCGAGTTCTATCCTGTTTTCTATACCTTCATTAACGAAGACATTTGAAACAAAAGCATCTTTATAACAGAGAATATAGCCTTTGTTATTGCTTCCATGAATAACACTTATAAAGCTAATATAAAAATAAATACAAAATTATTACTTAAATGATAACCAAAACTAGATATAAAATGTTGACCATAACAGAACCAGGCAAAGGTTCATGTAGAGGGTGAGCTCAGAAGGAAAGTTCTCTCCTGGAGGCGGCTGCAAATGGCAGCCGAGACAGAGTCTATCTGAACGGAGTCTCAAAGAGTGTGCTTCTCTGCGTGAGCTGCATGTGGCAGCTGATACTGTGCGTCTGTCTGAATGATGTCTCAGGAGAGATGGCTGTGGATAGTCATGGTTGCGTCAGGATTATTATTATTATTATTTATTTATAGAGCACCATTGATTCCATGGTGCTGTACATGAGAAGGGGGTTACATACAGAATACATATACAAGTTTCAATAGACAGACTAGTACAGAGGGAAGAGGGCCCTGCCCTTGCGGGCTTACATTCTAAAGGATTTTGTGGAGGAGACAGTAGGTGGGGTGTAGGTTGGGCGGCAGCTCCGCAAGGTGGTGGGGCGGCAGCTCCGCACGGTGGTGGGGCGGCAGCTCCGCACGGTGGTGGGGCTGCAGCGCCGCACGGTGGTGGGGCAGTGGGATCATTGAAGACTATAGGCGTTTCTGAACAGATGAGTTTTTAGGTTCCGTTTGAAGTTTGCAAGTGTAGTAGATAGTCTGACGTGTTGAGGCAGCGAGTTCCAGGAGACTGGGTATGCTCGGGAGAAGTCTTGGAGTCGGTTGCGTGAGGAGCGAATGAGAGAGGAGGAGAGCAGGAGATCTTGGGAGGACCGGAGATTACGTTTTGGAGTGTAGCGAGAGATTAGTTTCAGCGTTATATGGAGGAGACAGATTATGGATGGCTTTGTAGGTCAGTGTTAGTAGTTTGAATTGGATACGATGGAAGATTGGGAGCCAATGGAGGGATTTGAAGAGAGGAGAGGCGGGGTGGTATTGAGGAGAGAGGTGGATCATTCGGGCAGCAGAATTAAGGATGGACTGGAGAGGGGCGAGCGTGTAAGCAGGGAGGCCACAGAGGAGGATGTTGCAGTAGTCAAGGCGGGAGATTATGAGAGCATGCACTAGCATTTTTGTATCTGTGGATCTGTGGAGACTACGGATTCTGGCAGTCTGCCTGCTACCTTCTCTGATGTCTTTGATCAGCACAGGCCAACTTGGGCATCATCCTACAGACTTGTAGTTCATATGCAGGATTGCAAGAGCTAATCTCTGCTGGGCTGCTTGTTCTTCTTTGATCACATCCTGTGAGGGAGCCAGTCACATTCACTCCCCTCCTATATAAGCTGGCACTTTCTTTAATGCCAGCTATAGCTTCTCTATACCTGTCTGGGGAAGTGCTGTGATCCAGACTTACTGGTGGTTGTAGTACTTCAATTGAGCAGTTTAGGTGTTAACCCTTGTTGTCCTTTTGTTGTTGCCTCAATCTCTTGCTTTTCTCCTTAGTTTCTTACTGCTTGTTCCTGTGAGTTTGCAGTGTGTCTGAATTTTGGTTTTCCACTGACTGTCTAATTTTGTGTTTCCATCAGACTCCTGCATCTTTCTTCCCTTGGGGATAAAAGGAATCAGATTAAGGGCGCTTTACACGCTACAATATATCTTACGGTGTGTCGGCGGGGTCACGTCGTAAGTGACACACATCCGGCATCGTAAGTTACATTGTAGCATGTAACAGCTATGTGCGATTGTGATTGAACGGTAAAACGTTCATCGCATGCACGTTGTTCATTTCCTAAAAATTGAACGTCAGGTTGTTCATCATACCCGGGGTAGCACACATCGCAGTGTGTGACACCCCGGGAACGATGAACAGATCTTACCTACGTCCTGCGGCTCCCACCGGCAATGCGGAAGGAAGGAGGTGGGCGGGATGTTTACGTCCTGCTCATCTCCTCCCCTCCGCTTCTATTGGCCGGCTGCCGCGTGACGTCGATGTGACGCTGAACGTCCCTCCCACTCCAGGAAGTGGATGTTTGCCACCACATCGAGGTCGTATGGTAGGTAAGTACGTGTGACGGGGGGATTATTCGTTTGTGCGACACGGGTAACAAATTGAACGTGCCGCACATACGATGGGGGCGGGTACGATCGCATACGATATCGTATGCTTAATTGCAAGGTGTAAAGCAGGCCTTTGTTGAGGAGAATAGCCAGACACGGGACTCCAGCATCTCCACCATCAGAGGTAATCCTAGGGCCCCCTAGCGTGAGGGACAGTATAGGAGCCCCAGTCCCTTGCTAGCCTAGAGTCACATTGTGACATTATAGCTGACCATACTGTACCTTTTATTACATTTCAGTATGGATACAGTTGCTGCATTAGGCCCCTTTCACACGTCAGTGATTCTGGTACGTAAGTGCTTTTTTTAAAACGTACCAGAATCACTGACATAACGCAGACCCATTATAATCAATGGGTCTGCTCACACATCAGTGATTTTTCACTGAACGTGTCTCTGTGCAGCGTGCACCCTTGGCCGTGATTCTGCACGGAGACATGTCAGTTTTTGTCTGACATCACTGATGACCCACGGACCACACTATGGTGTGATCCGTGTGTGATCAGTGAAACACAAACAAGAAAATCACAGACATATTAAATATTAAAAATTATCAACTTACCTTGCCTGCGATTCGCTCTGCAGCCTCTGCTTTTGGCAGCTCCTGCCTGGCTCATGAATATTCATGAAAGCAGGAACTGCCGACCAGGAAGTAAGTGCTGAAATGCTGCAGAGCTGGAGACTTCAGCACCATGGACAGCAGCAGTGAAGGCAGTTGAGTAATGTCCATATGCAATCACGGGATCACGGATCACGGATTGCACATGGACGACCCACGTGTGCCGTGAATCACGGAACACAGAGGGACATGTGCGTGTTTTACACGTCAGTGAAGAACGTCAGTGTTTTTCACTGATGTGTGAAACGGGCCATAGTGAGACAATTCCAGACCTTGTCTTTCCAGGTGGCTGAATGAGAAGGGACGATACAGCAGCAAACCCAGTCCACCACATAGATGCAATCTGCTTGGTCTCTGAATTGTCAGAGCCAAAACTGCCTCTTTCAGAAAGATTTGGGGGAAATGCAGGCAGCTACATTCAGATAGGCATGTAAGTTATACTTACATTTACTCCTCTGGTGGTAATGAACAGTGGGTTATCTTTCTTTTGAATGGGGGACCCACAAGCCTTTCCTTGCCTTCTGATTCTCCTGTATTTTGGATGGTGGATGTGTTGTGTCGCCCGTGGATAAGGGGTACTCAGATCCGGGCCACGAGGTCACTTCTGTGGGTATCACGGTGGCGTGACCCGGTCTGTGATCCCAGGCTCCACAGTAAAAAGGGGTTAGGTAAGGGAGATTGTCCGTGACACCACCCACGGTTGTGGTGAGGTTGTGACACCACCGCTGCTCTGGACGGGGATCCCGGGAGCGATGACAGGGAGCAGCGTAGTTGTTATGTCCCCTCCGTGGGTAGGGGGGTTGGTGGTCCCGGGGCCCGTGGAGGGTTTTGGAGCTGGCAGGCGGGTTACGGGGCCTGGAGAGGTGCAGGGTCGCGGGGGCAGCGCTGTGCCGCACGGCACGGTGGTACTCACTCAGCCAGTAATGATGACACAGTTCTCGGTAAAACACACGGCTGGATGGACGGGTCCCACAGGCGGCTGCGGTGTTTTTTCCCTGACCCCAGGTTGGTAATGTAAGTCCTCTCTTTCACCTCCGAGCACGCTCCTCCTGCAATCCGGTTTCCAGCTGGCTCCCCGATTCAGTACCGGTGGGACACCGCCCAGCCCCGGCTACCTACGGTTCAACCAACTGTCTTCCCGACTCTCGCAGACGGCCACTACCGTCTGCCTCACTCTCTGCACGGGGGCCTTAGGCTCCAACCTAGGCCCCTGTCTGCTTCTGTCTCCCTGCAGACCTTCTCTCTCCTCCTCTCCCTGGACTTGACTCCGCTTGTTTCCTGTCTCAGGCCAGCTAAACTCCTGGGTGGGTGTCTCTATCTCCTGACTCCGCCCACCTGGTGTGTCTGTCTGAGCCCGACGAAACGAATCAAGTTTCACTGGGGATGTCTGCTGTGAACTGCTGGGGGTGGGGGTGTGTGTGTGTTGTTACCTGTGGCCCCTGGCTTGTCCAGGGCGCCACATTCCCCCTTAGCAAAATGCAGACCGTCCGCGGGCTGCCCGTCCATCACCGGTTTTATTTTTCTTTTAACTGCAAAAAGTAGAAAGGCATATCAAACATTAAAACACAAGCATTGCTTTTTAACTTCCCATCACGGGATGCATATCACTTTAACGTTGCAGCAACAATCAAACACTTTTAATAATGGCAATGGAACGGGTCCTTTAGTCACCCACCCAAACAACCTGGCCCTGATGCTGCCCCTAAGAAATGGGCAGCACCCGTTGACCCCAGTCTAGAACCAGGCTGCCCAGATAGTTAATGGGATGGGTGCTTCGCTGCCGTTGCGGCCGGGCGGACTGCCGGAGCCGTCGTCATCTCCGTCGCGGCCGGGCGGACTGCCGGGGCCATCGTCATCGGCGGTGCGGCTGGGATGGAAGCCGGGACCGGTGGCAGGACGGTGACGATGGTAAGGCCTGGGCCCTCCCTCACAGACGCTGCGAGCTCCGCTACCGGTGACGGAGGTAATGGGTCGGTCGGGGCGTTGGCCGCGGGCACGGGCACTGAGGTTTCAGCGGTGCCGGACGGACGGGACATCTCGTGCAGCGGTGTTCCAGGAACCAAACACTGGCAGAGTCCTGGCGTCCCTGCTTCCACAGCCGCGGTTCACATGCGGCCGGACGCCATCCCGTCCCCCTTAGTCTCTTTTTAGCACTTCCTTCTTCAGGGGGCGGGGCTCCACTTTCGCGCCTTTCCTGCTCGGGGAAGACGCTCGAGCGGGAAATTTTTCGCGCCCAAGATGGCGGCTTTGCAAAATTTTCGGCCGGACACCTCCGGCGGTAACAAGGCGCACCTCTACCAAACGGCAGAGCAGTAGGATCCTGTTCGTGACGCCAAATGTGTCGCCCGTAGATAAGGGGTACTCAGATCCGAGCCACGAGGTCACTTCTGTGGGTATCACGGTGGCGTGACCCGGTCTGTGATCCCAGGCTCCACAGTAAAAAGGGGTTAGGTAAGGGAGATTGTCCGTGACGCCACCCACGGTTGTGGTGAGGTTGTGACACCACCGCTGCTCTGGACGGGGATCCCGGGAGCGATGACAGGGAGCAGCGTAGTTTTTATGTCCCCTCCGTGGGTAGGGGGGTTGGTGGTCCCGGGGCCCGTGGAGGGTTTTGGAGCTGGCAGGCGGGTTACGGGGCCTGGAGAGGTGCAGGGTTGCGGGGGCAGCGCTGTGCCGCACGGCACGGTGGTACTCACTCAGCCAGTAATGATGACACAGTTCTCGGTAAAACACACGGCTGGATGGACGGGTCCCACAGGCGGCTGCGGTGTTTTTTCCCTGACCCCAGGTTGGTAATGTAAGTCCTCTCTTTCACCTCCGAGCACGCTCCTCCTGCAATCCGGTTTCCAGCTGGCTCCCTGATTCAGTACCGGTGGGCCACCGCCCAGCCCCGGCTACCTACGGTTCCACCAACTGTCTTCCCGACTCTCGCAGACGGCCACTACCGTCTGCCTCACTCTCTGCACAGGGGCCTTCGGCTCCAACCTAGGCCCCTGTCTGCTTCTGTCTCCCTGCAGACCTTCTCTCTCCTCCTCTCCCTGGACTTGACTCCGCTTGTTTCCTGTCTCAGGCCAGCTAAACTCCTGGGTGGGTGTCTCTATCTCCTGACTCCGCCCACCTGGTGTGTCTGTCTGAGCCCGAGGAAAGGAATCAAGTTTCACTGGGGATGTCTGCTGTGAACTGCTGGGGGTGGGGGTGTGTGTGTGTTGTTACCTGTGGCCCCTGGCTTGTCCAGGGCACCACAAAGGCACCAATGACCTAGGGACTGATACCCCGACAAGTGTAGCTGGTCCCTTCAGAGGTTTTTTAGAAATCACCTCAAGGCAGGACCTCTCCTCAGTATGCTCCTCACTTCACCTCACACGACGACTAACTGCCACCAACTCAAATTTACCTCACAACTAAGCTCCTCCCCTTCTTCCTTCTAGGGCTCATCACTGAAGCCACAGATGAAGCTCAAACCAGGAGGACGCAGCGAACGCTGTGGTCTGCGTGCCTTAAAGGGATGGCAGCCACAGTTTCCTGCCGAGGACTGCGGTCCCCAAAACTCGGCCTGGGGGCAGCAGAAGTGACGAAGGTGAATGGGCCCCCCCGGCTGTCCAGGGCCCTGGCATTTGCTTGGGTTTGCCGGGTGCTGACACCAGCCCTGCCCAAAATGCCACCCCCCTAACACGTGCCGCTCGGGGCGGACCGTCCCCTCCACCCCCCTTTTACTACACCACTGACTTAAGCGTTGGGAGCTCAAGAGAATAACCCCAGTAAGGGAGTGTATGCAAATGTGTGTTCTGTTGTGAGCAGCAGAGATAACCATATTCTCATTAAGGCTTACAATACATGTTATACAGATGGCAATACACATGTGATTTTGTGATATTATTTGTGGTGACTAGGCATAGGACGCCACATTATCCTTGTGAAAATAAAAAGTTTTTGGCTAAATTAATATTTTTGTTGGAAAAATTAGATTTTTCATTTTCACTGCTCAACATTATAAAATTCTGTGAAGCACCTTTAGGCGGGCTTTGCACGTTGCGACATCGCAGGCCGATGCTGCGATGTCGCACGCGATAGTGCCCGCCCCCGTCGCAGGTACGATATTGTGTGATAGCTGGTGTAGCGAAAACTATCGCCACGCCAGCTTCACACGCACTCACCTGCCCTGCGACCGTCGATCTGGCCGGCGACCCGCCTCCTTCCTAAGGGGGCGGGTCGTGCGGCGTCACAGCGATGTCACATGGCAGGCGGCCAATAGAAGCGGAGGGGCGGAGATGAGCAGGATGTAAACATCCTGCCCAGCTCCTTCCTTCCGCATATCCTACGGAAGCCGCAGTGACGCCGGTAGGAGATGTTCCTCGCTCCTGCGACTTCACACACAGTGATGTGCGCTGCCGCAGGAGCGAGGAACAACATCGGACCGTCGCGTCAGCGTAATTATGGATTACGCCGACGCTGCACCGATGATACGATTACGACGATTTTGCGCTCGTTAATCGTATCATCCGGGCTTTACACACTACGATAAAGCAGGAGAGAAGCAAAGTCCTGCACCACCGCAGATTACCTGCAATATCGCTTGCGGTACCGCCTGTGCCTGTGCTCGGGTGGAGAGCCTTGAGGGTCCGACAATCCAAAAACGGGGTGCTGGTCATAAGACAAAGTCCATTGATGAAGCGTGAGAGTAGAAAGAGGTGGAAGCCCAATTTGGGCGAAACAGCTGTCGTCCATTCTTGAGGAGCCAGCTCACAGTGTGTCTCCAGCCCTCCACTCTGCACGTGTTTGAATAAAGAAATCCTTCACAGCGGATTGAGTGCGGTCTCTTTCTACTCTCACGCTTCTTTACACACTACGATATCGCATGCGATGCCGGAAGTGCGTCATTTTCAATTTGACCCCACCGACATCGCACCTGCGATGTCGTAGTGTGCAAAGCCCGCCTTAGGTTGAAGGTGCTCACTACACATCTAGATAAATTCCTTGATGGGTGTAGTTTCAAAAAAAATGGGGCCACTTGTGGAGGTTTTCACTGCTTGGGCACATCAGGGGCTCTGCAAACACGACATGTTGTTTGCTATCGATTCCACAAGATTTTGCACTCCAAAATTCAAATAGTGCTCCTTCAATTCTCAGCCCTGTCGTTTTCCACCATAAATGGAGTATCTTTCTACACTGGAGAAATTGCATAACAAATTGAATGGTCCATTTCCTATTTTTACCATTGTAAAAATCAAAAAAATTGGATTTAAAGCAACATATTTGTAGTAAAAATGTAGTTCTTTTGTTTAGTTCAAAATATTCCAGCCAATTTTGCGTTCAAAAAGTCAGATGGTGCTCTTTCCTTTCCAAACCTGGCTGTGCTCTCAGACAGTACTTTTCCATCATATATGAGGTATCAGTGTACTCAGGAGAAATTGCACAACAAATTGTGTGGTGCAATTTCTCCTGTTACTCTTGTGAAAAAGCAAAATTTGGGGCAAAAGTAACAATTTTGTGGGAAGTAGTTATATTTTCATTATACTTGTGTGACATAAATCTCTGGTTTAAGGGCAGAAAAATTCAGAGTATGAAAATTGCTAAATTTTTCCTAATATTTTTCAAAAATAAAAGTAAAAAATATCATCCTAAATTTACCACTTACATAAAGTACAATATGTCACAAAATAAAAAAGGTTCAGAATCACTGGGATCCATTAAAGCGTTCTAGAATTATCTAATATATAAAGCTGAATGTGTGTATGTATGTGTGTATGTATGTGTGTATGTGTATGTATGTCCGGGATTGGCATCTGCACCGTCGCAGCTACAGCCACAAATTTTTGCACACTCACACGTCTGGACCCCAAGAGCGTCATAGGCTATGTTGTGAGGCAAAATTTTAACCCCGTGCGTTCCAATTTACCAATCAATTTTGCCCCTATCTACATAATGGGGAAAAAGTGAAACGAAAAGTTTATCCGCACCGTCGCATTTACAATCACGGAATTATGCACAGACACCTCATGTGACCCAGGGAACGTCTTAGACTATGTTTTGACAGGAAAATTGAACCCCGAGCTTTACAGTTACTCTCCAAAAAACATGCCTCCATTAAAGTAAATGGAGTCTGGAACTACATGTTATTAGTAGGAGTTGTGATTGGTTGCTATAGGAGCAAAAGACATTCATAGTATAAGAAGCTTATATGTGAGGTATTAAGATGTCGGTGGGGAGACAGATAGAGAGACAGACAGACAGAGAGACAGACAGACAGACAGAGAGACAGAGAGACAGGGAAAGAGACATAGAGATAGAGGCAGACAGGGAAAGAGACAGACATAGACAGACGGTGAAAGAGACAGACGGTGAAAGAGACAGACGGTGAAAGAGACAGCCGGGGAAAGAGACAGCCGGGGAAAGAGACAGCCGGGGAAAGAGACAGACGGGGAAAGAGACAGACGGGGAAAGAGACAGACGGGGAAAGAGACAGACGGGGAAAGAGACAGACGGGGAAAGAGACAGACGGGGAAAGAGACAGACGGGGAAAGAGACAGACGGGGAAAGAGACAGACGGGGAAAGAGACAGACGGGGAAAGAGACAGACGGGGAAAGAGACGGGGAAAGAGACAGACGGTGAAAGAGACAGACGGTGAAAGAGACAGACGGGGAAAGAGACAGACTGGGAAAGAGACTGACCTGGAAAGAGACAGACGGAGCACATTACATGGCCAACTTAGTTAAATCTGTGTAGAATATCTGTCGTGTTGAAATATATGTTGTGAAATGCTTCTATTAGTTTTGTTTTTGCCTTTTAATAATTACATTTCTATCTATTTGTTTTGTGGTTTTTGTGTGCAGAATAAATTTTTGTTAATACATTCTATTTTGTTAACAACAGCTATTAACCCGGGCGAAGCCGGGTAGTATAGCTAGTTACTTTATAAAATGACACTCTACTCAGTGTGTGTGTATGTATGTCCGGGATTGGCATCTGCACCGTCGCAGCTACAGCCACAAAATTTTGCACACTCACACGTCTGGACCCCGAGAGCATCATAGGCTATGTTGTGAGGCAAAATTTTAACCCCGTGCGTTCCAATTTACCAATCAATTTTGCCCCTATCTACATAATGGGGAAAAAGTGAAACGAAAAGTGTATCCGCACCGTTGCATTTACAATCACGGAATTATGCACAGACACCTCATGTGACCCAGGGAACGTCTTAGACTATGTTTTGACAGGAAAATTTAACCCCGCGCTTTACAGTTACTCTCCAAAAAACATGCCTTCAGTAAAGTAAATGGAGCCTGGAACTACAGGTTATTAGTAGGAGCTGTGATTGGTTGCTATAGGAGCAAAAGACATTCATAGTATAAGAAGCTTATATGTGAGGTAATAAGATGTCGGTGGGGAGATGGATAGAGAGAGACAGATAGGGAAAGAGACAGACAGAGATAGACGGTGAAAAAGAGAGACAGACCTGGAAAGAGACAGACCTGGAAAGAAACAGACCTGGAAAGAGACAGACCTGGAAAGAGACAGATGGGGAAAGAGACAGACAGACATGCAGACAGGGACAGAGACAGGCAGACAGGGAAGGAGGAGACAGCCAGAGAAACAGACAAAGATAGATGGGGAAAGACACAGACCTTGATAGAGACAGACGGGGAAAGAGACAGAGAAATAGAGACAGACAAAGACAGGCAGACAGGGAAAGAGACAGACAGGTAAAGGCACAGACAAAGAGGTGGGGAGAGAGACGGGGAAAGAGACAGACCTGAGAAAGAGACAGACCTGGAAAGAGACAGATGGGAAAAGAAACAGAGAGATAGAGACAGACAAAGAAAAAGACAGAGATAGGCAGATGAGGAAAGAGGCAGACCTGGAAAGAGACAGACAGGGAAAGAGACAGACGGGGAAAGAGACTGATCTGGAAAGAAACAGACGGAGCATATTACTTGGCCAATTTAGTTAAATCTGTGTGGAATATCTGAGGTGTTGAAATATATGTTGTGAAATGCTTCTATTAGCTTAGTTTTTGCCTTTTAATAATTACATTTCTATCTATTTGTTTTGTGGTTTTTGTGTGCAGAATACTTTTTTGTTAATACATTCTATTTTGTTAACAGCAGTTATTAACCCGGGCGAAGCCGGGTATTACATTTTGCACAGACACCTCATGTGACCCAGGGAACGTCATAGACTATGTTTTCACAGAAAAATGTAACCCCGCACTTTACAGTTACTCTCCAAAAAACATGCCTCCATTAAAGTAAATAGAGTCTGGAACTACAGGTTATTAGTAGGAGCTGTGATTGGTTGCTATAGGAACAAAAGACATTCATAGTATAAGAAGCTTATATGTGAGGTATTAAGATGTTGGTGGGGAGACAGACAGAGAGACAGACAGACAGAGAGACAGACAGACAGAGAGACAGGGAAAGAGACATAGAGATAGAGGCAGACAGGGAAAGAGACAGACAAACGGTGAAAGAGACAGACGGAGACAGACGGTGAAAGAGACAGACGGTGAAAGAGACAGACGGTGAAAGAGACAGACGGGGAAAGAGACAGACGGGGAAAGAGACAGACGGGGAAAGAGACAGACGGGGAAAGAGACAGACGGGGAAAGAGACAGACGGGGAAAGAGACAGACGGGGAAAGAGACAGACGGGGAAAGAGACAGGTGGGGAAAGAGACAAATGGGGAAAGAGACAGACCGGGAAAGAGACAGGTGGGGAAAGAGACAAATGGGGAAAGAGACAGACCGGGAAAGAGACTGACCTGGAAAGAGACAGATGGAGCACATTACATGGCCAATTTAGTTAAATCTGTGTAGAATATCTGTGGTGTTGAAATATATGTTGTGAAATGCTTCTATTAGCTTAGTTTTTGCCTTTTAATAATTACATTTCTATCTATTTGTTTTGTGGTTTTTGTGTGCAGAATAAATTTTTGTTAATACATTCTATTTTGTTAACAACAGCTATTAACCCGGGCGAAGCCAGGTAGTATAGCTAGTTACTTTATAAAATGACACTCTACTCAGAGAATTCAGAAAATTGGCCTGGTCAGGAAGGTGAAAACAGGCTGGGTGGTGAAGGGATTAAAATCTACTTTAGTTTCAAGCAAACCTTTTCAACTCATTGGTGGACTTTGTAGATCCTGCCGACGGAGTCAAATTGCTGCATATTTGAAAAATTCTGCATGTTTTGATATGACAATTCTGTAGAACACTGTTTTCCACTTTTTATGCTGCCACCTTAAGTTTCCAAACAATACCTACTTTTAGAAAGTGGCATTAAATACAAACAAAAGACATAAAAAAAATTTAGCAACATTTTGATACCAAAACAAGGCCTAGATCAACCAAATACCTATATATTAAAATATTAATTTATTGTTTAACATTAAAATTGAAATAGAACACAACTATAGTGCAATAAAAACAAAAGATACAAAAAACAATAACCAGCAAAAATCAAAGCTCCAAACATAGTGGCAGAGAAGGGAAGGGTTCTCTAAGACCCATAAATTAGACCCTACTTGAAATTACATGACAGCGGACGGAACACCCTACTGGTATAATAGTATCTCCGCTCCAGGTCAACTTTCTCTATGTGGTTCCTAGGTTAACCAAATTAGTAAAGTAGCCATATGCCTACAAGTATTAAAGGAGTCCCCCATGTGATGATGATACATGTAATACACCCAAATTCAAGTATTGAACCGTCATGCAGTCTATTCATGCACTAGATGGCATGCATATAATGCCACTTTAATCTCACACTTAGATGGAATGCATACCATAACGTTTGGAACTCATACTCGATGCATTTCCCCCTTTTTTATAAAAAAAAATAAATACATGGGTTCATCAGATCGCTGCAGTAGCGAACAATATCGCTACGGCAGCGTCACATGCACATACCTGTTCAGCGACGTTGCTGTGACCGCCAAACAATCCCTTCTTCAAGGGGGAGGTGCATTTGGCGTCACAGCAATGTCACAGCGGCGTCTCAAAACGGAGAGGAGGGGCGGAGATGAGCGGCCGGAACATGCTGCCCACCTACTTCCTTCCTCATTGCCGGTGGACGCAGGTAAGGAGATGTTCGTCGTTCCTGCGGTGTCACATACAGCAATGTGTGATGCCGCAGGAACGACGAACAACCAGCTGCATGCACCACCAACGATATTATGAAAAGGAGGGACGTGTCAACGATCAATGATTTTTGACGTTTTTGCGATCGTTGATCATTGCTCCTAGCTGTCACATGCTGCGATGTCGCTAACGACGCCGGATGTGCGTCACAAACACCGTGACCCCGACGATATATCGTTAGCGATGTCGCAGCGTGTAAAGCACCCTTAAGACGAGACACTTCAATATGCAGATAAATTTGTTATCTCTAATTCCACATAAACCTTCGGTCACATAATAGCACAGGAAAGGAGTCCCCAATATCTGTGCTTCTTCAAGCCCAGATGAGAGGGATGTTCAGCCACATATGGTAACCCCAGATAATGACACCTGGCTCTTAAAGCCACTTTCCTTCTTTGATTCTGTGGCATTCAGGTGTTGTCCGTGGTAGTGCTCAATGTGAAAAATAAAAACTTATACCTCACTTGAATCATGGTCTCTGCCTCTACATCAGGTTGCTTTCATAAATCGTAGCAAAAATCTGTTGTCAGATTCCCGTTTAGACCAGTTTTGAACATAATCCACTATACTGAAATAAAAGTTCTTTTTGTGTCTACCATTTTAGCCAGAAGATGGTGATACCATGAGTTAATTTACCCACTAAATTTTAAAATCTTAAGGAAAGTATATAACTGAAGAATCTTTGTGGCATGTGTAACTATAATCCTAATCATAATCATCGTAAGGAAGCATGTATTATACAGTGTGTCCACCCATATCCTGTCCAAAGCCATTAACTTGAGAACGGTGGCAGCTATAGGCATAGAGTGGTGTCTAGGTATAGTAAAGTAGCCATGCGCTACGCAATGAAACCACCTATTGCGCCACCTGGTGGAAAACAACACAGTTAACATTTTTATCTTGAAAACGGAACGAGATACAGAAAAAATTAAAAAATTAAAAAATTGTAGAGCATTATCAATTCAATACGAATCGACACCTTGCATACAGAAATGCTATGATATGAAACCCATGACCCCCCAAAACATTGAATGCTGGTCATGCATATGGCGCTCATTTAACTTTGATGCTCAAAGTGGCCACCGTCCGCTGCAATGCACATCTGGACTCTGGACAGCATACTGTATCTTGCTGCACGTTGTGCAATATGGTAGGTGACACGTTTGCACAAGCATCTGTGATACATCTTTGTAGGTCCTGCAATGTTGGTGGAGGGGTCGCATACACCTGCTGTTTGATGTGACCTCATAGAAAGAAGTCCAATGGGGTCAGGTCAGGTGAGCGTGGAGGCCACTCTACGCAGCCACCATACCCAATGACTTGTAGGAAGATCTCCATGAGGTATCGCTTCATGTCCGCAGCCTTGTGAGTTTTACACGTTCTAATCATACCTTTTCTGTATGCAAGGTGTCGATTCATATTGAATTGATGATGCCCTACAACTTTGTAATTCACTTTTTTTCTCTATATCGTTCCGTTTTCGAGATAAAAATGCTAATGCCATTGTTTTCCGCCAGGTGGCGCAATAGGTGGTTTAACCCTAGAACGCATACCTGGGGCCTCGCAGGCCTGCTAGATCATTTGTTTTCTATGGTAGATTGAATTGCTTGCGCGTTCTAGGGTTAATTGCGCAGCGCATGGCTACTTTAATATACCTGGCACCACTTCTATGCCTATAGCTGCTGCCGTTCTCAAGTTAATGGCGGTGGACAGGATATGGGTGGACACACTGTATATGATAAGAGAATAAGACAAAAGTCTAAACCTCATGAATTCCCGCAGTTTTAGGCTAGGTTCACATTTCCGTTGTTTTGCATCAGTCACATGCGTTGCTTGACGCTTGTGACTGATGTGTTTTCCAACGGGTGACAAGAATTGGAATTCATTGTCATGAGACAGCGGATTCCGTTGTAAAACGAGTGATCGCGTTCACAATAGCCACCGGCTTTTGAGAGTGATCAGCGAATCTCCTGGCCGCCGGCTTTTGAGAGCGCAGTCGCTCTCAAAAGCCGGCGGCCGGGAGATCAGATGATCGCTTTCATAAGCCGGCCACCGGGCAATCAGCTGATCGCTGATTGCCCGGCGGCCGGCTTCTGTGAGCGATCAGCTGATCACCCAGCCGCCGGCTTTTGAGAGCGCAGTCGCTCTTAAAAGCTGGAGGCTGGGAGATCAGCTGATTGCTCTCATAAGCCGCTGCCAGCTTTTGAGAGCGATCAGCTGATTGCCCGGCGACCGGCTTCTGTGAGCGATCAGCTGATCTCCCGGCCGCCGGCTTTTGATAGAGACTGATCGCTCTCAAAAGTCGGCGGCCGGGAGATCAGCTGATCGCTCACAGAAGGCGGCTGCCGGGCAATCAGCTGATCGTTCGGCTGCCGAGAGAGAGCATGCGCAGTGAAATCAAAAGTATTCCACTGCTCAAAAAAGCTGCGTTCCTGCCGCCCGAGGGTCAGTCGTTCCACGACTGATCAGTCGGGCGGCGGATGCAATGGAAGGGCATCAGTCACAATCCGCCGCTCATACAAGTCTAAGGGAAACAACGGACTCCACCAAACGGATTGCGTTGTTTATCAGAGTGGCGGATTATGAATGATAATAAACAACGGAAATGTGAACCTAGCCTTATTGTTAAATGAGTTTATCAAGAGTTTGCATTTAAATGTTTCTCTCAAAAATTTTTTACAAATATTTCTTTTAATGGAATTACAAACCACCCTCACCAATCAAACATGTATAGAAAATCTAATTGTTAGGTTTTCCCTTTTAATTTTCAACATTTAAGATTTTTTAAATGAATCAAGTAGAACAAGGAACTTAGTACGGACATTTGTCGCGGGCGGAGGGGACGCGCTCGCCACGCTCGGGTCCGGGGCTTCTGTTGCTGCTGCTGCTCGGTGGCTCGAGCGGTGGGCCGGACCCGGGGACTCGAGCAGCGCTCCTCACCCGTGAGTGAAAAGGGATGGTTTGTTTGGGGAGAGAGTTCGTGACGCCACCCTAAGGGACGTGGTGATGATGCCACCAATGCTGCTGGTGACGGGGATCCCGGGAGAGATGGTAGGGAGCAGCGAGGATGTTGTCCCCTCGGTGGCTAGGGGGTTGGTGATCCCGGGGCCCAGTGGTGTAACGGGGAGGCTGGATGGCTGGGGTGCAGGGTTGCAGGGACAGCGCGGCGCGGTGCCGGACGGCACTGGTGTACTCACTCAGACAATCAATGACAGAGTCTCTGGTAAACCAAAACGGCCTGATGGACGGGTCCCGCAGCCGACTGCAGTGTTGTTGTGCTCTCCCCGGACGGTGTGATGGTGGCTGTCTTTCCCTGCACCTTTTAGAATGTTCTGACTCCTGTGGTTGCCCACCGGTAGTCCGCTCCCCGGCGTATAGGTGCCGTAGGAGCCCCTTTTGCCCGCAGGCGCTGGCCCTTGGATCTCTAGCCTGTGGCGGTGGCTGTATATCCTCACGGTGTGGACTTTTGCCTTCTGTCGGGTCTTGGTTGTTGGGAAACCCCTGGGGTTCCTGTCACACTTGGATTTGACAATTGTTGGCGGCTCCAAGCCTGGTCGGGGTCCGATGGCCCTGCCTGTGTGCTTAGCTTCACTCCGCTCCCCGGTTCGGTACCGGTGGGCCACCGCCCAACCCCGGTCCTACGGCTCTGCAGAGTTCTACTAACTCCTGCAGATGGCCACCACCGTCTGCCAACCTTGCTGTCAGTGCTTGGGCTCCGACCCAGACACTTGCAGTTCGTGTCCTCCTACTTTCACCTCCAAAACTAAACTGTCACTTTTCCCGCCTCCAGGCCTGTGAACTCCTCGGTGGGTGGGGCCAACCGCCTGGCTCCGCCCCACCTGGTGTGGACATCAGACCCTGGAGGGAGGCAACAAGGGTTTTTGCCTGACTGCTGTTACTGTCTAGGGTGGGAGGTGTGTGCATGTTGTTATGTATGTGACTACCTGGCTAGTCCAGGGCGTCACACATTCATGTAGATCCGACTTATCAAAACTGTCTAAAAGGAAATCTTTCTTTGTTGTCCATAGCAATTATCAGAACTTAGCTTAAGGCTATGTTCACATAGCATAAAACATACAGAAGTGCATGTAGTGTAAAGGTGCACACTGAGTGGCCAGGTGTAGGAAAGCTTATAGAGGGGTCTGAGGGTGGTATAGATGAAGTATTGATAATATGGACCAGGAAGGGTTATATCTGTCCCTGATCTGTGTCCTACCTACCAATGGGGCTTTAAGCACTCTAGATTTGTGGTGCCCCCATTCCACGGCGGCTCGCCCTCACTGTTCCTAACTACCTGATTGAATAGCCACCACCAAGATACAAAAAGTGCAAAGTGCAATAAAATCAGCACATTATTGCCAGACACAGCAACATTTATACAGAGAAAAAAATGAATATTTCAAGTCACAGTATGTAGGAAGGATCAATGGTTATGTCCCAAGTTTTGGGACAATACACAGTGTCTATGAGTCCGTGTTGGCAGTATCCCCCCTACTCAGGTATTGAATAGATATAGTAGACGAGGTAAACGATACTAAGGACTAACTATACTGTCCGTATATATGATAGGCACACAAAATCAGTTGTTACTGTGTGTTTAGAGATATCATAAGGAGCAAAAATAGACAATAGACAGTGCTCCACAGGGTATAATATCCTTATAAAACACCCTACCTCCTCTAACAGTATATCAATATAGTAGGAGGGGTTAGAAAAAAATTATAATTATAATGTTCGTAAAATTGATAGACACACCAGGACAGTTTCTACTATGTATTATAGATACCATAAGGTATAAAACACGCCATAACCAGTGATGCACTGGGTATCCTACTTTTAGTTGGTAATCCTCCTGGACTACAGTACTATGATATGATTAGTTACCAGGATTCTCCATTCTTAAATACACATAGTGGTGCTGTGTCTGGTGTAGCATATAAATTCTCCCATCGTTCACCCAACGCGTTACCCCCCACTAGTAACAGGAGTCCATCAGGGAAATTGAACTGTGGACAGCTGTTGCATTTAAAAGTTCATGCACTGCAACCTTAGAACAAATGAATGACCAGTCACGATATCCCGTAGGGCTGATTCAGATAAGTGCAGGAGATAAAGGGTTCCCTTCTGGTGCTGCTGCTTAGAACAATTCAATGCCCGATCACGATATCCCGTCAACGGGATATCGTGATCGGGCATTCACAGTGCATTCACAGTGGATGGGATTTCTAGACATCCCGTACCCACTGTGCTTGTTTTTCCCACAGCGAAAACAGTGTGACCTGTGGTGTGGCTTCCCGAGCCGCAACATGTCAATTCTTTGTGTTCTCCGCAGGGAGAACACAGCGAGAGACCGCAACTGCCTGAGCCCGGATCGTGAGCATGAGCAGTTGTGGTCTTCTGCAGAGGAGACTTGCGGCCTCGCAGGTCAGGACCCACTGCGTCCAGAATGCAGCCGGTCCTGATCATGTGCACATACCCTAATAACCCAGATACCAGAGCACAGATTTGGTACAATACTTGTAAAACACTTTAAGTGAGGATTATTTAAAATGCTGGGCATACATTTTATTCAGCCTTAAACTTTCTATTGATTACTCCACAAAGCCAAACATGGAAAAAATACATTGTGAAATTTCTTCTAAAACTTATCATAAACCACATTAATTTTACAGTGCCATAATCCGAAAATTTAAATTTGAAACACCGACATAAATTTGAGGTACCCATCAGCAGATAGGACCCAGGCACAAAACAGTAGTTTGAGTTTGCGTATTCGTTCTGCAGTCCCTATGAAGAACACATTCATATTGCTCTTGGTGGGGGACCCTGTCAGGTAACAGCTTGTTACAGGAAGTTTTGCACAAACTTTGCCAACTGTCATGATGGCTTCGCTCTCTGTTCACAGTGCAGATTCTGACACTCTACCCAATGGTTTCTATGGTGTCTGGATCAGGCCTACTCAGGCGTCAACCTGCTGTCTGATTATTCATAGACGCCTGTCAAGAGGTAAACTCTGCTAGTCTGAGTCATAGGTATATCACGGGTGACAGTCATGTGGTGTCTTGCAATAGAAGGTCACAGCGTTTGGCTGTGCAAACTGCTCTGTGATCTTCTATCATTCCTGCTTGATGTATTTGGAATCCTATGTATCTCCTCTGTGTTATGCTCGTCAGGCGAGCAGGGATTTTAACAAACCCACTGGGACACAGCACACAGAAAACCCAGAGGGCCTTAACTACGAATCTACAATTGGTTTTCTCCAGGGCCCCTGATGGTGAGGGTGTTACTCTGCAGGTGTGAGCCCAGGTTCTACTAGGGAAGACTGATGCTGCGACGACTGGCCACAGTGATACAGGAGTGACAGTCTCTGGAAATAGGTAACAGCAGGAGCAGGAGTCGAGGTTCCGTCCGAAATGTATGGATGGATAGATGGATGTGGCAGCAGCATCTGGCATATGTACTTCACAGTAGCGGGTATCATGGTTAGAGGCCACGGTGGCGGCTTGCAGCAGCAGTGGCAGGTTATGGATAACGGCAGCAGCATACTGGAATACAAACAGATACCAGCAACTAAACTAGCACAATGTAACAGCAGCAGCACTGTTCTAGGGGACCTAAGAACTAGCAACGTGTTAGACTCATTGCCCAGGCACGTCCCATAGGGTAGAGGTGCCTTAAGTACCTGCAGCCTGGTGACCTGCGCACATGCCCTTAGAACAAATCCAGGACGTCTGCAATGAGAATGCAGCCGCTGGGAGACTGCAGCATGAGATGGGAACGGAGCAGCCACCGCAGGAAGGACAGATGGGTGAGCTGTGAGCGGTAGATGCTGAAACGTGCGTCTGGAGAGCTTGGGTCCAACAGCATTTGCCAGGTATAGTTCTGTGTTATGTAACCTCTCTACAGTGATATACAATTGGTCCATACACTGGGCAGCCTGGTTTGCCAATCTCAGTTTACATGTTTTATTATACCGTGGTTCATATGAATATATTATTATTATTATTATTATTATTATTATTATTATTATTATTAGAGATGCGATTGGCAACCTGAGACACAGTTTATTATGAATAGAGATTGTGCAATAGCTAGTTATTTTGCAAATGGTACAATGTAATTACAATTCCACTGTAGATTTTACTTCTGGTTGTTTTGGTTATGGAGTAGGCTTCGTGCAATATTTTGCAATTGGTGCAATATAATTACACCTCTGTCATAGACTTTATGATTGGCAGCTTGTGTTTATGGTTTACATAGGTTAAGAGTAGGTGCAATAGTACAACATGTGTTTGTGGTTTATGTAATTTTAGTAATAATTAACTAGGATTATCTACTTTATTCATTTATTATTTACCTAGTTTACAACTTAATAAAGTAACAACATTGGTACACTGCCCTTCTATAAATATACTGCTGTTATCATCTTATTCTAAAACTGTATTTTGCTATATAGCGCACTATTATATTGTTTATGCACTACTCTTTCCAATCATTGTACTTCCCAATAATTATGGTTTGGTGATGTAATTTTGACTTTTACTTTAACTCAATTATGGTAATGCTCTGACAATGCGGTTGTTTCCCCCCCCTTATTTTATTGTTGGTTACCACACTGCTGGGTTCCTTCCTCCTAATTATTTCAGTGCAAGTTTTTAATTTTTATGTATTTCAGTGAAAGTTTTTTTTCATAATTGGTCGTGGTACGCAATGTTTTTGTTCTATATTCATGTTTTGGCATAGATCATTCTATGGTCCTTTATAATACAGAAAACAACTAATCTATCACTCTTTTGCAATTGGGGTTTTCTGTGTATTTTATTTTGAAGCAGTGTTTTCTCCGATTGCCCTGTTGCAGTGCCAATCAGGGTAATACTTTTGGGGTTTGTGTCAGCTCTGAATTGATAGCTGGCATCAAGCTCAGGAGTTAGTAATGGAGAGCTGTCTATCAGACATACCCATTACAGACCAGGTAAGTACATAGTTAAACAACACACTCATACACACAGGGAAAAAATAGTTTATTTGTATAAAGACTCCCCCACACTCCCTCGTTCACCAATTTATTAAGTCAAAAAATGTTTCGAAGTTCTGACGTAATCCAACTTGGGAATAAAGATTTCCCCACACTCCCTCATTCACCAATTTATTAAATCAAAAGAAATCCTGGAAGTTCTGATGTAATCCAATGGAGTAATGTCCCACGACATCCATCGATTTCTATGGAGCTTCGTTCTGAGAATGAGGCTACATAGGTCACTCTCGGTACTTGGTAGACCCATAAAAGTTAAGCAACCTACGGTACTCCAGCTGTTGTTAATTTATGTGTCAGAACATGGTGGGAGTTGTACTTTCAAACCAACCGGAGTGCCACAGGTTACCATAAGTTTCTGACTGCAGTAAGGATATGTTATCACTTGTTGACTGATCATTTATGAATTTTCACTAGACATGATTGAACCCGATCTGTAAAGTTCAGAGTTCATACCTAACAGCATTTGTCTGGGTCTCGGACTTGAACATGGACTAGAAAACCGGTGTGTTTGGGTAATGTTGGTGTGTTAATAAAATTAGCTGAAATCAACAAGCTTTATTGCATGTGGAGGTTGCCTGTTCATTGCAACTCCTGCCTATTTTTGATAACCAGTGCAGGTAAAACAGACAACTGTGGGCTTCAACCCTCAGCTTTTCCTTGGATGGTTAATTAAAATAGAAAGCATCCCATGCCTTTTTAAATATTTTTTTTAAATAAATTAAAATAACGGTGTGGGGTCCCTCCTAGTTTTGATAACCAGCCAAGGCAAAGCAGACAACTTGGGACTGTTATTATCAGGGTTGGAAGAGCCAAAGTTATTTGGCCCCTCCCGGAGTAAAAATAGCAGCCTCAACCGCCCTAGCAGTGGTGGCTCCATTAGATACGACAATTGTGGTGCATCATCCAGCTCTTCCCGATTGCCCTGGTGCAGTGGCAGTCGAGAAAGGTAATTCTTTTGGGGTTGATGTCAGCTGAGAATTGACAGGTGTTATCAAGCCCAGGGATTAGTAATGGATAGGCATCTATCAGACATCCCCATTACTAACTCGGTCAGCAAAGAGTTGCACAATGCAAACACAGGAAAAAAAAAAGTTTATTTGAATAAAGACTCCCTCACATGCCCTCATCTGAAAATTCTGACATAATCCAAAGAGTAATGTCCCATGACATTCATTGATTCTTATGCGGCGTCATTCTGAGAACTTTCTCAGGACGACGCTCCATAGGTTACTGATGGAATTTCTCACAAGCGGTTACTTCAGTAATGTAGTGACCTCACCATTCAGGAGAAATTTCGGGCTATCGCTATCAGTAGCCTATGGAGCATTGTTCAGAGAACATTCTCAGAACGAGGCTGCATAGGCCACTGCCAGACGTCACCACTCTTGATAAATTCTGGGCTGCCGCTGGCCGGCATTAACCTATAGCGCTTACTTCTGAGAACGTTTTCAGAACCAGGCTGCATAGGTGTAATACTCACGGATAAGAGTGAGAGTAGACCCACTGGGCTGCAGCACATGTTACATACACAGCATATGAGGGATATTCACTAAAGCTTCTGATGGTGAGGATTAGATTGAGCTGCCAGTAGCCACCAGATGCCACTCAGGGAAACTCGATGCTGCGACAGCTGGCCCCAGGGGTATGGACACTGACATTCTTAGATAAGGCAGATTCAGCTAAGACAGCTAATGCTTCAGGCATGGCCAGTATGGATAGATGTGGCAGTGGGTACGACAGGTATGTCTGGTGTAGATAGGTGCAGCAGTGAGTACGGCAGGTACAGCTGGTATGGATACGTGCAGCAGCGGGTACGGCTGCACATGCGCCCTCAGTGCTCATATTCATCTGGATAGTGTCTTCAATAAAATGGCACCTAAGATCGCGGTGCACATGCACTGATTCTGGCGCCATTTTATTGAAGACAATAACACAATAGCAATGCACACATTCTGCCAACAGCAGTAATGTCGGCAGCACAAAATTTAAATAAAGAGGAGGAGGCAAGACAGAAGGAGGAATAATTACAGAGGATACAATCCATAAAGTTTCGCCCAATGCTCAAGCCACTGCCCCAATAATGTCATTTCTGAAGGTTTGAACAAGGGTTATTCTGCAATCCAGCCTCGGATTTCGTATCTAAGGCTGTGTGCGCACGTTGCGTCGTGTCCCTGCAGAAATTTCTGCAGGGATTTGACAGCACATGTGTGCGTGAAATCGCTGCAGAAACACTGCATAATGAATGCATGCAGTGTTTCTGCAGAAAAAAAGCCGATTTCATGCGCCCTGGATGCATCCTCTCCCAAAGACAGAGCGGGACCAGCATCCAAAGCGCACGGAATAATTGACATGTTACTATTTAAAACGCAGCGATTTGGAACAAATTTTGGCATCTAAATCGCTGAGCTCTCAAACGCAACGTGCACATGGATTATGCACATGTCGCGGGCGGAGGAGGGGACGCTGCGCTCTCCCACTGCTCGGGTCCAGCTGCCGCTGCTGCTGCGGCCGCTGCTGCTCGGTGGCTCGAGCGATGGGCCGGATCCCGGGTACTCGAGCGGCGCACCTCGCCCGTGAGTGAAAAGGGGTTTGGTTTTGGGGATTTATTGTCCGTGACGCCACCCACGGTTGTGGTGATTTTTGGTAACACCACCGCTGCTCTGTATGGGGATCCCTGGAGCGGTGACAGGGAGCAGCAGAGTTGTTAGTTCTCCCCTCCGTGGGTAGGGGTTGGTTGTCCTGGGGCCCAGTGATGGGGTGGAGGATGAGGGATGGCAGGCCAGGTGCGGGGCCTGGTGAGGTGCAGGGTCGCAGGGGGGGCAGCGCTGTGCCTCACGGCACGGTGGTACTCACTCAGCCTGAGACGGTGACACAGTTCTCGGTAAAACACACGGCTGGAAAGACGGTTCCCACGGACGGCTGCTGTTGCTTTTCCCTGGTAGTTAACGGTGACTGTCTCTTTCCCTGCACCTTGTGTAATGTTGGTAGCGATGGGTTCCCACCGGTAACCCGCTCCCCGACTTGGATATGGGCCGGAGGAGCCCCTCTTTGCCCGCAGGCGCTGGCCCTGAGAAACTGGTGCCTTGGCGGTGGCGGTGTCTCTCTCATAGGTTGGACTGTTGCCTTCAATCGGGACTTAGTTGTTTGGAAACTCGGAGGTCCCCTTCACTGACGGATTTGGCAAATTTATGGCGACTCCTAGCCTTGCCGGGATCCGAAAGGCCCCTGCCAATGGTGCTGGCTTCTCCTTGTGTACCGTTCCGGTACCGCCGGGTCACCACCCGTCCACGGTCCTCACGGCACCTCCGATAGGCCACTCCTGCAGACGGTCACCGCCATCTGCTAACCTTGCTGTCTCCGTCCGGGGCACACACCCGGACCAACTTCAGGCTCTTAAGCTGTCACTTTCCTCTTTTCACTTCCACCTCTCAAACTCAACTCCAACTAACTCCTCTGCACTCAAGCTCTGCCTGAGCTCAACTCTCTCTCTAACTGCCTGTGTTTTCCCTCCTCCAGGACTGTGAACTCCTTGGTGGGTGGAGACCAACCGCCTGGCTCCACCCCCTGGTGTGGACATCAGCCCCTGGAGAAGGCAACAAGGATTTCTGGTCTAGCTTTGATGTACCTAACCGGGGTGTAGGGTGTGGTGATGTCATTACCTGTGACCCCTGGCTTGTCCAGGGCGTCACATTCCCCCTTAGCAAAATGCAGACCGTCCGCGGGCTGCCCGTCCAACACCGGTTTTATTTTTCTGTAGAAAGATAAGAAAAACGGTAACACATACAATTATACTAACTTCATCCCACAACGGGAGGCACTCGTTCTTAAACGATACGGTAACAGTTTCAAACGGTTACGGCTTCCGCTCTCTCCCACCCAAGCAACCTGGCCCTGATGCTGCCCCTAAGAAAACAGGCAGCACCCCTTGACCCTAGTCCTGCACCAAGTTACCCGAGCGGGATCTGTCCTTTCCAGGGGACCCACATCCATGGGGAGCCCCTGGAACCCCCAGAGGGTAGCCACCGGTTCCGGTGGTGGCTGGGCCCCAGCCTGCTCCACTGCGGGCCCTCCCTCCAATCTGCCTCTCCGGAGGCGGCACGGTGGAAGCTGCAACAACATTTTTATTTACATCCCACAAGTTTGTGGTTGCCCTGCAAGTTCACGGGCTTGTCCGTAAGGAGTCCCTTACGCAACTTTAAACGGTCCCCACGGGGACAACAGGGCCGGCAACGACCGGTTCAATCAGCGGTAGTAGACAATCAGGTGAACTTCGGTTGATCACTCATTTTCATTCTTCAAAAACTTTTAAAACTTTAAAACACACATAGATGGTCCCAACGGGGACTGTGACAACGGTGCTCCGCTGCCCTTACTGTGACTCTTGTGTGTCTGCTGGGTCCTCTGCCACCAGTATATCAAACATGCAGTGACAGGCTTGCTGTGACATGGGCGCCCGGTATCCATTCCCACCATTACGCGCGGTGTAATGAACTACCGGTTCCCCCACATAGCGGAGACGCTCACTTGCCTCCTCACCTTCAAGGGCGGGTTCCGCACCAGAGCTGGAGTCGCTGGAGTCACCATCACTTGCATCTGCGTCAGGCGGGTTGCCGCCAGCTGCCGCAGCTTCCTGGCCTCCAGCATCCAGCACATCAGATCCTTCCGCAGTAGCACGGGGTAGCAGGTCAGGCGAGTTTACAAACAGGCGCCCCATAAGTAACGGCAAGGGTGATGCATAGGTCGAGACTAGGCCGGGCCCCTCAGCCGCAGTGGCCGGTCCTGGTAGGACATAGGGACGTGGGTCACCAGTCGGCTCTGTTACATCTGTTCCCCTCCCGTACATCGGGGCAGTTGCAATCAGCATCTCCACCTCGTTGGTCCACTGCTCCATCATCCGGGAGATCTGATCCTGTTGACGTTGGTGGAACTCAATCACCCGGGCCTTCATCCATGCTACGGTCCCGGGCTCGGGGTCTGGCGCAATCACTGCCGGGATTTCTGGCACATTTTTATTAAGGAGCCGCAGTCCTAGCGGTTCCCCCGGGAGTGATTCAGGGACGTCCTGAGCGTCTGCAGCCGGTTGGCCCGCCGGGGCGGATTGGCAGGGTATCGCTACCGGTTGGGCAGGTAGCGGGCCTAGTGGCGGGGCGGCAGCAGCTAACATGGGTAGCGGGGAGAGAGGCAGGGTGAGCGGATGCAGGCCGGGCTCCTCAGCCTCAGTGGCCGATCCCTCGGGAATACAGGGGCGTGGGTCTTTTACCCGCTCCTCCAAATCCTCTTCCACCTCGCGTCTCCGCATAGCAGCCACTACGTCCGCCATGTCGGTCTCCCACTCCTCTAGGAGGAGCTGCATATGGGCTTGCAGACGGTTATTCAACGGGGCAGTCCGGTCTCTCAGCCACATCGCCGCGCCGGGTGCGGGAGCGTCCTCGTTGGCGGTCGGACTGTGCATCTTGGCAATCGAGCCTTCCAGGGACCCAGTATTGCTGCAGAGTCCTGGCGTCTCTGCTTTTATGCCCGCGGCTACATGCGGCCAGCCGCCATTTCGTCCCCATTAGCCTCTTTCCGGCTCCTCCTCTATCGGGGCGGGGTTTTTGCCTTCGCGCCTCCACTACTCGAGGAGACGCTCGAGCGGGAACTTTTCGCGCCAAAGATGGCGGCTTCTGAAATTTTCTGGCCGGACACCTCCGGTGGTAACAAGGCGCACCTCTACCCAACGGCAGAGCGGTAAGATCCTGTTCGTGACGCCAAGTTGTCGCGGGCAGAGGAGGGGATGCTGCGCTCTCCCACTGCTCGGGTCCGGCTGCCACTGCTGCTGCGGCCGCTGCTGCTCGGTGGCTCGAGCGATTGGCCGGATCCCGGGGACTCGAGCGGCGCTCCTCGCCCGTGAGTGAAAAGGGGTTTGGTTTTGGGGATTTATTGTCCGTGACGCCACCCACAGTTGTGGTGATTTTTGGTAACACCACCGCTGCTCTGTATGGGGATCCCGGGAGCGGTGACAGGGAGCGGCAGAGTTGTTAGTTTTCCCCTCCATGGGTAGGGGTTGGTTGTCCCGGGGCCCAGTGATGGGGTGGAGGATGAGGGATGGCAGGCCAGGTGCGGGGCCTGGTGAGGTGCAGGGTCGCGGGGGGGGGCAGCGCTGTGCCTCACGGCACGGTGGTACTCACTCAGCCTGAGACGGTGACACAGTTCTCGGTAAAACACACGGCTGGAAAGACGGTTCACACGGACGGCTGCTGTTGCTTTTCCCCGGTAGTTACCGGTGACTGTCTCTTTCCCTGCACCTTGTGTAATGTTGGTAGCGATGGGTTCCCACCGGTAACCGCTCCCCGACTTGGATATGGGCCGGAGCAGCCCCTCTTTGCCCGCAGGCGCTGGCCCTGAGAAACCGGTGCCTTGGCGGTGGCGGTGTCTCTCTCATACAGTTGGACTGTTGCCTTCAATCGGGACTTAGTTGTTTGGAAACTCGGAGGTCCCCTTCACTGACGGATTTGGCAAATTTACGGCGACTCCTAGCCTTGCCGGGATCCGAAAGGCCCCTGCCAATGGTGCTGGCTTCTCCTTGTGTACCGGTCCGGTACCGCCGGGTCACCACCCGTCCACAGTCCTCACGGCACCTCCGATAGGCCACTCCTGCAGACGGTCACCGCCGTCTGCTAACCTTGCTGTCTCCATCCGGGGCACACACCCGGACCAACTTCAGGCTCTTAAGCTGTCACTTTCCTCTTTTCACTTCCACCTCTCAAACTCAACTCCAACTAACTCCTCTGCACTCAAGCTCTGCCTGAGCTCAACTCTCTCTCTAACTGCCTGTGTTTTCCCTCCTCCAGGACTGTGAACTCCTTGGTGGGTGGAGACCAACCGCCTGGCTCCACCCCCTGGTGTGGACATCAGCCCCTGGGGAAGGCAACAAGGATTTCTGGTCTAGCTTTGATGTACCTAACCGGGGTGTAGGGTGTGGTGATGTCATTACCTTTGACCCCTGGCTTGTCCAGGGCGTCACACACAATCTTCATAGATTGTGCTGGGGACGCAGGTCGCATGCATTTACGCTGCGGTGCAAAACGCAGCGGAAATCCATGAAATTCAGCAACGTGCGCATGAGCCCTAAAGGTTTGATTTTATTCAGCATCTTAGCGCCATTATGGCACTGCCTCTAGTTTATAGGGCAAAAACCTTCTGTTTGTTTCCCTTTAAGAGGAAAAAAATTCAACATCCATCCAGATCTCAAGAAACTATGGATCCAGAACTTCTAAATATTCAAGTGTCCTTGGCATCGCCAACCTTTGACCTTGCACCAATAACGGACCCATCGGCCCAGCTCTCACAGATGAGGGTGTGAACAGCTCGTCGCCAGGAGCAATTTTCTAGACACCATCCTCCTGATACAGATGGCTACTTGTCACCTGTTTAATCACTGCCTCGCGCATTCTCCTTTGCCTTTACCCTGTCGCTAGCCAACTTCTTCCTCACAAATTGAATGAAAATTCACATTAATTCTGCTGGCAATTAATACCTGCTACCCTGATGGCAAAGATTGATGACGTTCAGTGTGACACCCTGGACTAGCCAGGTAGTCACAGGTAGACCCCCTGCACAAACACCAGCCCCTAATAAGGTGACAGCAGCCAACCTACAAAACCCTTGTCACCTCTCTCAGTGTTCAATGGTCACACCAGGGGGCGGGGACAGGCGGTTGGCCACGCCCACCGAGGAGTCCAGAGGGCCTGAGACCGGAAACAAACAGTTAATTAGTAGTTTTGAAGTACAGTGGAGTGGAGTGAAGTTCAAGTGCAGCAGGCCTGTGGCGACAGGTCTGCAGCAACTACACTGACCGGTGCCAGGGTGGTAGCCAAACCAAAAAGGATGGTGGTCGGTGCCCGCAACCGGCTGCGCTTTGCCCCTTTCTCAGGTTGGTGGCTCCCGCCTTTCTCCTGCACCTCTTTGTAGAACTTGACTGTCTATGCTTCAGCAATGGTAGTCCACTCCCCGGCTTGATGTGTTTCGGGGAACCCATTTGCCCGCAGGCGCTGGCCCGTGGGATCTCGCTGCCTGTGCGGTGGCTTTCTATCCCCCTCGGTGGGCTGTTGCCTTCTTTCGGGTCTTGGGATGGGAAAGGACCGAAGGTCCTGACCTCAATCAGTGAATTCGACATGGTCCAGTGGCTTCTGGGCCTTGTTCTGGGCCCGAGTACCCCCCTTGTGCTCCGGTTTCCAGTCGGTTCCCCGGTTCGGTACTGGCGGGCCACTACCCTGTCCCGGTCCCTTACGGTCCCACCTGGCCATCTTCCCGGCTCCTGCAGGCCAGGCCACCACCTGCCTCCTAGCCAAGGTATCAGGGCTACGACCCTGGCACCTGTCAGTTTCCGCTGCAGACCTGTCACCACAGGCCTGCTGCACACTCCTCTCAACTCCGCTGTCAACTCAACTAACTGAACAACTGAACTACTTTCTCCTGCCTCAGGCCCTCTGGACTCCTTGGTGGGCATGGCCAACTCGCCCGCCCCCTGGTGTGACTAGGTTTTAGTGTGGTTGGCTGCTGTTACCTTTTTAGGGGGATGGGTCTTATGCAAGGGCCTACCTGTGACTACCTGGCTAGTCCAGGGCGTCACAATTGGGCTTGCAAGAGTTAATTTCTGCTAGCCTGAGGATTACTGCTGGAGTCACATGTTGCAGATGTTGAAGATGGTGGAGCCTGTTCGAACATGCCAATGATAGCTTTTTGAGATCCCTGTCCTTGTACTTTATTATCCTGTTGCTGGTAAAGTTCTGTGTGCTGTTTGGTATGTAAATAATCTTGGTGTCTGATTATTTTCTCTCTTCATTTAAGGCCCAGTCACACTAAACAACTTACCAGCGATCCCAACAACGATACAACCTGATACGGATCGCTGGTAAGTTGCTAGGAGGTCGCTGGTGAGATGTCACACTAAGCGACGCTCCAGCGATCCCACCAGCAACCTGACCTGGCAGGGGTCGCTGGAGCGTCGCTACACGTGGAAGCATGCTGTGCTTGGTAACTAAGGTAAATATCGGGTAACCAACCCGATATTTACCTTGGTTACCAGCGCACACCGCTTAGCGATTAATTAATTAGCGATTACCCGATGTATAGTCTGGCTATGTGTGCAGGGAGCAGGCACTGACAGCGTGAGAGCGGTGGACGCTGGTAACGAAGGTAAATATCGGGTAACCAAGGAAAGGGCTTCTTGGTTACCCGATATTTACATTGGTTACCAGGGTCCACAGAAGCCGGCTCCCTGCTCACTGCACATTTAGTTGTTGCTCTGTCGCTGTCACACACAGCGATGTGTGCTTCACAGCGGGAGAGCAACAACTAAAAAATGGTCCAGGACATTCAGCAACAACCAACGACCTCACAGCAGGGGCCAGGTTGTTGCTGGATGTCACACACAGCAACATCACTAGCAAGTTGTGACTCAGCAGCGATGTTGCTAGCGATGTTGCTTAGTGTGACGGTACCTTTAGTTTCCTCCTGATCACGTATTGTCTATAGATCTGTGATTGCTGTGAGTTTGAGTTTTGGTTTCCCCCCATCAGTTTATTTGTGTGGGATTAATCACTCCTGTCCTGACCTTTTCCAGGGTGGTGGGAGGGGGGCCACTAGACCAGGGTTGTTCAGGAGCTAGGGTAAGGAAGGCAGACCAAACATCGTCACCTTCAGACGTACCTTTAGAATCAGGGTCAGCTAGGGCTCCCCTAGCCTCAGGAACAGTTTAGGCCCCCCTGTTATCCCATCACACCCTGTGACACCACTTTTCTCTTTTCTCTCAGGTTAGGCTAAATGCAATGCTCGGTATGTCTGTTTTTGGTATGACTGTGTTTGTAATTCCCTCCTGAGGTATAAAACTACCTACTAGCTTCTCTTTTCTCCTGATGGTCTCCTGCTGTATACCCCTGTAGCTCAATCCAAAATTGGCATCTCCCATAGTAATGGCTTGATACAGTTCAAATTAGTCTTTTTTTTCCAAATATCTCTTGGATAATAACTAACATTGTGGCTCCATTGCTTTATAAGAGTAGAAAAGCCTTGTGATGTATTATTTGTCAGACAACAGTTTTACGACTGTTAGGCCGGGGCCACACAGGGCACTAGTGCGATCCTCGCATGACACTCGGCTCACGCTGGAAGCACAGCAGGAGCCGAGTGTCATGCGAGTGTCCCTGCGACTGAGGTCTGACTGTGCGAGCGGACCTCAGCTGCGGGAGGCGGGCTGGCTCTGAGGAGGGGTAGACCAGCGCTGCAGAGGGGAGGGAGGGATTTCTCTCACTCTCTCCTCTGTAGCCAGCTATTGCGATTCTCGCTCTGCACGCGCGGTACACCGGTGTACCGCGAGTGCAGTGCGATTTTTCTCTCACCCCATACACTTGAATGGGTGCGAGAGAGTCTCGCATTACAATCGCAGCATGCTGCGATTGTTTTCTCGGTCCGATTAGGGCTGAGAAAATAATCGCTCATGTATGCTGTCACACAGGCTAGAATTGGTCCGAGTGGAATGCGATGTTTTATCACACTCCACTCGCACCGTTTTTCTCGCCGTGTGGCTTAGGCCTTAGACAACAGCTTTAACCTTTTGTTTCCTTATCGGAAAGGATAAACAAGTACTTGCTTCAGATTAATCCATGCCTCAAGAAATAATTTTTCTAACAACTTGGTCCATTGAGCTAGTGTCCAACTGTGCTGAAAAGAAAGTCCTCTAGCTGAATTGCTGTTAAAAAAAGACGTCTCACTGGATTGAAGAAAAAGTGACTTTTCAAGAACTAAGAGGATGGTTTCATCAGAACCAAGGTAAGTCTACAAATATATAAGGCTTATAAGAATTTGATTGTTGACTGAAGCAAATTGTTAGGACAGTAATCCTAATTGAAAACTATGGTGATATGGCCAGTATTCCTAAGACTAAATTATTAGATGTAACGCCCATTCTGGCATCCCTGCGCTGTCCTGCCCTCCTCCCTTTCGGGGACACCGGCACTCTCACCTTCTCTGCCACTCTGTGGTTTCTGCTCTCTCCCCGGTCCCTGCTGCTGTCTCCAAGCTGCACAGGCTTCCTGGGAGTGCCCTTAGGGTGTGCACGTGGTCACACCCCTTTTCTTAAAGGGCTAGTATGCCCTGACCCGGAAGTGCCTCTCAGCATGGCTCTTACAATATCCGCTGCCACAAGTATCCTCTTCAGCTGCTCCTACATTATCCGTTGCTGCTGCAACTATCCACATTGGCTGCTCCTACGAGATCTGCTGCTAATGCTGCAACTGACCACACCAACTGATCCTACGAGATCTGCTGCAGCTGCTTCTACAACCAAACACTGTTTGTGTCCGTGGCGAGAGCTGCTACCTATCAGCTACCTATCAGCGTGTGTGTCTGTGGCGCCCTGGACTAGCCAGGTAGCCACAGACAAAACCCACACACACACCCTCCACCCCCGGACAGTTACATTAGTCAGACACAAAACCCTTGTTGCCTCCCTCCAGGGTCTGATGTCCACACCAGGTGGGGCAGAGCCAGGCGGTTGGCCCCACCCACCGAGGAGTTCACAGGCCTGGAGGCGGGAAAAGCAGTCAGTTAGAGTTTGGAGGAGTTTAGTTCAGGAGGTGAAAGTGAGAGGTCACGTACTGCGAGTGTCTGGGTTGGAGCCCAGGCACTGAGAGCAAGGTTGGCAGACGGTGGTGGCCGTCTGCAGGAGTTGGTAGAACTCCGCAGAGCCGTAAGGACCGGGGCTGGGCGGTGGCCCACCGGTACCGGACCATGGAACGGAGTGAAGCTAAGCACACAGGCATGGCCATCGGACCCCGACCAGGCTTGGAGTCATCGTCAATAGTCAAATCCGAATGTGACAGGAACCCCCGGGGTTCCCTAACAACCAAGTCCCGATTGAAGGCAACCGCTCACACCGTGAGGATATACAGCCACCGCCACCGGTTAGAAATCCAAGGGCCAGAGCCTGCGGGCAAAACGTGCTCCTCCGGTATCTATACACCGGGGAGCGGACTACCGTTGGGAAGCCATTGGAGTCAACACAGTACACAAAGGTGCAGGGAGAGACAGCCACCATCACCTGTCCGGGAAGAGACACTGCAGCCGGCTGCGGGACCCGTCCATCCAGCCGTTTGGTTTACCGGAGACTTTGTGCCTCTTTTGCTGGGTGAGTACACCCGTGCCATCCGGCACCGCGCCGCGCTAACCCTGCACCTCACCGACCCTGCCTCCCCGTCACACCACCGGGCCCCGGGACCACCAACCCCTACCCACGGAGGGGGAAAACAACATCCCAGCTGCTCCCTACCATCGCTCCCGGGATCCCCGTCACTAGCAGTGGTGGTGCCCATCTTCACCACAACCCGTGGGTGGCGTCACAGACTAAATCCCCAAACAAACCAACCCCCTTTTCACTCACGGGCGAGGAGCGCCGCTTGAGTCCCCAGATCCGGCCCACCGCTCGAGCCACCGAGCAGCAGCAGCAGCGCCGGCCCCGAGCGTTAGCGAGCGCAGCGCCCCACCGCCCGCGACATGTCTTTCGTCACTTCCTGTGACTTTAGTGAAGTCTTGTTAGCCGTTCTAGTTTGCTCCTCCAGCCCAGTGATCGGTACCTTCGGTCCAGTGGATCCACTAACCCCTTGATCATGAACACAACATTAGGACAGTATTCTAACTGGAACCTGGATCTTAGGATGGTATTCCTAAGATTAAATTGTTAGGATGGTAAAATCCTGTCTGAAACCTAGGGTGGTGACCTTATGGTCTTAGGATGGTGTTCTTAAGATAAACCCGTTGTTGTGCAAAGACTAGTGGATAAATAATTCTGTTCAGCAAGTTAAAGATATAGCTGGTTGAGACTGACAAGACAATATACAAAAGCTTATCATTAGGTGTTTAATGTGAAATTTCAAGTTGTGTTTGTAAGACAAAATGTCAGTTATATAGACATGTGATTCTTTGGATGGTTGATAAAGAGTTGACTCCATGTGTTTGGATTAAATAAATAATATACTGAATGTACAAAGGAATCCACTAAGGTATGGCCGCCAAGTATTTGTAACTTTGACAAAACCTATAGATAAAACAATTCTAAAACTCTATTGCCTGAGATTAACTGAAACCAAATGTTTTGTTATTATCTTGAAATTAAGCAGAAAGTCTGTAGACTCAGGGGTACTTCACACACAGCGAGATTGCTGCTGAGATCGCTGCTGAGTCACGGTTTTTGTGACGCAGCAGTGAGTGACCTCATTAGCGATCTCGCTGTGTGTGACACTGAGCAGCGATCTGGCCCCTGCTGTGAGATCGCTGCTCGTTACACACTGCTCTGGTTCATTTTTTTATTGTTGCTCTCCTGCTGTTAAGCACACATTGTTAAAAAAATATACTCTTAAATATATTTTCCTCCAAATACGTAAAAGCACATGAAAGAAAGGACTTCCAAAAATGTAAAAAATTAATGTATTTTATCTATTTAAAAATGGTTGTCAGGGTTCAGTTACAGAAAGGAAAAACAATATACTTTGTCAGCTTACGGAAAAAAGAGTTCATTTAGTTCATACTGATCAATGGGAAATCTTTACCCATCTCTCCTTGGGTCCTGAATGGCAAGGCAGGGGGTGTCATCTCTTAGGCCGGACAGCGTGTCACATCTTGCAGCACTCGAGTCGTCTGGCAGCAGGCAATGTGGAGGAGCGAGCCCCGTAGCCCCCTCCATCGTGTATTATATACCAGCTGTTCAGTCCATATAGGGTGGTTTAGTTGTACAGTTCCATATGACATAATCTTCTGGAAGCTTCGGGAAGGATTTATATATATCCTTCCATGTCAGTACTCAAGTATACTCAATATAGATATTTTAATACTTCTCCTTATAAAAACTTAATTAATAAACTATGCCCTCCAACATAAACAGAACTGTGAACGTATATGTCTTACTATGAAATATTTGATAACTAGATGTATTAATTTTAAGGTTTTTACAATTCCCCCTTGAAGCGGGTGGAGTAACCCCGAAAATTAATTAATACGTCATAACAAATCTTCTTTCCTTATTTGGTGATAATGGATTAATATCAATAATAATGATGAATAATAATTAATTTGCATTATTCATGTTATAAGTTCAATAATATAATAATGTGGATTCATGTTATGATAGGCCATGACTGATCAATCATATAAAAATATATAACTATACTTCGCTAGACCTAAAAAGAAATGCAAAAAACAAATCCAGTCACCATATGATGTCCTCTGAGTTGATGTCTTCTTATCTCCGATGTAATCCGGCATAAACACAGTCTCTTAGAAATAAATCCTTTGATAAAAATGGATGGTTACCAATTTAATACAGTCCCGTATTGCGTTTATCATTGTTAGATCAAAGTCCATAAACTTTATTCTTTATTACAAAGTCCATAGCCAATGTTGATAAACCACTGTTCATGAGTGTAGAAGAATAGCAAACGTCTTTGATGTCTGTGCAGTGTAATTTGCATTAGTCACCTTTTATCCTTCATGCTGCCTGTTGTCAAATCCTAGAACAGATGTTAAGACGTTCTTGGTCAGCACGACAGGGGTTAACTTTAACACGTCATTGCTCTTCTTAGTAACTTTAGGGAGGTCTTAATGCACAGACCATGTGTCATTGTCTATCCTGGAATCATAGGACCACTATGTTTCTGAGATGCAAACGCGGTAAGTGTATTTTGTATGTTTCACAGTCTTATTTGAGACGTTACCTTTTGGACCTTTTTGCAGAATCCCTTTTAACTTTAGGAACATTATAAAGTCTTTTTATCTTCTGTAATCTTGATTGAAGGCTTCATTCCCTAATCTAAATACCAAATATGGCAATAACTATCACTAATAAATGTCACAGCGTATCATAACTCTAATACTATAATACCATGTCATTATTATTATCGTAGAAGTATTAATATAATTGATACTCAGAATGATAAAATACTGCATAATGGTATAGACAATAGTATTTTCTTGTAATGACCTTTTTTTGTCATTGGTGCATTACCCTTCCAAACCCATAGGTGGCAATGTGTTGAATGTAGCCGAAATATAATATAAAATATGAAACAATATAATGTGTACCTATAACATGTATCATATTATAAATATGAAAGGCAACAATGTGGCTTTTTAGTTAGATCATTTGTAAAATTATAAACCAAAGCAAATAACCTTATGGAAAAGACTGGATGATTTCATCAAAACACAATAATACCCATTATAAATTATTATTAATTAAAAATATAATATATATTTTTTGTAAATATAGGAAGGTAAACCTAGATGTATCTTGATCTTCCATCTTTATTACTCTAATTTAATTTATTTGATTTGTCTATTATTTATTAAATAATCTACTATAAGAAAATGTGTAACTGTAAGTAATATTTCATCCTTATTGTGTTAACATACTAATATAAAAATAATGTATTACTAGAAAGTAAACAATTGTATATATTGATGAAGGAAGTATCTTTTCTTCCAAAAAATGGAACTTTTCCCTTTTAATATGATTCATATTTAATAAAGTAATATTCTTATATTAGATATTACTGAACTAAATATTGAAGTGTTTTCTCAATTGAGATATTTAAAATCTGAAGAAAAAAATAAAAATTGTAGAATTTAAGATTCTGATTAAAAATGTGAATAATAAATAATAATTAATATCAAAAATAGGAATAAAAGGAAAAATGAAAATTGGAATAAAAATAAAAATTGAAATAAAAATAAGGCCTTCTATGTATATAACACCTATGTCTTTAATAATACATAACCTTAATGTTACCAGTATCTTATAAGATTACCAAACCTATCATATCAGTAATTAAGTCATGTAACCTTGCAAATAATACACTTCTCTTAGTATATAAATGCATTATGATATACTTCAAATATATTTTTTATTCCCAATTCTTCCTTTGTACTTGAAATATTAATTATTAAAGTATCCTGTAAACACATATATTATCAAATATAAATGTGTGTGATTGAGACCAAACCTCTCCCTTTCAATATCATGAAATATGATATTATAAAAATTAATATGTTTAGATTAAATTAAATTAAAATTTGTGTTGTATATCTTCAAGACCATATTATAAATATCACTTCCATATTTGAAAAGAAAAATGATTACCAATCTATGTATCAGTAAAAGAAGTGACTAACACAAAAGATCCTAACATCTCTATATTAAAGAAATATGTCTAAGAACAATATATATATATCCGGTATAAATTCCTTCATTTATACTTATGTACTATAACTTATTATCTAATAGTATACATACATATATTATAACCTCGAAGTTAAAACAAAAATTCCCTTTTTTTTTTTCTCTGGATCCAAGTACTTTGACTTTAGCAGCTGCTCAGACAATCAATCATTCATAGACACATCTATGCACACAAGACTGTCATAGGTCTTTAACATATACTTCTACATAGAAACTGACAAACACATATCCCTTTTTTCCAAGTATTCTATGCGCATTTCAAAAATTATGTTACTAATTTGAAGTACTTCTCGAAAAAATACAAATTCCAATGTATTACATGCTGTACATTTGACCATAGAACAAACATTTATTATTAGCTTTAGTAATTCAAGCCACACATGGTCTGGTTACGTGCAAAGAACACCATTCCAAAACAGCAAGCAGTTTTACTACACTCCAAAGCTCAGATTACATTTCTAATAACTCTAAAGAAGATGTATGTATATTCATAAAAGAAACGTTAAAGTAATAGTTCTCTGGCAATTGGTACCTGAGAAAAATAATAATTCATTATTAATCGTGCTTTCGCGATTATCCTTACCCAATAAAATATATGTTACCTGATTGAGGACAAGAACAAATGCATAGATAAAAATTAATACTTCATCAATCTGTTTTACTGATAAAGTCTGAGGGAAATAAAAGAATAAAATTATTATCATATTTATGATAAAAATGAAACACTTAAAATCTGTTACTTTCTCTTATTGTTTTATTTTAAATATTATTATTCATATACAGAGATCAAATTATTAATTTATAAGATTAAACTATCATTTTACTAAATGAAAATATGACCTTGATTTACTATCACTACCTTTAATATATATATATATATATATATATATATATATAAATATATATATATATATGCATAGATTCACTGTATATGAATAAACATATTTATCAAACAATAAAATTTAATTTACCCAGAAATCCACTTTATCTTGCTGAAGACCAAACCTAAATTTTTCTTCAAAGATTCGATTTATGAGATCCATTTTAAACTTATAGGAATCTCGGAACTTATGTAATTCAAGGTTTTCTGTTAAATGAGAGAGAATGTCTCTCTCTGAAAGAGCACCCAGCTGTCGCGGACTATCAAATCCTAACCCAGGGAGAGGATCTCCACAAGACACCTGTTTCTGTCTTTCAAAGCTTTTACTCAGAATTTGTCTGGAATCCTCAATCCCAATGACCGATCTCGTCACTGGTGACAAGGGTTTTTTCTGTGGAAAAAGACTTTTAGATGACAAAAATTGGGGTGGATTGTATGATTTGTAACACGTATGCATTTTCCTTCGAATTTCATACACCCTGTCACAGAAATATCTGGATCTGGGAGACACTGTTGGTTTTTCACGGAAACTCTCCCTTTTTCGTGTTGGTTTTTCAGAATTAATTAATTTCTGTTTTGATTGACTTTGGCGACTTCTAACAAAATCGATAAATGTCGTACATTCGAATAGGGACTTTTTATTTAATGCCACTTCACAGGCTGCATTATCAAGGAAATTAAATTTCTTGATGAATAAACGTATCATTCCATCCAATCTGACATTTGGAATGACCGCCCTATACAAACGTTCAAAAACGGACATAAATGAGAACGTACTCTCATTCTGTTCAATTTGTAATTCCTTTAACATCTCATAATTTGGATCAGATTCATTCCTTGCACAGAAGATGAGATTTTTCAGCCTTATGATATCGTTATCATTTGAACAATCAAATGTCTCATTGTCAGAAGACTTTTTTAATGCCAATTGTCTAAAGAAATGCTGAGGTAACCACATACGGGATAACTGATTCGTCTCACTATTGGTTAAATTTAACTTCTCAATGGAACTTTCAAATATCTCTGAATTTCTGCAAACATGTATTTTAGGATTATATGCGGGAATTAATTTGCATATGTCCAATAAATTTTTTCTAAGTTTAATCCCTAACTTAGCCTGTTCTATTTTTAGAAACTGATCATCGCCATTTTCTCTCTCCACGTGTCCTTTCTGCACGTCTCCCTCTCTGGCTCCTCCCCCTTCTGGCTTCTCTACGTCATTTCCTGCTTCTTTCCCAGTGTCCTGAAAATGACCTTGATTACGTAGCACATGTCTGCCGCCATTATCAAAATTCTGATTTGCAAAATTACAGCCAACATTACAGTCAGAATTCACAATATCACTGACTGACATTCCAGGTTCTAAGCAGTCTTTGGATTTCTCTGTCACTGACTCTCCTGACAATTCAGGTTGTCTATTTCCACCATTTTTACACTTTTCTACGATTAACTTGTGAAAATCATAGACTAAATGACAGACATTTCTGATTTTCTGTTTCTCTCTATTAAAAGACCTTACACATTCTATACGTGAATTCTCAAGTTCACACTCCTCATAAAAGCGTAACCAAATCTCTTCCACATTAGAAATATCTGAATAAGTGAACTGAAGTTTACTTTGCTTAGCATATGAAGAGATAAAATCCATTTTCTTACCTGAAATGATCAGATGATCTGATGGATGATCCTGTAAGACTTGATTCACCTTGCTCAGCACGTCCAATACTTCTTATGGACTGACTTTATCTTTCTTGCTCAAAAATACGTCAAAAGTTAACTTCTGTGGCTTTATACAGTCTTTAAAGTTCATTCAAAAAAACATTCATGCAACTTGACTTATACGTATTTCCTAGGTTCTGCGTGATTTTTATAAATTGTCGATTCCTGATCCTTTGCAGGAGATACTGCGACCCCCCTTATGCAAAGTGAAGGAACAACAAAAAATGTAAAAAATTACGAATGGGTGGCTTGCCAAATGTTAAAAAAATATACTCTTAAATATATTTTCCTCCAAATACGTAAAAGCACATGAAAGAAAGGACTTCCAAAAATGTAAAAAATTAATGTATTTTATCTATTTAAAAATGGTTGTCAGGGTTCAGTTACAGAAAGGAAAAACAATATACTTTGTCAGCTTACGGAAAAAAGAGTTCATTTAGTTCATACTGATCAATGGGAAATCTTTACCCATCTCTCCTTGGGTCCTGAATGGCAAGGCAGGGGGTGTCATCTCTTAGGCCGGACAGCGTGTCACATCTTGCAGCACTCGAGTCGTCTGGCAGCAGGCAATGTGGAGGAGCGAGCCCCGTAACCCCCTCCATCGTGTATTATATACCAGCTGTTCAGTCCATATAGGGTGGTTTAGTTGTACAGTTCCATATGACATAATCTTCTGGAAGCTTCGGGAAGGATTTATATATATCCTTCCATGTCAGTACTCAAGTATACTCAATATAGATATTTTAATACTTCTCCTTATAAAAACTTAATTAATAAACTATGCCCTCCAACATAAACAGAACTGTGAACGTATATGTCTTACTATGAAATATTTGATAACTAGATGTATTAATTTTAAGGTTTTTACACACATCGCTGTGTGTGACAGCGAGAGAGCAACAATCCTGAATGTGCAGGGAGCAGGAGCCGGCATCTGACAGCCTGCGGTAAGCTGTAACCAGGGTAAACATCGGGTAACCAAGGTGGATACCCGATATTTACCTTCGTTACCAGCCTCCGCAGCTCTCACGCTGCCAGTGCCGGCTCCTGCTCCCTGCACACGCTAAGCTAAGCGGTGTGCACTGGTAACTAAGGTAAACATCGGGTAACCATACCCGATGTTTACCTTAGTTACCAGTGTCCGCAGCTTCCAGACGCGAGCTCCGTGCAAGCGCAGCGTCGCTTGCACGTCGCTACTGGCTTGCGGCTGGTCACTGGTCGCTGGTGAGATCTGCCTGTTTGACAGCTCACCAGCGACCATGAAGCAACGCAGCAGCGATCCTGACCAGGTCAGATCGCTGGTGGGATCGCTGCTGCGTCGTTAAAGTGGGACGGTACCCTTAAGGGCCATTTACACGCTACGACATCGCTAACGATATATCGTTGGGGTCACGGTGTTTGTGATGCACATCCGGCGTCGTTAGCGTCATCGCAGCGTGTGACAGGCTGGAGCGACCTTAAACGATCGCAAAAGAGGCAAAAATCGTTTGTCTGAGAGAGGTCGTTTATTTATAAAAAATCGTTGTCTGGTCAGTAGCGATGTTGTTCCTCATTCCTGCGGCATCACACATCGCTATGTGTGACACCGCAGAAGCGACGAACATCTCCTTACCTCCGTCCACCGGAAATGAGGAAGGAAGGAGGTGGGCGGCATGTTCCAGCCGCTCATCTCCGCCCCTCCTCTGCTATTTGGCGGCTGCCATGTGACGTCGCTGTGACGCCGCACGAACCGCCCCCTTAGAAAGGAGGCAGTTCACCGGCCAGAGTGACGTCGTAGGGAAGGTAAGTCCGTGTGACGGGTGTTAGCGATGTTGTGCGCCACAGGCAGCGATTTGTCCGTGACGCACAACACACGGGGGCGGGTACGCTCGCTAGCGATATCGGTACCGATATCGCAGCGTGTAAAGTACCCTATTGTCCGGCTTGTACGGTCCGTGTTGTCTAGTGGCCTCTGATTTCAGAATAAATTACCTGAAACTCAGGGGATAGTTAACTGGACATCTCTGTGACCTGACTAAGGATCTTCCCAGGAACCACTGCATAAAAAACCTCACGGTGTGTAACCTTTTGTGTTACAACATTTTAGTGTTTTCTGGTGGTATGAGATGGATATGTAGTGGTCATATGAGATCATTCTTGTTAAACCACTACCAGTGTTTGGATTTTACTTTGTATGAATTTAAGGCCTAAAGGGTGCTTTACACGCTGCACCATCGCTAGCGATAGCTAGAGATGTCGAGCGCGATAGCACTCGCCCCCGTCATACGTGCGATATGTGGTGATCGCTGCCGTAGCGAACATTATCGCTATGCCAGCGTCACACGCACATACCTTGTCAGCGACATCGCTGTGACCGCCGAACAATCCCTCCTTCAAGGGGGAGGTGCGTTCGGCGTCATAGCGACGTCACTGCGGCGTCACTAAGCAGCCGGCCAATAGAAGCGGAGGGGCGGAGATGAGCGGGCCGGAACATCCCGCCCACCTTCTTCCTTCCTCATTGCCAGCGGGACAGAGGTAAGGAGATGTTCATCGTTCCTGCGGTGTCACACATAGTGATGTGTGATGCCGCAGGAACGAGGAACAACATCGCTACTTACCTGACAATGATTTTTTTAAATTAAACGACCTCTCCAAAACAAACGATTCTTGTCTTTTTTGCGATCGTTTTAGGTCGCTCCAGCCTGCCACACACTGCGACGTCGCTAACGACGCCGGATGTGCGTCACAAACACCGTGACCCCGACGATATATCGTTATGTCGCAGCGTGTAAAGCACCCTTTAGTCACACAGCAAGAAAAATGGTGCGAGTGGAGTGCGATAAAACATCGCATTCCACTTGGACCAATTTTAGCCTGGGTGTCAGCACCCATGAGCGATTATTTTCTCAGCCCTAATCGGACCGAGAAAACAATCGCAGCATGCTGCGATTGTAATGCGAGACTCTTTCTCTCGCACCCATTCAAGTGTATGGGGCGAGAGAAAAATCTCACTGCACTCGCGGTAGACCGGTGTACCGCGCATGCATAGCGAGAATCGTGTCGCAGGCAGGGAGGCGACTGACCACATTAGGGAAGGCTGCCCGAGGCGCTCAGATCCGGGATCGTGGCTGGGGCTTGAGTGGCAGCCGGATCCGGGGCTCGTGCAGTGGCCCGTCGCCCACAACAAATAAAAGGGGTTATTTACAGGGGAAGAGTTTGTCAGTGACGCTACCCGTCGGTTGCGGTGAGGGTTGGTGACACCGCCACTGCCTTGGTATGGGACGCCCAGGGCTGATGGAGCTGGTTAGCACTGTGGAATCCCCTTCACGGGTAGGGGAGGTGTAGTCCCGGGGCCCAGAGGATGGTGCGGGATTGCAGGGAGCAATCTTTAGAAATGGTACTAGTGTACTCACTGTGGTAATAAATCACACAAAGTCCATGTGGTAAACCAAGGCCAGATGCCGGGAGCCTCTGGAGGGGTGTGCTGGTTCCGCACACGGGTTGACAGGGCAGGGGCCCTTCCTCCTGCACTTGTAGTTTCTTGTGTGTTGACTTAACCCAAATAAAACGGGAGAAATCCGCTCCCCTGTGTTTTGTATGCAGTGGGAGCCGTTACCCGCAAAATCTGACCCTTGGGATCTCTGTGGGTTCTGGCGGACACCCTATCCCCCGCGTTGGGCTTCCGTTTCGCTCTTTGAGCTACTTGTGGGACAAAGTTTGGAACCTTGTCCCCTGCTGGCTAATTGGTAAGGTGCTTGAAGAGGTCCTTGCCCTGGGGTCCAGGTGCCCCGACTGTGCACGGCCTCCGTACCGGATTCCTGCTGTCGGCACCGGCGGGCTACAACCCTGCCCCGGTCCACTTTAGATCTCCTGTGACCGGATCTCCGTCGCCTGTGGCCCTGCTCTGCCGTCTGCCACCTAGTTAGCTCAGGTAGTCCTTTAGTCTATGGGCTCCAACCCCTGACCACCACTTCACACTCCTCTCCACTCCACTGTCTGTACTGTTCTCCTTGTGTTCCCTCCCCTGACACCTCAGGACCCCTAGGTGGGCGTTCTCATCCGCTTGGTCCCGCCCACTGGTGTGTCCCTATTGTCCCGGGGGGGTGACTAGGCTTTTGTGGCTGGTGTTACCTATGTGTGGGGTGTTTTTAGAATCCCAAGGAGAAGGTGATTCCTGCACCCAGGAGGGGGGGGTGCAGTCATCTGTGACTACCTGGTTTTGCCAGGGCGTCACACTCCCCCTTGGTAAAACACAGCCCATCCTGGGGCTGTCCGGCACCGGTATTTATTTAACTGCATCTAAAAAGGGTATAAAACAGTAAAAAACATAACATATAAACATCAACATTTCTTCCCTAATAGGGAGGCACATTTTCTTGAACGTTATGAAAACATCATCTCCTTCTCCCCTTCAGCCCACCACTCAAAACACCTGAACCACCCCGGTGCTACCGCTAACACTGGTGTCACACCGCTCAGAGTTCCTGTTGGTGTCCTTGATGACCGGGCAGAAGTTCCTTACTGTTACGTCCGGGTGGTGGAAACACTGGACCGTACACCGATCTCCCCTGAGGAGGCAGCCAGGCCGGTCACCCCGCCAGAGAGTCCTGATGCACGGCAGCCGAAGCACTATTGGTAGCCAGACAGTCCGTAGAGGAGCAGGAAAGGTGGTTGTCGCTGAGCACACGGAGTTCTGGATGGTAGTCTGGGTGACGAAGCTCAGGGTCTGAGGCCGGGTTGTAGGGTCAGGCGGAATCCAGAACCTGCTGAGCGATGGGACGGGTCACCGAACGGAGCCAGGGACTGGAGACTGGCGGAGCTGCAGAGGTGGTGGAACATCCGCCGAGGTCACCATCAGGGTCCAGGGATGGACTTGGTTCGGAGCGGCTGGCGTGGCAAGGCAGGCTCTGCGAGACAGACAGGGTTAATATAGGGCAAAGCACAGGGCAAAGCAATACGGGGACCTGAACACTAGCTTGCTAAACACGTAGAACAGGCCCCGCCCACCAGGAAAGAGAAACCTAATATACCCTGTACCTGTCTATGCAATTTCCTGTTTCTGGGTGCTGGCCCTTTAAGAGAGGGTCAATGACTGCGCGCGCGCCCTAATGCGCATGCGCGAGGCCCGTGTGCCAGAAGCCAGTCCAGGGAGCGGTGAGGAGGAAGCAGGAGTGCCCGGCTGAGTGTCCCAGGTCGCAGAGGAGCGCCGGGAGCGGGGAGCCGGACACATGGAGGGTGCAGGCAAGGAGGATGGGACCGGAGTGGTAAGCAGGGGACGCCGCCGGGAACCGGGGGACGGACCAGGGGGACCGGAGAGCGGACCACGGGGACCGGGAAGCGTGACACTTACCCACCAGTCCACCCCCTAAAGGATTCCAAAGTTCCGGAACCCTCTGGCCTGGAGGTTAGCCACCGGTTTTGCTGGTGACTGGGCCTCGGCCAACTTAACCGCAGGCCCTTCCTCCAACCAGTCCTCTCCAGTGGGTGCCGCCGTCCTGGCAGTGGGGTAACAAGAAGGTAGATGGGGGTTGACCCAATGACCCAAGAGAGTTTTTGGGTGGCCTCTAGCAGTTCAGAGGCCTTGGTCCATCAAAATAAACAGGGGCAAGCTGGGTTTTTAAACTGGGAAAGGGGGGTAGCCGGGATCCGCTACCAACTTATTCTTTTTCCTCATGCAGGTGACGGTGGGAGGCGAGGCATGGCTGCTCGTTGACCACGATCCACTTCTTGATGTCAAGAGCAAACCACCCCCGCTCTCCACAATGCCTGGTGTAACTGACCATATCTCCAGGTTCCAAATTCCTGTCTCGATGGCCAGTTGGCAAGTGAGGGGCTACATCCCTCCGGGACACGAAAATTTCTGCATCCAGTCCCGGTTCGTAGATGAACCCCCACACCTTTTGGGGGTCAAAGTGGCGGACTTCGCCTCTGTAAGTCGGGCCCCGGACCCGGAAGGTGGCTTGCCGCAGGCAGTCCTTCTCCTTGTAAGTACGGGCCAGCACATCAGCTTTGTGCTTCTCCCTGGCAGCTATCTCCTTGCATAGCTGCTGCTGCTGCCGCTCCCAGTATGGGGCATGGGTGCCGTGCTCCGCCTCATGCTTAGGAGCCAGGCCCACTCAGATGCCCTCTGCGCCGGCTACAACCGGCCTCACATAATGCTGTGGGCCCCACCGATCAGTGACCTGCTCCACTTCCTTGCAGGTACACTCCGGCTGCTCATCAGCCGGGATGGGATGCTTGGGAGTGGCTGGCGCTGCCGCCGGGGTAGACTTTAGGTCAGGTGCCACCTCCGGTCGGGGCATTGGCTGCGGACACGGGGGACGAGGGAGGCGATGTGGCGGACGGGGGCAGACCGGACCCCTCAGCCGGGACGGCCGGTTCCTGTGGAACATAGGGGCATGGGTCACTGCTTACCCGCTCCTCCGAGGCCATTTCCATCTCGTGCGCCCGGACAGCTGCAGCTGAAGTGGGCTTGGGCCTTGATCCTCCGGCACATCTTCTCCATCTGTATCTCAATCCACTCTGCGGTTCCGGGAACGGGCTCTCCGCATGCTGCTTGCCAGGCTGCTGAGACATCTTGCCACGTTGGTGACCAGGAACGGGTTTCTGCAAAATCCTGGTGTCCCTGCACTTTATCTTCTCTGGTCACATGCTGCTTTTTCCACCCTCCCACTTGGTTTTCCAGCAGCATTCTCTTTGCTCTGGAGATCACCGGGTTCCACCCGCGTTCTTAGGGGGTGGGGCTTAGGACTCGCGCTCTTTTCGGGGAAGAAGATGGTGAGGTTGTTGTTTTTGGCGCCAAATATGGCGGGCAAGATGCCGCCAGTCCAAAAAGTTTTAGCGTTTCACAGTTTACAGTTCAGGAAAGGCACTCTTCACCCAGGTTAGAGGATGGGGTAAGTATCCTGTTCGTGATGCCAGGTTTTGTCGCGGGCAGGAGGGCGACTGACCATGTCAGGGAAGGCTGCCCGAGGCGCTCGGATCCGGGATCATGGCTGGGTCTCGAGTGGCAGCCGAATCCGGGACTGTCGCCCACAACAAATAAAAGGGGTTATTTACAGAGATAGAGTTTGTCAGTGACGCTACCCGTGGGTTGCGGTGAGGGTTGGTGACACCACCGCTGCCTTGGTATGGGATGCCCGGGAATGATGGAGCTGGGCAGCAAGGTGGAATCCCCTTCAAGGGTAGGGGAGGTGTAGTCCCGGGGCCCAGAGTATGGTGCGGGATTGCAGGGAGCAGTCTTTAGAAATGGACCGGATGGTACCGGTGTACTCACTGTGGTAATAAATCACACAAAGTCCATGTGGTAAACCAAGGCCTGATGCCGGGAGCCCCTGGAGGGGTCCCGCACATGGGTTGACAGGGCAGGAGACCTTCCTCCTGCACTTGTAGTTTCTTGTGTGTTGACTTAACCCGCATAAAACGGGAGAAATCCGCTCCCCTGTGTTTTGTATCCAGTGGGAGCCGTTACCCGCAAAATCTGACCCTTGGGATCTCTATGGGTTCTGGCGGACACCCTATCCCCCACGTTGGGCTTCCGTTTCGGTCTCTCGGCTACTTGTGGGACAAAGTCTGGAACCTTGTCCCCTGCTGGCTAATCGGTAAGGTGCTTGAAGCGGTCCCTGCCCTGGGGTCCAGGCATCTGTGACTACCTTGTTTTGCCAGGGTGTCACAATCGCAATAGCCGGCTATGGAGGACAGAGGGAGAAAAATCCCTCCCCTCTGCAGGGCTGGCCCGCCCCTCCTCAGAGCCGGCCCGCCCCCACAGCTGAGGTCCGCTCGCACAGTCACACTTTTAGCGCCATTTTCCGAAACATGTAGCGTTCTTATTTTTTGGTATCTGTGGCTCAGTGATGGGTTATTTTTTGCGTCTCGAGCTGACGTTTTTAACGGTACTATTTATGTTCAGATGCTACGTTTTGATCGCCTGTTATTACATTTTGAGCAAATTTTGCGGTGACCAAAAAACTTAGTTTTGGCGTTTGGAATTTTTTTGCTGCTACGCCGCGGCGATACCAAATATGTTTATATTTTAATTTTTTTTTTAACCCTTTAATTTTCAATAGGCCGAATGAGGGGTGATTTGAACTCTTAGGTTTTTTATTTTTTTTGTAATTTTTTAACTTTTATTTAACTTTTTTTTTTCATTTAACTTGGTCCCTAGGGGACTATAATGATCAGCAGTCTGATCGCTCTTCCTTTTCTCCAGATCACAGCTACACAGCTGAGATCTGGAGAAAAGTGGCTTTACTCTCACACACTGCCCTCTGCCGGCAGTGAGAGAAAGTGACTCATGGTATCCACGGGAGTCATCACATGACCCTGTGCTACCATGGCAACCAACGGACATCACGTGATCATGTCACGTGACTTCCGATGGGGGCGGGGTAAGTCATTGTTATGGCTGCGCGCACATACATCTCGCTGTCAGATTTTGTCAGCGACATGTAAGGGGTTAATAGGCGTGGGTGGAATGCGATTCTACTCGCGTCTGGCAGGCACACATGTCAGCTGTTGAAGTCAGCTGACATATCCTCGGATTGCCGCGTACTGCCCACTGCAGCCAGCGGGGATTAACCTCACACGATCCATGACGTACCCAGTACATCATGTGTCGTGAATAGGTTAAATAAAAGATATATAAGATAATTTGTGGTCTATTTTACACTATATCACAAAAGTGAGTACACCCTTCACATTTTTGTAAAAATTTTATTATATCTTTTCATGGGACAACACTGAAGATGTAGCGCCCCTGAATACATCAGGGTGCTACAGGGAACTGCATCCTTTACCCAGTTGCAGGGCCTAGCCCCCCCCATGGTTCCAGGTGCCTAGGAAACCGGTGTCACTCCCATCTGCACCACAAAACCCAATCACCTCACATCAGTCACTGCCAGACACACCAGGGGGGTTGGACTAGCTGGAAAATGGGCCAGCCTTTTGGGAACTGGGCAGACTGAAAGGAGGGAGTGGAGAGGTGAGCTCCAGAGAGTAAGTAGCTGGGAGAGTTAGCTCCTGGGGAGCTAAGAAAAACTGATTGGTCCGCATGCAGTTATCTGGGTCCAGAGGAGTCGGGGACCGGTTGCAGGGTTGTTAGACAGGGGTGTGACAGACGTAGTCTTGGAGGGACTGTTGGCACTAAAAGGGCCCCACAGAACTGACCGGTACCGAGCACGACTGGGTACAGAACCCTTGGTCAGGTGCCGATTCAACGTCCTGACAATTCACCTGAGAGGGAGAGGATCTTCAAGGACTTCCCTAAACGCTCAGAGACTGAGTGCATCAGCCCTACGAGGGGGACAGGGTTTTTCCAGACACAGCAACCCACTGAGGTCCCAAGTGCCAGCCCTTAGGAGCACGGCAACACTACACATAGTGAGCAGGTCCCCCAACAGCTTCAAGCCACGGGGACCATCAATGGACAACAAATTGTGCACGGAGGCAGGCTCCAAATCACGAAGTGACACCGGTGGGACCCGGTACTGGGACGGGCTCCCGGCAGCGGCAGCTGTACTCAGAGACTTTGGTTTACCTACAGTGTGTGTGTCTCCTTTCTCCCCCTCATTCAACACCACGACTACCCGCAGTGAGTAACCTGGTACCTGCAACCTGTCCTCCCAAATATACCAACTCCCTAAGTCCGGGGCCTTCCTACCTGCGGAGGGACTGACACCTTGCTGCTTCACACCATCTGCCCCGGTCCTACCTGCAGCAGCGGCAGTACTCCCATTACCGCAACCCGCAGGTGGCGTCACAAACATTTCCCCTGTAAATAACCCCTTTTATGGATCAGAGTGTCCGCCAAGCCGGGTCCGGACCCCACGAGCCACGACAATCCGGTATCCGAGCATCCCAATTAACACCAGGGCGGCACAAAGATATGACACTTTGATATAGTGTACAGTACAGCTTGTATAACAGTGTTAATTTGGTGTGCCCTCAGTAATGCTATGTGTGCACGCTGAGTATTTGGTTTCATAAATTTCTGCACCAAATCAGCATCTCTTGGCACCAAAAATGCTGTGTTTATTCAGAGCGTATTTTGCTGCATTTTCGGTGCATTTTTCATGCATTTTGAAGTGCAAAAACGCTGAAAGATTGGACATCTGCTGTTAATTTTCTGCTGCACACATGCTAGGGAAAATAGCAACAACTGCCCAAAACTTCAGAATTTTCAATGACTTTGCTGGCATAAGGATTTGCATGCAGTGTTGTGACAAAACTGCACTCAAAAACGCAATAAATGTGCACTGTGTGTGTGCCGCCCCCGCGACTGCCGAAGGGGCTGCTCGGACCCGGATCCGCAGTGGCTCGAGGGGTCTCCGGATCTGAGGCGGCATCGCGCGGCACCCTCGGAAATAAAAGGAGGGATAGTTTGTGGTTTTGGGGTAATGTTCGTGACGCCACCCATGGTGTGTGGTAACGTGAGGGACCACCGCTGCCGGTTTGGAGAGCCCGGGGACGCTGGTGTGTGACAGCTTAATTTGTTAAGCCCTCCGTGGGCAGGGGAGTGGTGTCCGGTGATGGATGGAGTGGGGAGCCCGTCGGGTGCAAGGGGGATAACGTGTACTCACACAGTCCAAAGTCACAGATGCTGACGCCAGGTAAACCAAACTCTTGAGCACTCTGTAGTCCTTGGACGAGCACGCTGGGTCCGTGCCCCTTTGGTGTTGCCGGTTGACCTGAAGCCTTGTTCCTTGGCACTGTGTGTCCTACGTGTGAATCCCTTACACTTGAAGCGTTTGGGTCCCACTCACCTGCGTGGCTAGCAGGGTGAGCTTGCTCTCGGGGTTCACGCTTGGGATTTTCTGGATGGTTGTGGGAAGTCCTATCCCCCTCGTTGCGCTAGTACCCCGATTCTGGAGCAGGTGGGGAACGGTTCCTGAAGATTCCGTTCCCGTCGGGTTAATTACTGGGCTGTGTGAAGCTACTTCCCAGCCTAGGGTCCGCGTACCCCGTCGTGCCCTGGTCCCTGCCCGGTTGTAGCACAAGGCAGCCGGCCCACTCTCTGTAGCGGCACCGTGCTCCCTGTCACTCTACCCCCTGCAACCGGGGTTCCAGCTTCTTCTGGCCAGGCCAACGTCTGGCACCTGGGATGGGTACAGGAGCCCAGCTCCACAGCGTGACCTCTCACTGTCACTGCTGAACTTCAACTTTTCCTCAACTGCACTGACACTTATGCCCTCCTTCTACCAGCCCCCCATCTGGGTGACCCTATTCCCCTCAGGCTGCCCAATGGGTGTTTGGTGGGTGTGGTGCAGAGTGTTACTCAGGATTTGTGTACACCTGTTGGTAGCAACACCAAAGTGACAGGACCCATAACCAAGGAGGAGCGGGTACCATGCAGAAGGGCAGATTGCACGGCACCCTTGTGACGACCTGATAGGCCAGGGCATCACATGTGCACATGGCCTAACTCAACACACAGTCAATAATGTCTAAACCGCTGGTAACAAAAGTGAGTGCCCCCTAAGGGAAAATGGCCAAATGGAGCCCAATTAGCCATTTTTCCTTCCCGGTGTCTTGTGACTCATTAGTGTTATAAGGGCTCAGGTGTGCTAAATTTGATGTTATTGCTAATGCACTCTCTCTTACAGGTTACTGGAAGTTCAACAGGGCACATTTTTGTTCCATTGTTATCTATTCCCTCTTGAAAAAATGTAAAATCTGGGGCTAAAACTAAATTTTTTTGTGGTAAAAATGTAATAGTTTTGTCACGGGCGGGGAGGACGCCACCGCTGCGCTCGCTAACGCTCGGGTCCGGCGCTGCTGCGGCTGCTGCTCGGCGGCTCGAGTGGTGGGCCGGATCCGGGGACTCGAGAGGCGCTCCTCGCCCGTGAGTGAAAAGGGTGGTTGGTTTTGGGGGATTTAGTCCGTGACGTCACCCACGGGTCGTGGTGAAGATGGGCACCACCACTGCTGGTGACGGGGATCCCGAGAGCGATGGTAGGGAGCAGCTGGGATGTTGTTTTCCCCCTCTGTTGGTAGGGGTCCGTGGTCCTGGGGCCCGGTGGTGGGACGGGGAGGCAGGGTTGGTGAGGTGCAGGGTTGCAGGGACAGCGCGGCGCGGTGCTGGATGGCGCGGGTGTACTCACTCAGTAAGAGATGCACAAAGTCCTCAGTAAACCAAACGGCTGGATGGACGGGTCCCGCAGCCTGCTGCAGTGTCTCTCCCCGGACAGGTGATGGCGGCTGTCTTTCCCTGCACCTTTGTATACTTGTTTTGACTATGATGGATCCCCAACGGTAGTCTGCTCCCCGGTGTATGGATGCCAGAGGAGCCCGTTTGCCGGCAGGCGCTGGCCCTTGGGTCTCTAGCCTTAGGCGGTAGCTGTATACCCTCACGGTGTGGGCGGTTGCCTTCTAACGGGTCTTTGGCTGTTAGGAAACCCCTGGGGTTCCTGTCACACTCGGATTTGATTGTTGACGGGGACTCCAAGCCTACACGGGGTCCAATGGCCCTGCCTGTGTGTGCTGGCTTCACTTCGCTCCCCGGTCGGTACCGGCGGGCCAACGCCCGACCCCGGTCCTACGGTTCCGCGTTGATTCACCACTCCTGCAGACGGCCACCACCGTCTGCCAACCTTGTTGTCAGTGCCTGGGCCACAAACCCAGACACTCTCCACTTTACTTCTCTCACTACAACCTCCTCCACTGTTGTCCAACTTCTAACTGACACTTTTCCCGCCTCCAGGCCTGTGAACTCCTCGATGGGTGGGGCCAACCGCTTGGCTCCGCCCCACCTGGTGTGGACATCAGACCCTGGAGGGAGGCAACAAGGGTTCTGTGTTTGGCTAATGTTGCTGTCTAGTGGGGGTGGGGGTGTTTGTGTGTTACCTGTGACGACCTGGCTAGTCCAGGGCGCCACATTTTCTTTACTGTCTAATGGTATATAATCCCGTGAAGCACCTGTGATGTCAATGTACCGCCCCAGTGTTGGTCGGGCTTCTCGGATCCCGGATCGTAGTGACTCGAGGGGCCCGGACCTAGTTTCGCAAACACTTTGATCCGTAAAAGGGGGCATTTACAGGGGAGATGTTCGTGACGCCACCTGTGGTTTGTAGTAATGGGAGTACCGCCGCTGCTGTTAGGAGTACAGGAGCAGATGGAGTTAAGCAGCCTGATGTTAGTCCCTCCACAGGTAAGGAAAGCCCGGGACTCAGGGTGTTTGGTGGTTATTTGGGAGCGCAGGGTGCAGGGTTCAGGCTACTCACTGCGGTAGTCATGGTGCTGGATGATGTTTATAAAGTAGACACACATGCTGCAGGTAAACCAAAGTCACAGTCACTGCGGGGAGCCTGTCCAGGTATCCGCTCCCATCAGTGTCACTTGATAATCCGGAGCCCGCCTCCGTGCACAATTTAGTTGTCTGTTTGTGGTCCCTTGGCTTGAAGCTGTTGGGGCCTCGCTCACTATGTGTAGTGTAGCTGTAATCTTGATGGCTGGCACTTGGGATTTCAGTGGGCTGCTTTACTTGAAAACCCTATTCTCCGCGTTGTGCTGAGGCCTTCAATCTCTGAGCTCTTAGGGAAGTTCGTGAAGATACTCTCCCTCCCTGGTTAATTATCAGGACGTTGAATCGGTTCCTGACCTAGGGTCCTGTACTCCGTCATGCTTGGTACCGGTCAGTTCTTTTGGAGTTTCTGATGCCGTCAGTCCTCCTAGACTATGTCCGTCGCACCCTTTCCCAATGTCACTGCCACCGGTCCCCGACTCCTCTGGTCCCGGACCACCGTCTGCGACCCAACCTCAGTCTAGCTCCCCGGGAGCTACCACTCCAGCTCCTCACTCTTCGAGGGTGCCACTGAACTCCTCCTTCCTTCCTCCCACCAGTCTGCCTGACCCCTAGGTGGATGGCCCTATTCCAGCTTGACCAACCCACTGGTGTGTCTGACAGGCCATGATGTGAGGTGTTGATTGGGATTTGTAATGCTGATGGTAGTGACACTGATTTCTGGGAACCTGGAACCATGGGGGGGTAGGTCCTGCACCCTGGGTGAAAGGATGCAGTTCCCTGTGGCACCCTGAGTCAGGGGTGCCACATCAACATGAACCTGCACCCCTATACCAATTTTTTGAGAGGTGTATTTTGTAAAATTATGTCCCTTATGGGGGGCTCTTCTGTTCCTGTGCCTCAGGATGTCTGCCAATGTGATGTAGCACCCGAAACCCATTCCAGCAAATCTGTGCTCCTTCCTTTCTGAGCTTTGCACTGTGCCTGAAAAGTAGTTTCTGACTATATGTAAGACAAGGCCACACTGGGACTAAAATTCATCCCTGGCATTTGGGGGTACACAGACCCACTTGTCGCGTGATGAATGTGTAATACCTTTGTGCACTTGTAGGTGAGTGTAACACGACCATACTGTATAACATGCATCCAGTATTAAAGCTCAGTCCTATTTATTGCTCTTAATTGCCAGTATGGCGCCCTGGACAAGCCAGGTCGTCACAGGTACTACACCAACACACCCTACACCCCGGCTAGGCACACCGAAGCCAAACACAAATCCTTGTTGCCTTTCTCCAGGGGCTGATGTCCACACCAGGGGGTGGGCCAGGTGGTTGGTCCCGCCCACCGAGGAGTTCACAGTCCTGGAGGCGGGAAGAGTTCAGTTGAGCTTTGGAGAGGAAAGTGGTAGTAGAGGAGACTGACCGTGTCCGGGTGTGTGGCCCGGGCACTCAGCAAGGTTGGCAGACGGTGGTGACCGTCTGCAGGAGAGGCTGATTGGAGTGAACCGTACGGACCGGGGATGGGCGGTGGCACACCGGTAGCGGATCGGGGAGTGAAGAGAAGCCAGCACCATTCGGCAGGGCCTACGGACCCCGTCCAGGCTAGGAGTCACCGTAAAACTGGTCAAATCCGTTAGCGAAGGGAACCTCCGGGGTTTCCCAGCAGCCAACACCCGATTGAAGGCAACAGCTCACACCGTAGAGGGAAACACAGTCACCGCCAAGGCTACAGTTCCCAGGGCCAGAGCCTGCGGGAAAAAGGGGCTCCCTCAGCATCCATCCAAGCTGGGGAGCGGGTTACCAGTGGGAAGCCATTGGAACCGTAAACACGACACAGGTGCACGGAAAGGCAGTCACCATCAACCTACCGGGAGGAGAACAACCGCAGCCGCCTGTGGGACCCGTCCATCCAGCCGTTTGTTTGACCAGAGACTCTGTGTGAATTACTGGCTGAGTGAGTACCACCGTGCCGTGTGGCACAGCGCTGCCCCCGCGACCCTGCACCTCACCAGGCCCCGTAACCCGCCTGTCATCTCCAAACCCTCACCGGGCCCCGGGACAACCAACCCCCCTACCCACGGAGGGGAGAAACAACATCCAAGCTGCTCCCTGTCATCGCTCCCGGGATCCCCGTCCAGAGCAGCGGTGGTGTCACAACTTCACTACAACCGTGGGTGGCGTCACGGACAATATCCCCAAACCACACACCAACCCCCCTTTCATTCACAGGCGAGGAACGCCGCTCGAGTCCCCGGGATCCGGCCCACCACTTGAGCCACCACCGAGCAGCAGCAGCAGCGGCCGGACCCGAGCAGTGGGTGAGCGCAGCGTCCCCTCCTCCGCCCGCGACAACTTGGCGTCATGAACAGGATCTTACCGCTCTACCATTTGGTAGAGGTGCGCCTTGTGACCGCCGGAGGTTTCCGGCCGAAAAATTTGAGAAGCCGCCATTTTGGACGCGAAAAATCCCCGCTCGAGCATCTCCTCGAGCAGTGGAGGCGCGAAAACCGAAACCCCGCCCCGATAGAGGAGGAGCCGGAAAAAGACTAAGGGGGACGGAAACAAGATGTCTGCGACCGACGGAGCCGCTGGAGGAGCGGCGGTCGCAGCCCCGGTGGCACCCGCGGATGGGAATGGGCCGCGGCCCCAGCTCTCGCTCAGGTGATGCCGTTCTCCTTGCCCTACGTGCCCGGAGCTACCTGGCTGCCGCAGTACGATGGGAAACCTGATGCGTTGCAGGTCTTCCGAAAGAAGCTTAGCCCGCTATTAGAACTATACCCCCTAACTGATAAGCAACGTGCAGCGGTAGTGCTGGGGCAGCTAACCGGCGCAGCTGAGCAGGAGGCGGAGACCTGGGCCAAGGGGGACTGGTCCTCTGTAGCCCACATCTTTGAGAAGCTACAGACTGCCTTTAAGACCCGTACCGAAGCTGAGCTGCGGATGCAGTTTTATCAATGCCGGCAACGGCCTGCGGATAGCATTCGGGACTACGCCTTGTGTCTGCAAACAGTCCTCCGCACATTGAAGCAAGTAGACACCATCAACGATGCGGACAGCAAAAAAATGCTAGTGGAGCAGTTTGTACAGGGGATGAGATCCTCGGAGGACCGCAAGCATCTCCGATTGTGGGCCCTAGAACACCCTGACGTGGGCTTTGCCGTGTTAAAGGAACGGGCCATTAAAGCTCTGCAGCCTCCAGCATTGGAAGTCCCCGAGGCAGCCCCGTGGCCAGCTGAGACGGCTCCCGTCGTGGTGGCCCCTGCCTTCCCAACACCTCCGGCATCTGCAGCCCCAAGTGGAATGATGGAGGAACTGGCTGCCCAAGTCCGCCGCATGGATGGTGACCTCGCCAAGATCCTCGCCGCACTCCAGCCTTCGACCAGGTCCTAGCCCCCGGGGAAACTGCAGCTCGCCGACCGCCCTGAGGACGTCCCCTGGATGCAGCGGAGAAGGGCCAACGATTCATGGTATGGACCTCCGACTTGTTACAGGTCCAGCAAGCCCGGCCACTACTACCGACGGTGTCCGTTAAACGAGCAACCCCTGGGGCCACGGGCCAGTCCTCAGGAGTCAAACCCAGTGGCCCCCCCGACTGGCGGGACCGGTATATCGGAGCTCGGCCCATCATCCCCCTGGCAGTGGACGGCATCCCACTGATGGCTCTCCTGGACACTGGATCACAGGTAACCACAATAACATATACACTGTATCAGCGATATTGGGGAACCAACGAACTAACCCCCCACGATGGCAGTATGACACTGATTGCTGCTGATGGACTCCCATTGACCCAAGTGGGGTACAAACAAGTGGCCATGACCGTGGGACGAGCTGAACTGCAACACCAGGGTTTGATTGTGATAATGAATGAACCTAGTGATCATAACCCGAAGGTATTGTTAGGGACTAATGTGATGGTGCACTGTATGAGTGACGTGCTGACCCTACTGCAGCAGCTGGCCGCCACGGCGGCGGGGAGCCGACAGAGAGCTGTGCAGCGTGAGATCCGGGCCCTGATGTATCGCCAGCATGTGAACTCGACAGGAGGAGAGATTGGAGGAGTGAGAGTGATGGATGCGGCCCCTTTGATTGTGCCACCCAGGAGTGAGATGATGATCTGGTGTAGGGCAGCAGTAGGGCCCCAAGGACGAGACTACCCCGCCATGATAGAGCCCATATCCTTTGAACACTGGCCCACAGTAATGGCCGCCCGAGGGGTGGTAGACGTCAAAAAAGGGAGAGTGCCCGTACGAGTGCTGAACTGTGGGGAGGAAGAGGTTAGGCTTCCCCGGTACACTACCCTTGCCAAATTGCTCACTCTAGATCCGCACACCATCCATGAAGCCGGTCCCCCGATCACAACGCCTACTGCCGGTTCCCACTCATCCCTGGGGGAGTTAGACGAGTGGTGTCGAGAGCTACACGTCGGCACTGATGATACCCCCACACACCACAAGGAAGGGGTATACCGGGTGGTACAGGAGTATGAGCGGGTTTTTAGCAAACACCCTCTAGATTTTGGACAGATTAAAGGGGTTCAACACCACATCCCTACCGGTACACACCCCCCTATTAAAGAGAGATACAGGCCTATTCCCTCCGCGCACTACCAATGCGCCAAAGACATGTTGAGGAACATGAAGGAGGCAGGGGTTATTTGGGACAGCTGTAGTCCCTGGGCCGCCCCGTTCGTGCTGGTTAAGAAGAAGGATGGCACCATGAGGATGTGTGTGGATTACCGGAAGATTAACCAGATAACTCATAAGGATGCTTACCCTCTGCCCCGCATTGAAGAGTCCCTAGCCGCGCTGAGAACCGCTGACTACTTCTCCACCCTTGACCTCACCAGCGGGTACTGGCAGGTGGCCGTGGCGCCGGAAGACCGCGAGAAGACTGCCTTCGCCACTCCTATGGGACTCTGCGAGTTCAATAGCATGCCGTTCGGGCTGTGTAATGCCCCTCGAACCTTCCAACGGCTGATGGAATGCTGTCTGGGGCACCTAAATTTCGAGACCGTCTTGCTGCACTTGGATGATGTGATTGTGTACTCACAGACGTATGAAGCCCACCTGGAGCACCTAGCCGAGGTGTTCGCATCCCTTGCTAAGTATGGGATGAAGTTGAAGCCCTCAAAGTGTCATCTGCTGAAACCCAGAGTGCAGTACCTAGGACATGTGGTTGGTGCGGAAGGTGTCGCCCCCGACCCCGAGAAGATCGCCGCCATCCAGGACTGGCCGAGGCCGACCACGGTGAGGGAAGTGAGGCAGTTTCTGGGCCTGGTGGGATATTACCGTCGCTTCATTAAGGGGTACACGAAGATGGCTGCCCCCATGCAAGACCTCCTCGTGGGACAGACCAAGGGTGGTAGACCCCTCGGAGCCCCATTGGTGTGGGAAGAAAAGCATGAGGAATCCTTCCGCCAGCTGAGAGCGGCCCTGACCGGGGAGGAAATCCTAGCGTACCCTGACTACAGCCGCCCATTCATCCTTTACGCCGATGCCAGCAATGTGGGCTTGGGGACTGTTCTATTCCAGGTCCAAGAAGGAAGGGAAAAGGTGATAGCTTATGCTAGCCAAAAACTCCGACCGACTGAGAGGAACCCTGAGAACTACAGCTCCTTCAAGCTTGAGCTCTTGGCACTGGTGTGGGCTATCACCGAGCGGTTCCGCCATTACCTGGCAGCAGCCAAGTTCACCGCGTACACAGACAATAACCCGCTGACCCATCTAGATACGGCCAAGTTGGGCGCGTTGGAGCAGCGGTGGGTGGCCAGGTTAGCCAACTACGATTTCACCATCAAGTACCGGGCCGGCCGTACCAACGTCAATGCCGATGCACTCTCCCGGATGCCCCACCTGTCGGAAGAGGGGCCAGGGGATGATGACCTCGAAGAGATTGAGTTGCCTGCATTTCACCGGCCGTTCACTGAGAAAGTGCACGTCCACCAACAACGGGTGAACCTGGATCGGCTGCCCCAAGAGTGGCAGGAAGCTCAGGACCAGGCACCTGCTGTCTGCCTGGTCAAGACCCTAGTGGAACAGAGTTCTGCTGGGATAGACCCTGCTGCCCCTGCCGAAGCCCAATGTCTGTGGCGAGAACGGACCCAGCTGTACCTACACCAGGGGAAGTTGTACCGCGAGCTGATTAATCCGAAGACTCACGAGAAGATCCGCCAGTTGGTGATTCCCCAGGCTAACGTGCCCACCGTCCTGCAAGCATACCATGATTTTGCTGGGCACTTCGGGTGGAAGAAGCTGGAGATGTTGTTGAAAGAGCGGTTCTATTGGAGCAGAATGCGGGAATCTGTGGAGGCCTGGTGCCGAGAATGTGGCCCTTGCGCATTGAGATGGAAGGACGAGGCCAGCCAGAAGGCACCCCTACACCCGATCATTACACACCAACCGCTGGAGCTGGTTGCCCTTGACCATGTAAAGCTCACCCCCAGCAGAAGTGGGTACATCTACGCTCTGACCATTGTAGACCACTACTCAAGGTTCATGGTGGTTGTCCCAGTTAAGGACTTAACCGGCCGTACCGCCGCTAAGGCTTTCCAGGCTTATTTCTGTCGACCGCATGGGTACCCCGAGAAGGTGCTTACCGACCAGGGTCCAGCCTTTGAAGCAGAGGTATTCCAGGAGTTCTGTCAGTTGTACGGCTGCAAGAAAATCCGGACCACGCCTTATCACGCCCAAACCAATGGCATGTGTGAAAAGATGAACCACTTGGTCCTGGGCCTCCTCAAGACGTTACCGCTGGAAGAGCGGAACCTGTGGCCGGAGAAGCTACCTGACCTGGTCGATATGTATAACAACATCCCTTCCAGCCCTACAAAATGCACTCCAACATACCTGATGAGAGCTCGCCCCGGCCGGCTACCAGTGGATCTGGAAATGGGCCTGGAAGCTCCAGAAGTACTCCCGTCGACAGCTGGATGGGACACTCGGCGTAGGGCACAGTACCGACAGGTCCAAGAGTATGTTGAAAAGAACTTGTTCCAAAGTCGGAGACAACAGGAGCAGCGCTTCAACAAGAAGGCGCCTGTCGGCCCCTTCCAACCTGGAGATGTAGTGCTGAAGCGGAAAAGAAGGGCCCACAAGCTGAATGATCAATGGGAACAAACCCCATATGTAGTCCAGCCCACAGGACGGGAGAATGGGAAGGCATACCATATCAGCCGTGATCAGGGGGGGACTTTGGCCACGGTTTCCCGAGACCACCTGAAGAAGTGCCCACCAGCATTGAGAGTAGCGGATGAGGCTCCAGTTCCCAGTCCAGTGGAGAAGGAAAAAGAGGTAATCCACACCATGATGGGTGATTTTCCAGCAGACTGGCCTAGACAGAACGGCGCAGTGATCCTTCCAGTGATACTGTTCCCACAACCCGTGGATGAAGAAAGGATGGAAATGGTTAACCGCGAGCCAGTGCCCAGGGATGTACCTGTACCCAGCTCCCCTACGCCTCCGCCTGCCCCACACGATAGCAGGGAGGAGGAACTGATTGTTCCCTCTGCCCCAATGCCTGTCACCACTGACACCGGGCCCCGAAGGTCCACTCGTCCCAACCTAGGTAGACTCCCACTTAGGTACAGGGAAACTACTCTTTAAAAGGGGGGGGCTTTATATGTTGAGTGAACAGTTTAAAAGAGTTTTGAATGATAAGTAAAGGAATCAACCGAAGTTTATCTGATTGGCACCGTGATTGAACCGGCTGTTGCCGGCAACTGTTGTCCCCGTAGGGACTGTCTGCAACCGTTGCGTAAGGGACTTCTTATGGACAAGCCCGAGAACTTGCAGGGCAACCACAAACTCAGTGGCATGTAAATAAATATGTTGGCTTGAAACCGTTACCCGCCTCCGGAGAGGCTGATTTGGGAGGATGGGCCTGGAGGAAAGGGATGGCCCAGGCCCGCCACTACCGTAACCGGTGGCAATCCTCCAGGGGTTCAGGGGTCCCCTTGGACGCGGGTCCCCTGAAAGAGACAGAACCCGCTCGGGCAACTTGGTGCTGGACTGGGGTCAAGGGGTGCTGCCTGTTTCTTAGGGGCAGCATCAGGGCCAGGTTGTTTGGGTGGGAGAAGAGCGGCAGCCGTACCGTTATAAAAACATCATCAACATTTTTTTTTTTTTATGTGATTTTACCGTTTTTATTCTTCTTTTTCAGTTGTGAAAATAAAACCGGTGATGGACGGGCAGCCCGCGGACGGTCTGCATTTTACTAAGGGGGAATGTGGCGCCCTGGACAAGCCAGGTCGTCACAGGTACTACACCAACACACCCTACACCCTGGCTAGGCACACCGAAGCCAAACACAAATCCTTGTTGCCTTCCTCCAGGGGCTGATGTCCACACCAGGGGGTGGGCCAGGCGGTTGGTCCCGCCCACCGAGGAGTTCACTGTCCTGGAGGCGGGAAGAGTTCAGTTGAGTTTTGGAGAGGAAAGTGGTAGTAGAGGAGACTGACCGTGTCCAGGTGTGTGGCCCGGGCACTCAGCAAGGTTGGCAGACGGTGGTGACCGTCTGCAGGAGAGGCTGATTGGAGTGAACCGTACGGACCGGGGACGGGTGGTGGCCCGCCGGTAGCGGATCGGGGAGTGAAGAGAAGCCAGCACCATTCGGCAGGGCCTACGGACCCCGACCAGGCTAGGAGTCGCCGTAAAACTGGTCAAATCCGTTAGCGAAGGGAACCTCCGGGGTTTCCCAGCAGCCAAGACCCGATTGAAGGCAACAGCTCACACCGTAGAGGGAAACACAGTCACCGCCAAGGCTACAGTTCCCTGGGCCAGAGCCTGTGGGCAAAAGGGGCTCCCTCAGCATCCATCCAAGCTGGGGAGCGGGTTACCGGTGGGAAGCCATTGGAACCATAAACACAACACAGGTGCAGGGAAAGGCAGTCACCATCAACCTACCGGGAGGAGAACAACCGCAGCCACCTGTGGGACCCGTCCATCCAGCCGTTTGTTTGACCAGAGACTCTGTGTGAATTACTGGCTGAGTGAGTACCACCGTGCCGTGTGGCACAGCGCTGCCCCCGCGACCCTGCACCTCACCAGGCCCCGTAACCCGCCTGTCATCCCCAAACCCTCACCGGGCCCCGGGACAACCAACCCCCCTACCCACGGAGGGGAGAAACAACATCCAATCTGCTCCCTGTCATCGCTCCCGGGATCCCCGTGCAAAGCAGCGGTGGTGTCACAACTTCACCACAACCGTGGGTGGCGTCACGGACAATATCCCCAAACCAAACACCAACCCCCCTTTCACTCACGGGCGAGGAACGCCGCTCGAGTCCCCGGGATCCGGCCCACCGCTCGAGCCACCACCGAGCAGCAGCAGCAGCAGCGGCCGGACCCGAGCAGTGGGTGAGCGCAGCGTCCCCTCCTCTGCCCGCGACACCAGGACCTGCAAAGCCGCTATTTTACCTACAGAGCTGGGTCTCATAGATAATGAAGAGGATGCTGGTCTCCATATAATGCTGCAGTCTCGTCATATAGCTGATGGGCATGGTAGCCAAATCCGATCCCCCTGAGCTAATATTGATGACCTATTCTATAGATAGGTGATAATGGAAGCTATAGCTTTCACTGGTGCAAATTTTGGATGCATACCACTTAGGTCTTAGGGGCACTTTGCACACTACGACATCGCAAGCCGATGCTTGCGATGCCGAGCGCGATAGTCCCCGCCCCCGTTGCAGCTGCGATATCATGGTGATAGCTGGCGTAGCGAACATTATCACTACGCCAGCTTCACATGCACTCACCTGCCCTGCGACGTCGCTCTGGCCGGCGACCCGCCTCCTTATTAAGGGGGCGGGTCGTGCGGCGTCATAGCGACGTCACACGGCAGGCGGCCAATAAAAGCGGAGGGGCAGAGATGAGCGGGACATAAACATCCCGCCCACCTCCTTCCTTCCGCATAGCTGGCGTGAGCCGCAGGATGCCGGTAGGAGATGTTCCTCGCTCCTGCAGCTTCACACAAAGCGATGTGTGATGCCGCTGGAACGAGGAACAACATCGTAAATGACCGACGCTACACCGATGATACGATTACGACGATTTTGCGCTCGTTAATCGTATCAAAAAGGCTTTACACACTACGATATCGCCTGCGACGCCGGATGTGCGTCACTTTTAATTTGACCCCACCGACATCGCACCTGCGATGTCGTAGTGTGCAAAGTGCCCCTTAGGGAATGCTCAATGACATTTTTTGGGGCAGATCCCACCATGGAAACCACTATAAAATAAACTTAAAATGAGTGACCATCTGCATCTACTCGCTGTGCGCAGGTTCAGGCTTTGGAGTATCTTTTAACAACTTTAGGTTTCTACAACCACCAAGCGGTTACAAGAAGTGACCGGTTTATTCTTCTGGTGTTTATGTGCCGCCCTGGCAAAACCAGGGTGTCACAGAGGTCTGCATTCATGTTTTTGGTGCAGATCTCACACTCCCTTGGGGAGTTTCCACACAAACACACACTAGTCAATCAGGCCCCCCCTCATCCCCTCCCCAGGAAAACGGGAGGGGGGAAAGAGGACCTTAGAAAGAGCAGAGCAGAGTGTGTGCTGAAGTCAGTCTGCAGGAGGAGAGAGTCTGGACGCAGCTCCAGTGGGGAGCTAGGGAGAGTGGCAGTAAGGGCCTCAGGAATAGGCCAGCCGCTTGTGGGGACCTGAAGTGGACCGGGAGAGGGTTGTGGCCCCCCGGTGCCAGCTGTCGGGACCCAGCCCGGACCTGTGCACGGAGCAGACACAGACCTCAGGCAGGAGAACAACACCTGAATTACACACACGGGTGTGGGACCCGTCCTCACAGCATCCGTGGGCACCAGTTACCAGCAATTTGGTTTACAAAAGAATCTGAGTATTTCTTCCAACTGCGTTCCTGACCCTCCACATCAATCCAGCTTCATCCAGCACCACAATAACCGAACTGTGAGTGTACTTTTCCCTGCAATCCCTGCCACCACCACAACTCCCAATTGGGCCCCAGTACTGCACCTCCCATACCCATGGAGGGGATCCCACCTTGCTGCCCCACACCATCAGTCCCGGGCACGGTCCCCAGAGGCAGCGGCGGTGCCACCACCTTATCACCGCAACCCACGGTGGCGTCACGGACAATTCCCCCTACCTGATCCCCCTTTTATTGTGGAGCCTGGGATCACAGACCGGGTCACACCACCGGGATACCTGCAGAAGTGACCCCTTGGCCCGGATCTGAGTACCCCCCCTATCCCTGGGCGACACATTTACCACTCGGAAAATGCTCTGTACTTTACAATGCAGATCATCGGGAATTCTTGGAAGATACCCAGAAGTCTTTTGTTGCATTTTACCATCGCTTTTTCTTAATTGCGCACTAAAAAATATGTGACAAAAACAATGGTAAAACAGTAAGAGAAAAAACAAAGATGGCCAAAGCCATAGAAAAAATGCCCAGGAACAAATGTGAAACTACACCAAAGATGGGTCAGGAAAAAAAACTCTGTTTTCAAAAACCTCTGTTTCAAAAACATGGCGGTTTTGCTTGATTTTAAAATACCTTGTGGTCACATACCCTAAGGTTTCCAGTTTTTGGAACCCCATTCCCTGCATTATTTGTTTTATTCACTCTCTCCAGGTCTATTATTGTCTGCAGCGCTGGTGTCATGTCACAAAGACAGCGCTGAAACCAATCAAGGCGCTCAGCAGCTACAGTGCCTACAAGTAGTATTCAACCCCCTGCAGATTTAGCAGGTTTACACATTCGGAATTAACTTGGCATTGTGACATTTGGACTTTAGATCAGCCTGGAAGTGTGAAATGCACTGCAGCAAAAAAGAATGTTATTTCTTTTTTTTTTTTTTTTTTAAATTGTGAAAAGTTTATTCAGAGGGTCATTTATTATTCAACCCCTCAAACCACAAGAATTCTGTTTGGTTCCCCTAAAGTATTAACAAGTATTTCAGGCACAAAGAACAATGAGCTTCACATGTTTGGATTAATTATCTCTTTTTCCAGCCTTTTCTGACTAATTAAGACCCTCCCCAAACTTGTGAACAGCACTCATACTTGGTCAACATGGGAAAGACAAAGGAGCATTCCAAGGCCATCAGAGACAAGATCGTGGAGGGTCACAAGGCTGGCAAGGGGTACAAAACCCTTTCCAAGGAGTTGGGCCTACCTGTCTCCACTGTTGGGAGCATCATCCGGAAGTGGAAGGCTTATGGAACTACTGTTAGCCTTCCACGGCCTGGACAGCCTTTGAATGTTTCCACCCGTGCCGAGGCCAGGCTTGTCCGAAGAGTCAAGGCTAACCCAAGGACAACAAGGAAGGAGCTCCGGGAAGATCTCATGGCAGTGGGGATATTGGTTTCAGTCAATACCATAAGTAACGTACTCCACCGCAATGGTCTCCGTTCCAGACGAGCCCGTAAGGTACCTTTACTCGCAAAGCGTCCTGTCAAGGCTCGTCTACAGTTTGCTCATGATCACTTGGAGGACTCTGAGACAGACTGGTTCAAGGTTCTCTGGTCTGATGAGACCAAGATCGAGATCTTTGGTGCCATCCACACACGTGACGTTTGGAGACTGGATGGCATTGCATACGACCCCAAGAATACCATCCCTACAGTCAAGCATGGTGGTGGCAGCATCATGCTGTGGGGCTGGTTCTCAGCCAAGGGGCCTGGCCATCTGGTCCGCATCCATGGGAAGATGGATAGCACGGCCTACCTGGAGATTTTGGCCAAGAACCTCCTCTCCTCCATCAAGGATCTTAAGATGGGTCGTCATTTCATCTTCCAACAAGACAACGACCCAAAGCACACAGCCAAGAAAACCAAGGCCTGGTTCAAGAGGGAAAAAATCAAGGTGTTGCAGTGGCCTAGTCAGTCTCCTGACCTTAACCCAATTGAAAACTTGTGGAAGGAGCTCAAGATTAAAGTCCACATGAGACACCCAAAGAACCTAGATAACTTGGAGAAGATCTGCATGGAGGAGTGGGCCAAGATAACTCCAGAGACCTGTGCCGGCCTGATCAGGTCTTATAAAAGACGATTATTAGCTGTAATTGCAAACAAGGGTTATTCCACAAAATATTAAACCTAGGGGTTGAATAATAATTGACCCACACTTTTATGTTGAAAATGTATTAAAATTTAACTGAGCAACATAACTTGTTGGTTTGTAAGATTTATGCATCTGTTAATAAATCCTGCTCTTGTTTGAAGTTTGCAGGCTCTAACTTATTTGCATCTTATCAAACCTGCTAAATCTGCAGGGGGTTGAATACTACTTGTAGGCACTGTAACTGTTTGGCTACAAGTGCTGTTGATGTGATGTCAGAGATGCAGACAATTATAGACACCAGAAGCAACAGCAGTTTGTATTTTTTATAACAAAAAGGACACATCAGACATCAAGAGGATATGAGCTGTCAGCATCATGTAAACGGTACTTACATGAATACATCACTAGAACAAAGTTTTGAATATTTGAGAGGATATGGAGAGATTCTGCCGAGTTTCTGCTTTAAAAAATATGTGTAAACATACACTAATTTACACTGTTTTGGAGCAAAAACTGAGCAGAATCTTGCCAAATTCTCAATCTCAGAGCAAAGTTTTGAGGATTTTTCAGCTTTCACATAGCCATGAAACTTGTTTTGGCTGATAAATGTGTACAAATTGAGAACTACCATCAGAAGATGAATGCAGTGCCAGGACCGCCGTCAGTACATGAAAGTCGCACCAGAACCATCATCAGCACATGATTGCAGTGCCAAAACCTCCATTGGCGCATGAATGCAGTGTCAGAACCACCATCAGCACATGAATGCAGCACCAGAACAACCATCAGCACATAAATGCTGTACCAAAGCCACCATCAACACATGAATGCAGCACCAAAGCCACCATCAACACATAAATGCAGTGCCATAACCACCATCAGCACATGAATGCAGCACCAGAATTATCATCAGCACATGAATGCAGCAACAGAACATCCATTAGCGCATGAATGCAGCGCCAGAACCACCATCAGCACATGAATGTAGCACCAGAACTATCATCAGTATATGAATGCAGCACCAGAACCACCATGAGCACATGAATGTAACGTCAGAACCACCATCAGTACATGAATGCAGCTTCAAAACCACTGTCAGTACATAAATAAATCACCATTCTTAGCCTCATGTACAATTGTATTGTATGAATCTACAACTCCCAGCTTGTCCTTAACAATGGAAAGGCGATGATGGGAGTTGTTGTTATCAATAATTATATCAGACTGCAGACAATACAGGAACCACAGTACTGATAAGAGGCAGGCAATATCACAAATAATCATTTACATCCAGGTACTTTTTATATGACGTCTCTGATCTGAGTCATTCCCGTCATTTTGTCTCAACGTAGTACAGACGCCATGGTGAGATTTCATGCCCACAGCTCATCTCTGAAGACCTCCCTATTTGTTTTTCAGCAGCACTGCCCAACACAGTCTGCTCATCTCCATAAATCTTTATAGTATACCTCTTTATAATATACCACCACACTGTATCTTTTCGTAATATCCCCCTATATGGCCCCTGTCTTAAATATTCCCCCCCAAACTGCCCTTTCGTAAAATATCCCCCTACTCACACAAACTGCCCCTCTGGATAAAGTTAAAGTACTCCCCCACTGCCTCTCGCAAAGCTGTGTCACTTTCACAAATGTTCCCCCATTATGAGCCCTAAGCCCTTTACGTATCCACATTGAATAAACATTTCATCTTCAACTTCTCCAGGGAGCGCTTACCAATGCTCCGCTATATCTCTACGGCGCCAGCAGAAGTATGCTGACATCAGCAAGGTGCTGACCTCATCACACTGCTTCACGCCAGGGCCCAGTGCCGGCGCTATCGCTGTTCAAATGTATTTACGTCTCAGAGACGCAAACACATTTGATCAGGAAGGAGGGAGCTGCAGTCACCACCATTCTCCTCAGCAGTGTGCCTGCCGGGCAGCATTAGATTGCCCTGCGCACATGATCATACTGCATGGCAGATCCAAGGCAGCACAGAACCCTGCAGCGTGCTACTGTACCGCCCTGAGAGGGGCTCGGCCACTTCCTGGCCGGGCTGAGCCGCTCGAGGTCCGGGCTCGGGTTGTCGGTGGCTCGAGCGCCTCCGGACCGGGGGCCACGTCGGTCTGTTAAGGGGAGGCAGTGGGGTGGTGGTGTGGGACGAGGTTCGCAGCCGGGGGCCGCGTTGCCGTTGTACGGGTCGTGACGCCACCCACGGGTCGTGGTGACGGGATGCACCACCGCTGCGGCTGGAGTGAAGGGGGCTCCCGGGATCGGTGTTGAAGTGCGCAGCCTGGATGTTAGCCCCTCCGTGGGTAGGGGCGGTGTGTCCCGGGGCCCGGCGATGATGTTGTCGGGGTGCAGGGCACCGTGCTGCGGTGCGATGTCGTGCCCGGATGGCACTGGTGTACTCACTATTAATTCACACTCAGAGTCACTGGTAAACCAAAGTTCGGGTATGGTCGGGTCCCGCAGCCGGCTGCTTGTGTCACTTGTGAGGCTGATGGTGGCCCCTTTCCCTTGCACCTCTTGTTTTGACTTTTGGCTCCCCTGCCTGAGCAGTGGTAGCCCGCTCCCCGGCGTTTAGCTGCCGGAAGAGCCCTCAGTTGCCCGCGGGCACTGGCCCGTCGGATGTTTGGCCCTTGGCGGTGGCTCTCACCCGGTATCGGTGGGCTGTTGCCTTCTTTCGGACTTTGGGTGAGGATGAACCCGTGAGGTCCAGACTGCAATCAGTGAATTTTCCTAAACTCAGTGGCTTCTAAGATAGGACGGGGTCTGAGTACCCGGTTTCTGGTGCTCCGGTAAACGGTTGACTCCCCGATTGAGGGCCGGCGGGCTCCAACCCTGGCCCGGTCCCTATGGTTCCGCCGGTTGCTATACCGGTACTCCTGCAGGTGGCCACCACCGTCTGCCTGCCTGACGTTACGGGGATCCAAGGCTCCAACCCGGGTCCCTGACAGCTCTGCTCCTCTACACCTCCTGTCACTGACACTCTACAACTCAATCTGTTTGTATTTCCTGCCTCAGGACAGTAGTCTCCTTGGTGGGCGTGTCTTTCCCCTGACTCCGCCCACCTGGTGTGCCCTACTGGCCCTGAGGGAGGCATCAGGTCTCCCTTTCGGGTGATGGGTGTGTCCTCACAAGGGATGGGGGTGTGTGTGTTGTGTGGTGGATGTTGTTACCTGTGACCCCTGGGGTCCAGGACGTCACACTACCTCCTGCTGGTTTCAGCTATGCAAGTGTGCACAAGACAAACTAATGCTGCCTGGCATGCACACTGCTGAGGAGAGTCGCTAGGACTGCAGATTGAGCAGCCCACTGCAGGGACCAGCACTTCTGGCATTCGCCAGAATTGCCAGATGGCTAGAATGGGCCCGATATAAGGTACTGGTCTATTCTGGACAATTTGACCAACAAACTGTGGGGTCCATTTTTTCCAATTGGCCCTGGCACTAGAACAACATTTTAGCGGAAAAAAAAATTACATTTTTTCATTGCATAATAGTATAAAATTCTGTGAAGCACCTGTGGTGTTAATTTACTTACTGCACCACAGTATCAAGTCATTGAGTGTTATAGTTTTTAAAAAAAAGCATAACTTTAAGATGGTGCTCTGCTGTTCTGGCACCTCAGGGGCTCTGTCAATGTGACATGGCACCTGCAAACCATTACTGCAAAATCTCAACTCCAATATGGTGCTCCTACCCTTCTGAGATTTGCATTGTGCCTATAAGTGGTTTTCAACCACATATGGGGTATTGGGGTACTCAGGAGAAATTTAATAAAAACATTGTACTGTTAGTTTTCTCCTGTTATCCCTTGTTAATAAAAAACATGGGCCCAAAGCAAATTTTATTGGAAAAGATGATAATTTTACATTTACTCAGTCCAACGTTACACAATATTGTGAATCACCTGAGGGCTAAAAATGCTCACTACTCCTCTACATGAATTCTGAGAGAGGTGTAGTTTCCATGATGGAGTACCTTGTATGGTTTCTGCTGTTTTCGTAATACAGGGGCTCTTCACATGTGACATAACGTCTGTAATCTAGTCCAGCCAAAATGGAGCTACAAAATTCAAATAGCGCTCTTTCCCTTCTGACTGACATGTACCCAAAAAGTAGTATGTTCCCACATATGGAGCATCACTGTCCTCAGGAGAAATTGCACAACAAAATGAATGGTCCATTTTGTCCTGTTACCCTTGTGAAAAAGAAAATTATGGGGCTAAAGCAACTTTTAGGGCAATAATTTATTTACTTATTTCCACTGCTCAACCTTATAAAATTCTGTGAAGCACCTGGGGGTTCAAGGTGCTCATCACATAATAAATAAGTTCCTTGAGGGATCTAGTTTCCAAAATGGGGCCACATGTGGGGTGTTTCTGTAGCACCCATGGGGCAAGGGGTTAACTTTACTCGTCGCCGGATCTGGCGATGTCGAGTCTGGGGATGTCACGGGTGGTCCTACCCGGCTTCGTGGCCCCGAGGTGTACAATAAAGAATGGGGGGATGATAATGGTGGAGGTTGGTTTCGTGACACCACCTGCGGTACACGGCCAGGGATTAGCCGCCGCTGCTGTCGCCATCCTCCGGGGCTGATGGTCATAGCAGCTAAGGTGTTTCTGCTCCCCACAGGTAGAGCGGGCCCCGGGGAGGATGATGAGGGGAGTAGTAATGGCGGGCGCCAAAGCGCAGGTCGCCGGTAGGAACAATCGTACACAGTCTCTGTGGGTTCAGGGTTTCTTTACTCACAGTTCTGGTTTATCCGGGAGTTACTGGTCATCGCCGTGATGGGCCCCAGCCGATCCCGAGCAATTCGAGGTTCCCAGTGTGAGTCCTTTCTGGTCGGGGTCCCTCCAATCCCAGTGTATGTGGAATATGTAAAGGGATGCAGGTGTTTCCTGCACTCTCCGCAGACCCTGAAATCGCGTGTAGCTGTAGAGAACCTGGGCCGAGCAGCCTGCTCCAAGCCACGGGTCTTGTGGTGCTCCCAGAAGTGTGAAGGTAGAAAGAATGTGCCTGGACCGAAGTCCCGACTGTGCTCCTCACTCCAAGCTGTGCCGGGGGATAAGTGACTGAATGTGAAGATGCTCCTTCCCTTTTCCCCATGTGGTGCCCGCCCCCCAGATGGCTGTCCTAGTGACCGGGAAAGTCCCATGCTTTGTGATGGCCGCCCCCCTATCTACCCCAGTCCATCCCCCGGTGTTAAGCGCCTGACTGTCTTTGGTGTGTGAATGTGAGAAACACCAGTGATTAACCTCTCTTTACCCGGGATGAGTACTACATCTTAAGGGAGATGCAGTACCCTATGGTGACTGAAGCCTCAGGGGCGCCACATTTCCACTGTTTAGGCACATTAGGGGCTCTGCATATGCAACATAGCTTCCACTGTCTATGCCAGTCAATTTTGCCCTCCAATTGGTGTTTCTTCCCTTACGAGCCCTGCCATGTGCCAAAACAGTAGTTTTTCCAGCACATATGGGGTATCGGCGTATTGAAGAGAAATTGTACAACAAATTGTATGGTCCATTTTCTCCTGTTGCCCTTGTGAAAATGCTAAATTTTGGGCAAAAGTAATATTTATGTTGGAAAAAGTAACATTTTAATTTTTTCATTCCACATTCCTTTAATTCCTGTGATGCACCTAATGGGTTAATAAACATCTTGAATGTAGTTTTGAGCACTGTGAGTGGTACAGTGTTTAGAACGGTGTCCTTTTCTGAATTTTCTGTCACAAAGGTCCCTCAAAATCACTTCAAATGGGATGTGGTCCCTAGAAAATTTGTAAATGTTGTTAGAAAAATGAGAAATTGCTGGTAAACTTTTAATCCTTCTAACTTCCTAAAAAATATGTTTCAAAATATGGTGCTGGTGTAAAGTAAACATATGGAAAATGTTATTTAATGTTATTTATTACAAATTTTGTGTGATTTAACTATATAATCAAATACATCCGGTACATCATAAAGATATTTTTTACATATGGAAACTCCCAACAATATAGAAACTCAGAGAAAGTGGAGTCATGGTCCAAAATTATATTTAAAAAGGTATAATTTTATTCAATACAAAATTCATAAAAATAACACACAGTAAATGGGGAGATGAGGTGCAAGGAACAGCCCTCGGAAGGCCCCCCGAGGAAGCCCTACGCGAAACGCAGCGTCGGGGCCCCCTGGACAGCATTACCACAACTCTTACATTATGGGTGAGCATTTATAACTTCATGTAACTTTGTAATCTGGTGGCTGTAGTGCAGCTTTGATGTATAGCCGATTTAACCAATCCCATTATATGTGTGGAGTCTTGGGTGCCTGCAATTTACTGCACACTGGCAGCACTTTTCCATGCAGCAACTGGGATTCCTGTCTCTACCACCGTATTATAAACACATATTTTAATGTCACATGTGCTGTTGTGTCATTGACGCTAGCTTATGCTATATGGTGGGAGGAGGATTCCCATACTTACTGGTGTTACTGCAGTGTGTTTAATGACTAGGCTGACCCAGATATCAGCACTATTACGCAAATATCAATTGTATCTGATGTGGGATGTACCTTTTTGCACTATATGCCATTTGGAACTCCTTATGCTCACCAATTACTCCTATTGTGGTATTTTTGCTGTTCCTTGCACCTCATCTCCCCATTTACTGTGTGTTATTTTTATGAATTTTGTATTGAATAAAATTATACCTTTTTAAATATAATTTTGGATCATGACTCCGCTTTCTCTGAGTTTCTATCGTGATTTAACTATGTATATTAAAGGCCGCTTTACACGCTACGACATCGCTAAAGCGATCTCGTTGGGGTCACGGAATTTGTGACGCACATCCGGCTGTGTTAGCGATGTCGTTGCATGTGACACCTATTAGCGATTTTGAAACGTTGCAAAAACGTTCAAAATCGCTAATCGGTGACATCCCCCCCTAATCTCAATTATCGTTGCTGCTGCAGTTACAATGTAGTTTGTCGTTCCTGCGGCAGCACACATCGCTACGTGTGACACCGCAGGAACGAAGAACCTCACCTTACCTGCTTCCCGGCAGGTGGGCGGGATGTTCGTCCTGCTCATCTCCGCCCCTCCGCTTTGATTGGGCGGCCGCTTAGTGATGTTGCTGTGATGCCGAACGAACCGCCCCCCTTAGAAAGGAGACGGTTTGCCGGTCACAGTGACGTTGCTAGGCAGGTAAGTACATGTGACGGGTCCGCGTGATTTTGTGCGCCACAGGCAGCGATATGCCCGTGACGCACAAACGATGAGGGCGGGTACACACGCTAGCGATATCGCAGCGTGTAAAGCGGCCTTTAGGGCATACAATTTCAAAGTTTTAAATTTTAACATTTGTTGTCAAATTTTCAAAATTTTCATAAATACACTCAAATTATATTGACCAAAATGTACCACTATGAAGTGTAACGTGTCCTGAGAATAAACAATCTCAGAATCACTGGGATCCGTTGAAGTGTTCCAGAGTTATTACTGCATAAAGTGACACTCGTCAGAATAGTAAAATTTGGCCTGGTCAGGAAGATGAAAACATGCTCTGGTGCAAAAGAGTTAAAAATACCAGAGGTTTAAGGAGTAGAACAATTTTTATTAATAGCCTGGACCATATCTGCTGGGACTTTTGTCTTCTTAAGATGGATATAAGCCAGAATTTTTGTTCATGTTTTCACAGCTGTCTGTACATCCTTAATGTGGCTATATTTGTTTTTTACATTATTTTGACTTGCTGTGTTTTCTCCCGTTTGAAGTCAGAACAAATTGTCACAGAAATGCTAGGGAACATACCCCAGAAACCATACAGTTATGTGCTGCATGGATTTTTTTTTTTATTAAGCATTTCCACTATAATGTACCTGTGGTAAAAATCCATGTGGCCACATCAAGAATTGTGAATGGAGGTCTAATCTGGCATGTTTCATAGTGATAACAATATAGCAAGAGCAGTACAGAGGTTGCCCACCTCTGGGGACAATTATTATTATTATTATTACTAGAAGGCGGCCCGATTGTAACGTATCGGGTAGTCTAGAATGTGTATGTAGGTTAGCAGATTGAATAATAAGGTAATGAATGGACTGGATGGGTTAGGTTTAATTTAGTATTCTTATAATTGTTTATTGGTTTTAAAATGACAAACAACAGAAGGAACAGTTTTAATAGATGATTCTAATGTTTAATGATATCCATGGCTTGTAATGAAAGAAGGCCATGAACAGTGTAAAGATAAGTAAAAATATACTGATGCTGTGATGTGCCCCCATCATGGTGCAGCCATCATCGTGAATTGTGCCCCCATCCTGCGGGTTAAGGCGCTTTCACACTTGCATTCAGCGCAATCCGCCGCTATGGAGAATAGCGCAGTCCGTTAACGCACTGCGCTATTCTCCATAGACTTGTATTGACGATGTACTGTAACGCAAGTGTCTGCGTTGCATCCGCTGGACGATGCAGTGTCGTTATTTTGACGCAGCTTCGGGCGGAGGGAACGCTACATGTAGTGTTTTTGGGTTGTTAAAATAATGCACCTTGAAAGATTCCGTTGGAATCTGCCAAGGTGTCTAATGATTTTCAAAGGTGACTGATTCCACTGCTATGCGCTAAGCGGTGAAATCCACTGATAAATTCCGTCACATTCTACTGAGCATGCTCAGCATGTCCAGCAGAATGATCTAAATCGTTTAAAATCACTCCTGGTCTCTCAACCCCCTCTCCCTCCTCTCCCCCCTCACCCCCCTCTCCCATACTCACCGATCACGGGCGCGGCGCTGCATGGCTGTCACAAAGCTCCGGCGGCTTTTCCTCTTGAAAATGCTGGCCGCTCATTATTCAATCTCGTATTCCCTGCTTCCCCCGCCCATTGGTGCCTATGATTGGTTGAAATCAGACCTGCCCCCACGCTGAGTGACAGCTGTCTCACTGCAACCAATCACAGCCGCCGGTGGGCGGGTCTATATCGTGCAGTAAAATAAATAACTAAATAATTAAAAAAAACTACGTGCGGTCCCCCCCAATTTTGATACCAGCCAAGATAAAGCCACACGGCTGAAGGCTGGTATTCTCAAGATGGCGAGCCCCACATTAGTCCCCCAGCCTAACAATATCAGCTAGCAGCTGCCCGGAATTGCCGCATCCATTAGATGCGACAGTCCCGGGACTCTACCCTGCTCATCCCAAATTGCCCTGGTGCGGTGGCAATTAAGGTAATAAGGAGTTAATGGCAGCAGCCCATAGCTACCACTAAGTCCTAGGTTAATCATGGCAGGCATCTCCCCGTGATACCTTCCATGATTAACCTGTAAGTTAAAGAAAGTAAACACATACACCCGAAAAAATCCTTTATTTGGAATAAAAGACAAAAAACCCCCCCTTTTTTACCACTTTATTAAACCCCCAAATACCCCTCCAGGTCCAACGTAATCCACAGAGGTCCCACGACGCTTTCAGCTATGCTACATGAAGCTGACAGGAGCGGCAGTAGAACACGACCGCTCTCTATCAGCTCCACGCAGCAACTGAAGTGAGCCGCGCGATCAGCTGTGCCATCATTTAGGTGACCCGCGGACACAGCTCTCGGGTGGAGCACTGCAGCTGTGGCCGCGGGTCACCTGAGTGACGGCACACACAGCTGATCACGCTGCTCACTGCAGTCACTCAGGGGATTTACGATTACCTCTCTCTCTCTCTTCCGACTGCAAATTTCCTTTTCCCGGCAAAACATTGAAAAAAAACAAAAAAAACAAAAACAAAACGTAAAACGTTCTTTTGCAGGAATCCGTTACTTTATTAGCACACTATTTGCAACGCATCCGTGACATGCGTCACACAACGCACTGTGACGGATGCCTCACAACGCATGTGTGAAAGCAGCCTAATGTGTGCAGGGGGCGGAGTGCGAGGTGGGTGGAGCCGAGTGAGGCCATGGCGCTGAGGACGTCAGTGCCGGGGACTGCATGGCTGGGGACAGGTGACTATCCAGGTGTGTGTGTGTGTGTGTGTATGTTCAGTGTATACATGCGGAGGACGAAGTGCGGCAGGGGGTGGAGCCGAGTGGAGTAATGTGTGCGGGGGGCAGAGGCGAGCGGTGGCTATGTGTCGGCTGGGTTGCCGGTGTGGGCTCCCAGGGGTGCAGCACTCACCGGGGAGTTGGGGCTCCGTGTGGGTGTGGGGAAAAGTGTCGGGCATCGTCCTGTCGGCCCGTAGTTCGGGCTGTTCATTTAGCTGAGTCATTGGTCGCAGGCTCTTTAGCGTGCGCGGTGTGGCAACGGTTGTCACTGTAATGACGTCATTTTGGAGCAAGACAGACAGAATAAGGCAATTATATATATAGTAGAAGGTGGCCCGATTCTACGCATCGGGTATTCTAGAATTTACGTATTGTGTAGTTAATGTATGACTTTTGTTATATATATATATATATATATATTATAGATGTCTGTAGTTACCAAGTGTTTGTGTAGGGCGCTGTACATGTTCTGGGTGTTGTCTGGGTGTGGCGGGGAGTGAGAGCGGTGTTGTATGTGTGTTGCATGTGTTGCGTTGTTTGTGGAGCGCTGTGTGTCTGTAGCGTTGTGTGTGTGTGTGTTGCACAGTTTGTGTGGATGTGGTGTGTTTTGGGGGAGGTATGTTTTGTGCAATGTGTGTGTGTTGCGTGGTATGTGCGTATATCTATGTATGCCGCGGTGTTTGTGTGCTGGGTGTTGTGTGTGTGCAACGTTGTCTGTGTGTGTGGGTGTCTTTGTAGGGCGGTGTTTGTAGTTCCCAGTGTGTGTGTGTGTTGGGGGGAGGTGTGCACCTCCCATCATGCTCCATCCGCCATGCTGCGGACTCCCAAACGTGCTCCATCCTCCATGCTGCGCACTCCCAAACGTGCTCCATCCGCCATGCTGCGCACTCCCAAACGTGGTCCATCCGCCATGCTGCGCACTCCCAAACGTGCTCCATCCGCCATGCTGCGCACTCCCAAACGTGCTCCATCCGCCATGCTGCGCACTCCCAAACGTGCTCCATCCGCCATGCTGCGCACTCCCAAACGTGCTCCATCCGCCATGCTGCGCACTCCCAAACGTGAACCATCCCCCATGCTGCGCACCCCCCATCGTGCTCCATCCCCCATGCTGCACCAGCATCAGCCTCTCTGCCCCCAGCATCAGCCTCTCTCCTCCCAGCATCAGCCTCTCTCCTCCCAGCATCAGCCTCTCTCCTCCCAGCATCAGCCTCTCTGTCCCCAGCATCAGCCTCTCTGTCCCCAGCATCAGCCTCTCTCCTCCCAGCCTCAGCCTCCCCCAGCATCAGCCTCTCTTCTCTCAGCCTCCCCCAGCATCAGCCTCCCCCTCTCAGCCTCCCCCAGCATCAGCCTCCCCCTCCCAGCCTCCCCCAGCATCAGTCTCTCGCCTCCCAGCCTCCCCCAGCATCAGCCTCTCTCCTCCCAGCCTCCCCCAGCATCAGCCTCTCTCCTCCCAGCCTCCTCCAGCATCAGCCTCTCTCCTCCCAGCGTCCCCCAGCATCAGCCTCCCCCTCCCAGCCTTCCCCAGGACCAGCCTATATACTCCCAGCCTCCCTCCTCCCAGCCTCCCCCAGCATCAGCCTCCCCCTCCCAGCCTCCCCCAGCATCAGCCTCTCTCCTCCCAGCCTCCCCCAGCATCAGCCTCTCACCTCTCAGCCTCCCCCAGCATCAGCCTTTCTCCTCCCAGCCTCCTCCAGCATCAGCCTCTCTCCTCCCAGCCTCCCCCAGCATCAGCCTCCCCCTCCCAGCCTTCCCCAGGATCAGCCTCTCTACTCCCAGCCTCCCTCCTCCCAGCCTCCCCCAGCATCAGCCTCCCCCTCCCAGCCTCCCCCAGCATCAGCCTCTCTCCTCCCAGCCTCCCCCAGCATCAGCCTCTCTCCTCTCAGCCTGCCCCAGCATCAGCCTACACCCTCCCAGCCTACCCCAGCATCAGCCTACCCCAGCTTCAGCCTACCCAAGCATCAGCCTACCCCAGCATCAGCCTACACCCTCCCAGCCTCCCCCAGCATCAGCCTACCCCAGCATCAGCCTACCCCAGCATCAGCCTCTCTCCTCCCAGCCTCCCCCAGCATCAGCCTCCCCCTCCCAGCCTTCCCCAGGATCAGCCTCTCTCCTCCCAGCCTCCCCCAGCACGCCGTGCTCCTCTGCCGACACTCACAGATCCGATCGCATACACTCACACACACACTGACGATATCGCACATACGCGCTCACACTCACAACATCCGGAGATACCACATGCTTCTGGCCATGTGATCCTCCGGTAGGTCCTGGAAGGTCACTCCACAGTATCGCCGCCGAGAAGCAAGCGATATCCCAGGATGTTGTGAGTGTGTGGATGCGATGTGATGTGTGTGTGAGAGTGAGTGTGATCTGATGTGTGTGTGTGTGTGTGTGTTGTTATGTGTGTGCGTGTGTATGTTCCGCCGCTGCAGGACCTTGATGCGCTGGTAACTATGCTACCATGGTTACCAGCGTATCCCGTCCCCCCCTCGCACGGGAGCCCACACCAGCATACGGCGGCAACCCCAGCAATGCGAGGGTATGTGTCGGCTGGGTTGGCGGCGTACGCTGGTGTGGGCTCCCGGGGAGTACAGCACTCACCTGGGAGTCGTGGCTCCGTGTCGGTTTGGGGAATGCGTGCAGGGGGCGGGGCCAGAGCGAGCGTGCATTGCGTGAGGGGGCGGGGCGTGGCCGAGTTGCCAATGCGTGCAGGGTGCCGGGGCGAAAGGCCAATCCGTGTGGGGGCGAAGCCTGGGCGAGGGGCCGGCCAATCCGTGTGCGGGCGGAGCCTGGGCGAGCGGCCAATCCGTGCGGGGGGGCAGGGCTATGGCGAGCCCAGCGGCCAATCAGCTTTGTGTCACCGTAAGGACACAATTTTGGAGCAAGACAGACAGACAGACAGACAGACAGAATAAGGCAATTCTATATATAGATACTAGAAGGTGGCCCGATTCTACGCATCGGGTATTCTAGAATTTACGTATTGTGTAGTTAATGTATGATTTTTGTTATATATATATATATATATATATATATATAGATGTTGTTGTGTGTAGTTACCAAGTGTTTGTGTAGGGCGCTGTACATGTTCTGGGTGTTGTCTGGGTGTGGCGGGGGGTGAGAGCGGTGTTGTTTGTGTGTTGCATTGTTTGTGGAGCGCTGTGTGTCTGTAGCGTTGTGTGTGTGTGTTGCGCGGTTTGTGTGGGTGTGGGGTGTGTGTGTGTGTTTTGGGGGGATATATGTTTTGTGCAATGTGTGTGTTGTGCGGTATGTGCGTATATTTGTGTGTGCCGCGGTGTTTGTGTGTTGGGTGTTGTGTGTGTGCGGCGTTGTCTGTGTGTGTGGGTGTCTGTGTAGGGCAGTGTTTGTGGTTCCCAGTGTGTGTGCGGTGTGTTGTGCAGTGAGTGTGTGGCGGTGTGTGTGTGTTTTGGGGGGAGGTGTGCACCCCCCATCGTGCTCCATCCCCCATGCTGCGCACCCCCCATCGTGCTCCATCCCCCATGCTGCGCGCACCCCATCGTGCTCCATCCCCCATGCTGCGCACCCCCCATCGTGCTCCATCCCCCATGCTGCGCACCCCCCATCGTGCTCCATCCCCCATGCTGCGCACTTCCCATTGGGCTCCATCCCCCATGCTGCGCACTCCCCATTGTGCTCCATCCCCCATGCTGCACACTCCCCATCGTGCTCCATCCCCCATGCTGCGCATTCCCGATCGTGTTCCATCCCCCATGCTCCACACTCCCCATCGTGCTCTATCCCCCATGCTGTGCACTCCCCATCGTGCTCTCTCCCCCACGCTGCGCACTCCCCATCATGCTCCATCCCCCATGCTGCGCACTCCCCATCGTGCTCCATCCCCCATGCTGCGCACTCCCCATTGTGCTCCATCCCCCATGCTGCGCACTCCCCATTGAGCTCCATCCCCCATGCTGCGCACTCCCCATTGTGCTCCATCCCCCATGCTGCGCACTCCCCATCGTGCTCCATCCCCCATGCTGCGCATTCCCCATCGTGCTCCATCCCCCATGCTGCGCACTCCCAAACGTGCTCCATCCCCCATGCTGCGCACTCCCCATCGTGCTCCATCCCCCATGCTGCACACTCCCCATCGTGCTCCATCCCCCATGCTGCGCACTCCCCATCGTGCTCTATCCCCCATGCTGCGCACTCCCAAACGTGCTCCATCTCCCATGCTGCACACTCCCCATCGTGCTCCATCTCCCATGCTGCACACTCCCCATCGTGCTCCATCCCCCATGCTGTGCATTCCCGATCGTGCTCCATCCCCCATGCTGCGCACCCCCCATCATGCTCCATCCCCCATGCTGCACACCCCCCATCGTGCTCCATCCCTCATGCTGCGCACTCCCCATCGTGCTCCATCCCTCATGCTGCGCACTCCCCATCGTGCTCCATCCCCCATGCTGCGCACTCCCCATCGTGCTCCATCCCCCATGCTGCGCACTCCCCATCGTGCTCCATCCCCCATGCTGCGCACTCCCCATCGTGCTCCATCCCCCATGCGGTGCACCCCCCATCGTGATCCACAGTCACACATCAGACAGTATACACGCACACATCTGATCGCATACACTCACACACACACCCCACTTCTCCCTGTGCCCACCGGTGGGCGGTCCCAGCAGCTGTGCTGCACGCCGTGCTCCTCTGCCGACACTCACAGATCCGATCGCATACACTCACACACACACACTCACACATCAGATCACACTCACACACATCCTATCAAATACACGCACACACACTGACGATATCGCACATACGCGCTCACACAATCACAACATCCGGAGATACCACATGCTTCCGGCCATGTGATCCTCCGGCAGGTCCTGGAAGGTCACTGCACGCACAGGATCGCCGCCGAGAAGCAAGCGATATCACGGGATGTTGTGAGTGTGTGGATGCGATCTGATGTGTGTGTGAGGTGTGTGTGAGAATGAGTGTGATCTAATGTGTGTGTGTGTGTCTGTTCTTATGTGTGTGCGTGTGTGTGTGTTCCGCCACTGCAGGACCTTGATGCGCTCACCTGGGAGCCGGTGTACGCTGGTAACCATGCTACAATATTACTCGATGTGTTCCATGGTTACCAGCGTACCCCGCCCCCCGCTCGCACGGGAGCATACACCAGCGTACGCCGGCGTACGCTGATGAGGGCTCCCGGGGGTACAGCACTCACCTGGGAGTCGGTTCGGGGAAAGCGTGCGGGGGGCGGGGCCAGAGCGAGCGTGCAATGCGTGAGGGGGGCGGGGCGTGGCCGAGTTGCCAATGCGTGCAGGGGGCCGGGGCGAGAGGCCAATCCGTGTGAGGGGGCGGAGCCGAGGCGAGGCGAGCGGCCAATCCGCTGTTTATCACCGTAAGGACACAGGACACAATTTTGGAGCAAGACAGACAGACAGAGAGAATAAATGGAAAGACAAGGCTGCACTGCTAATGGTAACAACAGATTAACACAACAATGAGGGTGCAAAGCCTACAAGGGTAATGTAAGAGAGAGAAAAGAGTAGGCAAAAAAGCACTCAACTCATCAAATATAGTCAGAATATATATACAAATATTTATTAGGAACATGAAAGTGCAAAACACCGTTAAAACCACTTAAAAACACATGGACACCTGTCCCATGGACCCCACAATACGGCACTAATACATACAAAATATACATCCATACATGATAATACAAGATGTTACAGAAATCTAAAGGGCAAATGAAGGTAACAAGACCTGGAATAACCTAATATAGATCTCCTAAAGGAGCATTGCCCTAAAACATGCAAAGGACCATAATAAACCACCAAACAAGAGGTCCAGAGGGGAACACTTACAAAAGTAGAGGCAAAAATTCAGCCATGATAAGGTGCCAGACAGATAAGCACCGACCCTACGCGTGTCGCCCTAATACAAGGGCTTCATCAGGGGAAGGTAATGTAAGGTAACATTACCTTCCCCTGATGAAGCCCTTGTATTAGGGCGACACGCGTAGGGTCGGTGCTTATCTGTCTGGCACCTTATCATGGCTGAATTTTTGCCTCTACTTTTGTAAGTGTTCCCCTCTGGATCTCTTGTTTGGTGGTTTATTATGGTCCTTTGCATGTTTTAGGGCAATGCTCCTTTAGGAGATCTATATTAGGTTATTCCAGGTCTTGTTACCTTCATTTGCCCTTTAGATTTCTGTAACATCTTGTATTATCATGTATGGATGTACATTTTGTATGTATTAGTGCCGTATTGTGGGGTCCATGGGACAGGTGTCCATGTGTTTTTAAGTGGTTTTAACGGTGTTTTGCACTTTCATGTTCCTAATAAATATTTGTATATATATTCTGACTATATTTGATGAGTTGAGTGCTTTTTTGCCTACTCTTTTCTCTCTCTTACAGACAGAGAGAATAAGGCAATTATATATATAGATATAGATTATTATTATCATTATTATTTTGCTGAAAGGGAATCTGTTAGGTGGATTATGCACCCAGAACCACAAACAGTTCTTGGTGCATATGTGACGCCCTGGCCTATCAGGTCGTCACAGGGTATTGTGCAATCTGCCCTTCTGTGCAATATCCACCTCCTCCTTGGTTACGGGTCCCTAACCAATGGTGTTGCCAAAACCAGCTGATCAAAATCCTAGGAACACTCTGCACCACACCCACCAGACACACCAGTGGACGGCCTGAGTGGAATAGGGTCGCCCACTTGGGAGGTTGGTTAAGGGGAGGTCAGGAGTGTCAGGAGTAGGCCAGTGCAGTGTTGGAAGTGAAGGAGAGAGGAGGTTAGGAGCTAGGCTCCTTGGAAGTACTAGGTAGCAGACGTTGGTCTGGGCCTGGTAGGAGCTGGACCCCCGGTCGCAGGGGATCGTGACAAGGGGCATGGTATTGTCGTGGAGGACAGCCGGCGGCCTTGTACCGTCACCGGGCTGGGACCAGGGCACAACGGGGTACGTGAACCCTAGGTCAGGGAGTAGCTTCAGGCAACCTGACAATTCACCCAACGAGAACGGAGTCTTCAATATCCGCTCTCCACCAGCTCCAAAATCAGGGTACTAGCGCAACGAGGGGGATAGGACTTGCCCTTGGGACTAGTCCCCTCTCTCAATAGCATATGATAAAAGATCATTAGAAAAACTTTTTCTAAATACCTCTTTATCTATGCTAGTGGATGCAGGGACGGTTATGCAGGGATTAGCAATATACACCCAGAACTGATCGTAGTTTAGTGTGCGTATTGCACCTGACAGGTTCCCTTTAAATACATTTATTTTAGCCAAAATTCATTTTTGCAATTCAGTTAATTAAAATGTTACATTGTTTTACCTTTACAGGCTTTTTCCCTGCACATTCAACTGTGATGTTCTCTGTAGTTATAAATCCACTGAGATGAGCTAAAAAAAAAATAAAAGAGCTACAAGCTATCTCACTGATGGATTATCAATTAACCCATGCAGCAACTAGCAATAAGCAGCGCAACACAGAGGAAAACATTGTAACATTGTAAAGGAAATCCACCTACAAAAAAGATTTTTAGCCCACAATACCTGCTTTTAAGTAAATAAGTCTCCAAAGATCAGCACCTGTTGCACTGACACTTGGCAAGGAAAGCCAAATTGCAGCAGCGTAATCCTTATCTTCAGCCTTATGGTATATTAAGGGCCAATAAAGAAAATGCCTTTGCTAGGAGTAAATAAAAATATAATTTAGTTAAAGACCATAAAATAAATTTATGAGCTATCCACCAACTATTGCCGCCAGTGATTATACATTTAGCACTTTTTTTTGCCATACAGGTAATTGATATCTGTTATTTTTTGTTGCATTATTTTTGTGCAATAATAGGTATATTGTGTAGCACAACTTCCAGTTTGATGCAAAGCTGGCACTACATGATAGAAGGTAGGTGTAAAAAGAAAAGGTCACTTGGCAGTTAAATGGATCATTTGTATGAATGATCCACAACCAATAACATGACCGATTATGATTGTATTACTTTTTAGTATTTATAAATGAAAATATACATGAACTACTGAACAAATGGACAAGTAGCTGTTTTCTGTGTGTGGGCAGCTTTTCTGTCCTAATAGGAATTCCCACAACTGCCAAATATCTTGTTTTTCAAAGCAGCAGCGTCTTGGCTGAAAACTGAGAAGGATGCAGTCATCTCCTTACAAAAAAATCTGAACATCATTATAAAAAATTCTGACAAGGGGGGAGCAGTCGTGGTTTTGGATACAGGACTTTATGAGAGGGTGGTGTTGACCATGTTACAGGATTGCGATACCTACAGGAGAGTCGAGTACGACCCCTCTGCAGGTATCAAAAAATCCTTGGAGAGGATTTTGGAGGAAGGCTTGCATTTAGGTTTAATAGGTGAAAAATTGAAAGATTATCTTAATCCCTCTTCTTGTTTAATACCGTTATTGCATGCTTTATCTAAATCACATAAAAACCATTTTCCCCCAAAAATGAGACCAATTGTTTCAGGTATTGATTCTTATACCGAACATCTGTCAGAGTGGTTGGACAACCACTTACAGTTTCTTCCCAAAATGTCCCCTGGATATGTATTGGATAGCAAACATGTGTTTAATATTGTCTCTCAAATGAAATGGCAGGACAATTATAGTTGGTTAACTTGCGATGTTCAATCGCTATATACATCCATTCCACATTCTCTTGCCATTTTAGCTTTGAGAGACTTACTCAACAAATACTCTGACTACTCACTTGAACTTCAAAACTATCTGTTGGATGTTACTGATTTCTTACTTAAGAATAATTATTTCACCTTTCTGAATAAAGGATATGTCCAGCTGCAGGGATGTTCAATGGGCGCACGATTTTCCCCCTCACTAGCGGGCATATTTATGTTTTGGTGGGAGGAACAATTTATCTTCAACCAATGTAACCCTTTTTTCTCGGACATAGCATTATATCTGAGATTTATAGACGATGTACTTATTGTATGGCAAAATCCAAATAAAAAAATCGAGGATTTCATTTTTTACATCAATAATAATGCCCATAATCTTTCTTTCACTTTTTTTCATGATACATCAAAAATTAATTTTTTGGATATACAATTTCATGGAAATAGAGATAGTGGGGAAATCAATTGCAACCTTTATAGAAAACCCATATCAGGCAACTCCCTACTACATGCGGGAAGTTGCCATCCAAAACATGTCATAGACAACATCCCTACAGGTGAATATGTCCTTGCCAGGAGGTGTTGTACCACTCAAAAAAACTTTGAGATGGAATGCGATATCATTGAAAAAAGATTTTTGGCTAGAGGTTACAAACCGAAAAATCTTCAAAAAGCCAAAAATAAAGCAAGTAAAAAGAGTAGATCACAGTATTTAGACATGAATAAAAACAAAAATAATTCCCAGAATGAATTGTCGGTTGTTTTTTCCACAATGTATAGTAAAAACTATTATGATGTAATTAAAATCATTAAAAAATATTTACCCATTTTATCTACAGATGATACATTATATCAAATCTTAAAAAAATGGGGTTAAATTTGTTTCAAAAAGGAACATCACATTGGGATCCATGTTATCACCAAGTGACCACATGAATAGATGCGGTTTTACTAATGGGAAAAAAATACCGGCAATTGGTTACCTAGTATAGGTTCGTTTAAATGTGGCCACAGAACTTGTGGACTTTGTGGCTACATGTTAAATGCAAAGGATTTTTCTTCATATACAGACAAAAAAACTTATAAAATAATGTCACTAATAAACTGCAGTTCAGACCATGTAGTTTATCTAATATCTTGTACTATTTGTCAGTTGCAATATGTAGGCAGCACTTGTCACCCACTTAGAAAAAGGATATCAGAACACATCTATGATGTGAACAATGCCACCACTAGAAAATTATCAGGAGCGTCCCAACATTTTCGCGACGCACATGCAGGTGATTTGAAAGGCATGAAAGTCAATGCCATTGAAAAAAATTAAACTACCTAGAAGAAGTGGAAATTTGAAGGATATCCTTTTTCAAAAGGGAAATAAAATGGATTTTTTTAATGGGCACAAGATTTCCTAAGGGTTTAAACAAAAGAAATGAATTGATGTTTGCATATTAATCTTGTTCATTATTATATATGTATATAGGTGTTATAGCACCATATGAAGTGATTCAACTTAATGGGTTAATGTTTTTTGCAATCATCTTGCTCTCTCCGTCCATTTGACCACATGTTTGGGTTCAGCCCTTTTTAAACAGTCTGTGACTAGATGGTTTAGAGACTGAATAAGAACTGGATGTTCGAAACGCGTCCTCTCTAACATGGGCTTTATTACCATAGCATGGACTTTTTAATGATGATTAAATAAAGAAGTTTCATTTTAAAGAACAAGATGCCTGGATTTTTGTGCTGGTGAAATCCCTCAATCTCTGCCTTGAGATAGTATTCAAAAGTATTCATACTCCATTAACTTTTCCACATTTTTTCACTTTATATCCACAAGCAAATTTATTTTATGCGATATACCAACACAAAATAGCAAGCATTTGTAAAGTACAAAAGAAATGATATATGGTTTTATAAATATTTTAAAAATCTAAATCTGAAAATTGTGGCGTGCATTTGTCTTCAGCCACCTATAGTCTGATACCCATAAATAATATATCGAGTGAGTAATTACCTCTAGAAGTCACCTAATTTGTAAACTGAATCCACTTGTGTGTAATTTGTTCTCAGGATAACTACAGCTGTTCTGTGAAGGCATCAGAGGTTTGTTTGAGAATATTACGCATTAAAACCAAGGAATACACCAGAAAGGTTAGAGATAAAGTTGTGGAGAAGTGTAAAGTAGAGTTAGGTTATAAATAAAAAAAAAAATAGCTCACAGTCTGAACATCTCACAGAGCATTGTTCAATCCATCATGAAAAAACAGAAGGAGTATGGCTCAACTGCAAATCTAGCAAGACATGGCTGTCCACTGTGAGGTAATGGGGGGACTCATATTTGAAGGACGGTATATATTCCCCAGAATGCACACAAACATGTTAGAGTACTGGACAGTGGTCAGTCTACTCCCTCCGGGACGGGTTTTGGATACGGCTCATGACCACTGATTTCATTTAAAAGTTCCTGCAAAGGTTTGGGAGGGGCAGAGTTTGTTTTGTTAGTTGCAGAGCAGGGAGCTCCGTGTACACCAGCCCTGTGTGGAGCTAGATCAAAGGTCTGTTGATTCTGCTATCGCAACGTGGAGCGTCCCGGCGAGGCCGTCTCCCATGGTGACCGGTACCTTTTGTCTGCTTTTATTAGTACTGTGTGGAACCCTGGCTGCGACCCGAAGGACATCTATGGTTACCTGTTATCTTCAAGTGCTGAATAAAAGCCATGTGAATTGGACTGTACTGGGTCACTGCCTCTTTGTCGCCATGTGTGAACCCCGCAACATTACACCACCTAAAGTGACATCTCAACCAACGAGAGTACTAATTGGAGAAGCAGCCAAGAGGCCCATGATCACTCTGGAGGAGCTGCAGAGATCCTGAGCTCAGGTGGGAGAATCTGTCCCCAGAGGAATGGTTAGTTGTATACTCCACTGGCCTTTATGGAAAAGGGGCAAGAAAAAAAGCGCAATTTTTTAAAGTAAGGCTATGTGCGCACGTTGCGTAAATACATGTAGTTACGCTGCGCTTTGTAGCGCAGCGTAACTGCATGCGTCCTGCGTCCCCTGCACAGTCTATGGAGATTGTGCAGGGGCCGTGCACACGTGGCGTCTTAGAGCGCAGCGCTTCGGCTGCTGCCCGAAGCGCTGCGTTCTAAGAAGTGACATGTCACTTCTTCCGTGCGCTTTGCCGGCAGCTCCTGCTCTGTCTATGGCAGGAGCTGCAGGCAGAGCGCATGGAATCGGCTTTTTTTTTTCTCTACGGACATTTTCTGCAGCGATTTGAAGCGCACGTGTGCTCTTCAGATAGCTGCAGAAATTTCTGCAGGGCTAGTACGCAACGTGCGCATATAGCCTAAGCCTTAAGAAGTACTGTTTTCAGTTTGCAGTAATCTATATATGGGACACAGCTAGCATGTGGCAGAAAATGCTCTGGTCAGATGGGACCAAAGTAGAACTTTTTGGGCTAAATGCAAAATGCTGTTTATAATGGAAAAGTAACACTGCACATCACCCTGAAAACACAATCCCCATCCTGAAACATGGTGGCAGCATCAAGCTGTGGGGATGCTATTCTTCCACAGGGACATGGAAACTGGTCAGAGTTGATGGATGGAGCATAACACAGGGCGATCCTGGAGGAAACCTGTTAGAGAGTGCAAAACACTTGAGACAGGAGCGTAGGTTCACCACCCAGCAAAACAACGATTCTAAACATACTGCCAGAACTACAAAAGGTATGCTTTAGATCAAAGCATATTCATGTGATTGAATGGCCCAGTCACCCTCCAGACCTAAATCCCATATAGAATCTGTGGTAAGACTTGGAAATTGCTGATCACAGACGCTCTCCATCCAATCTCACTGAGCTACAGTTATTTAGCAAAGAAGAATGGTCAAAAAAATTCAACCTCTAGATGTTCAAAGCTGGTGTAGAAATACCCCAAAAATAGTAATTGCAGTAAAAGCATGTCCCAATTTTCAAATTTAAAGTTTTAAAGTGTTTAGAAAACCATGTATCATTTCCTTTACACTTCACAAATACTTGCTCTGTTGTGTTGGTATATCACATAAAATTCCAATAAAATACATTTAAGCTTATAGGATTAACATGGAAAAAAAGGGTAAAATTTCACAGGGTATGAATACTTTTTCAAGGCCCTGATATGTGTAACTATTAGGGATGATTGAATACTAAATATTCAGAATCAGGTTATTCGTACCAAACAAATAGTATTATCCTATTCTTCGTCAATTCGTCATGTATACCAAACCTAATGCAAGTCAATGGGGAACCAAAGCATTTTTCTGGGAAATCTTCAAGAAAAATGCTTGGGTTCCCCATTGACTTGCATTAGGTTCGGTATTTGTGACGAATACTGGAACAGTACTAGGTATTCTGTACAAATATCCCGAACCCTAATATTTTAGTATTCGCTCATCACTAGTTGTTATAATATCATTATAAACACACACAAATATATATCTTTTGTCCTCAAGTGTGACACTGTGAGCATTAGTTTCGTAGTTTCCCATGGGTTTTATTAAAAATGCAAAATAATGTTTTCACGATTTTATTATATTTTTTATTTTCAAATAGAAAAATATACCAAGTCAACTTGTACTGTTCAGACTATACATTCACACACAGAGCAAGCAAGGGTTTAGGAATTTTCTGCTGGGACAGTCATGGGGACAGTTAAAAGGCAGACAGGCCCTAAATTGACATACAATTTTTCAGCATAATTGCATTATGGTAACCATAGCAACACAATTAGGGCTCAATTTGTTTGCTTATCCGTTTATTTGGCACATAAGGGAATTCGTAGTTATTATTGTTGCCATAGAAGTCTTGTCACAAACAAATTTCTGAGCCTGTCTCTCAAGTCACCTAGAAATGCGGTAATAATGCTCCAAATATGTGTCTGCCATGCACTTGGTGGTTTGAGATCTCTATGAAAAAAAGAACAGTTTCATCAATGACAATCACCTATGTGGTATCTGCCACAAATTCACATTTAACAACACTCAGACACTGTAACTATGCACATTTCTTGTAAAAAAAAAATTATATAAATAAATGACAAGAAATAGCATGTTGGTATTCTACTTATGTAACATGCAAATTACTCATATGTAAAGCAAAATAAAAGCGCATGCCATGCATCCAGAGCCAATCTATTGTGACTTATATGGACATAAATACCGTAACATTCAGTTCATAGATTTATGGTTTTCCTCTATATTCCCTCCCATGTGTAAGGCCGTGTTTCCATGTAGGGGTAATACTGCTTTTGTTCCCCACAGGTGTAGGCCTTCTGCTCTGTTTATTATATTCTTGTGTTAGATGAGTTTTCCATATATATTATGTAATATAACACGTTTTAGGTGTTGATTTGACAAAACATCAGAAACATTTAAAATGGATTTGCTCTTTTATGTGCATTTTTCAGACTCCCCATAAGTGTATATGGGAAAAAACACCCCCCAAAAAACAGTTTTGAGACTTCTTTACATGCACAGTGGGTATGACTTTGTGAAATCACAACTAGTTTGCTTATAAAAAGGTGAACATAGTTGATTTTCTGCACAAAACATGCGCCATTACATGGGAAAATGGCCTAATTGGGATTTCTTTAAAGTTGATATCTAAAGTCAATTGCCTAAATAGCAATATGAAATTTACCTCCAGTTTTATGCACACAAACTCATGTATGAGGAAATTGCTGGGTATCCAATAGTTTGCTATTCCCTTATACACTGCACATGAGCTGAGATGCCGATGTAACAAGCTGGAGCAATGCTGAGCTATAAGCAGGGAAGCCACAGGGAATTAGTTTTTCCTACGCTTTTGCTACTGTAGCTCCACTACAAATCTGTTGGACTGTTATCGGCAGTCACTTAGCTATATCTGTCAGTCTTAGAGATTTTGGAGTGATGGTCCCACATGTGCGCTTCTACTCTATTCATTAACACATAGGACTCGGGACCCCTGCTCTTATAATCATGAGGTCCCAGATATTGTACCCCCCATGGATAAGCAACTTATCACCTATCCTGTGGATAAGTGCCAAGTTGGGTCAATCTTGGACAACCCCTCAAAGTAGGGGACCAAATATAGCCCAACACTGTAGGCTGGCTGTTGGAACGCATTACGACTTTTGAAAGCAAAAAAACATATCCCAGTGCTTAGCTGCCCAGCTGAAAATATGTATAATGTACACTGCTTATATATCAAGCGCCAAACAAATTTCATGAATTCATCCATGACCAATCAAACAGTAAATGTAAACATTTTTACTGTGAAGAACTAGACTCTTCTTGTTACCTTACTCATTCACAGACAGATTTATATATGTAGAATTATGCGAATAATATCTAAACTTTAAGCCCAAAAAAAAAAGAATGACATGATAGAGCTGAAATCCTGTACACAATGAAATTGTGTACCGATGTGTGTATCTGTGCGTGTGTGTTATACTGGTCGGCGTTATCAGTCTCATATCATCATTTGTTGAGAAGTTGATTCACCACCTCCCTCTTTCATGAGATCAGGACTGTTACTGAATAGGAAGAAAGTCCCAGGACGATGTGGGATGGGAAAGGTAGTGAGGTGCATGCAGGGTGCTCAACAGAGCCGAGAACGTGGAGAAGAGGCTATTTTTGCATGTCACATTGCAAAAGCAGCACTATGGAGGGATCACTCTTTGCTGCCTCCTTAAATTCTTCAAGGGTGATTTGATCATCTCTGTCCTTGTCCATCTTTGTGAAGATTTTGTCGACTCTCTGTTGTGGAGTTAGGCCATCTTGATTCATGCGCATCATAATTACAGTGCCAACCATTTTGTAAATGGCCTAAAGATTAAAACAAGGAGAGGAAATAATTATTTATAATTTATTAGATCCAATAGTAATAAAAAGTATATATTTTTAAAGCAAACCTGTCAGCAGCATTTAAGGTACAGACAGGGCCATATTGGCGCTGTGATACTGATTAAAATGATACCTGAGGTGAAGAAATACATTTTGTATTTCCATGGGGAGTACGGATGGCACAGGGGCTACTGAGCTGACATTAAGGCTGGGGACCCTGTGCTGTCCCTTATCCTTACAGTAGACCTGAAGGTGGTCAGGGTTGAGCCACCAGGGTGTCCTGTTGGGCCCTGATCTAATACCCCCACATCCCCTAACCCAGGGCTGGACAGAACACGAAGAATAACTCCACCCACAAGACAAAGACTAGGGGATAAACTCAAACTTACACCGCAAATATCCACAGATGAGAAACAAAAAGACACATTAGGGAATAAACCAAAGGGGACGGAGTACACCAGGGAGCTATCAAGCAGCTCAGACAATAAATCGCCGATCACCAAATGGAGGATCACCACAGACAGCGGGCTATCGTAACTGCAAGCAGAAACTATCTTCGGTGATCTCCTACTACACACCCCAGCCTTAAATAGGAGGAGCAGCTGTGGAAGAAAATCAGCAACCTGGTTCTCATTACGCTGCTCCAACAAGGATTATCCCCTGCACGGCGGGGAGCAGTGAAACAACTGAGACGATGTCCAGTCGAGCTGAGCACTTACGAGATACTAGGTTGCATGTCGGACTCTGCAATGTGAACTGAGTCCAACGCAGTAGCAATAATCCGCGTCTGCGGATACAGATGGCGCATGATATGTATATTGTCTTTAATCTGTGCTTGAAAATTTTTTTTCTATTCATATCTTCATGAATCGGGGTGGGACTGTATGTAGTGTCTTCAGCTCTTTTCCAGCCCCTCTGCTGCCTTTGGGTATCTATTCTTCATCCTTATTTAACTTTTGCCATGGTGCCATCCTAGCTGCAGGTGGCCATTGAGCAGATTGATCTCTTGGAAGTCTTCAGGAAAATGGCGCTGGTGGCTGCGCATGTGCAGATTGCTCAGTGCCTCCATCACCATTTTACTGAAGTCCACTATGAGATCAATATTTGCAAACGCCACCAGCTAGGATGCAATATTTGCAAACGCCACCAGCTAGGATGCCAGTGCGATATTTAAAGGATGAATTAAAGACACCCAGCAGCAGTGGAGGGGCCGAAAAAGAGCTGAAGACCCTACCTACAGTCCTGCCCCGAAACAAGAAGGTAAAATAGAAGAAAACTTCAATCACAGATTAAAGAAAATGTGCAAAATGGTTTACTTCACCTTAGCTATCATTTTAATCAGTATGATAGCGAGCGCCAATATGTCCCTATTTCTACTTTACTTGATAAAGTGCTGCTGACAGGTTCTCTTTAAAAAGGAGTTGTCCTATTAAAAAAAGCATTTATCACACATCTATGAGAGATGATAAGTGTTTGATCACTGGAGGTTAAGGAGCAAGGACCACTGTGAAGGTTTTCTTGTGAATAGCGGTAGTACACCTTTGTAGTCACTGCTATGTTTACTTTGTGGGCGTTGTGGTGCCCATGGTAGTGAACACCATGGATAATCATCCTGTGAACTAATTTGTCCTTCACCCAGGGAACATTACAGCCCTCTTTCATGTAATTGGTGAGAGTTCTGATGGTAACCCCAGCAATCATACATTTATCAACTATCCTGCTAAATAGTGATAAATGCTTCTTATGGGACAATCCCTTTAATATACCGTATTTCATTCTGTAACAATGCAACTATTTATAGCAAAAACAAAATGCCCCTTCAGAAATACTCCCAATAAAAGATCTATTCTGCTTCCCTCAGCTATTGTTTTACAGAAGCAGTAATACGAGATTCTTCTCTTAAAACAGGTGCAGAATGAAAATGGGACCAAAACCATGCAAAGGTGATTTTACACACAACACATTCTTCACGCAGATGTAACAGAGCCTGACCAACAAAATAACCAGGTCTGATATGAAATTTTTCATGGTATCATAATATTGTTGTGTGTTGTTTTGTAATAGTTCTACTAATGAATTAGTTAGGTATATATCTAATTGGGAAGAAAAATCAATAAAGTGGTATTCAAACCAAGGCTTCTAACCTGGGAACAGCAATGGATGTCTAGGCATCAGATTGCTTCTATAAAAAAAGCTGCAATTGTCTATATTGTGTTAACGTTCAAGTACCATTTCATAGCCTTTGGTTTTCTGAGTCTCAGATTACTGTAGTTAAACATTTTATACAGTTCTCAACATGGATATTGAAACACCAAGAAGGAAAGCTTGTAAATTTATGTAAATCACAGGACCAATAGACATGGTGATTACATGCAAATGATGAAAAAACTAGAATCAACAACATTTTCAAAATATCTTAATGTATTCAATATTCAGCATGAGTGTCATGTGCATAAATACCCGATCTTACATTCCTTGTCATGCCATCAATGAAGGTATTAATAGTTATCTGAGGAATGTTCTGCCATGTTGAATGCAATTGGGCACACAAATCCTTAAAATTCATGGCTGGAAATTCTCTTTGCATTTGCTGGCCAATAACATCGAAGATGTGCTTGATGAGAGACAATTCTGGCGATGCTGCATGTCATGGTAGCACGTTTTGGCTGCTCACAGTAGCATGAGCCACATACGGTCTGGTTGGTGTTGTAGTGATGACTAACAAGAACTAGGAGACTGAGGAATGGCTGTACCACCAGTTTGAATCTCCTGGCAGAAAACCACACCGAAACGGTGTCAAAAACATTTTTGTGCATTTCTTTGCGAAGATATGCAGATTTGGTCCTGAAATTTATACACCATATTCCTGCATTAAATCTGCATCTTGTAGCAAAAAAAAAAAAATCACTTCACTATTGCATCAAAACCACATTGTGTTTTGATGTGTTTTTTTTTGCCAGAATATGAAGATTTGGTGCAGAAATACGGTGTATAAATTTCAGGACCAAATATACATCTCCTGGCATAAAAAACAGTTTTCTGCCAGGAGATCCAGGTTTGTGAACTCAATGACCTCATTTGAGTTGAGGTCACCGAGTTTAACACAGTAAGTTTACCTGTGGTCACAGGTGGGGTACCATGGGAACCTCCAGCTGTGACCACAAATAAACTGAGTGACATCACCGCTCATTGATACAGCTGTGAGTCTCTGCCTGAAGCCCATAGCATGCGGACATGTTCTGTACCCACGCGTGACTTTAGTATTTAGCAGAGCCAGAATCGTCATGGGACCTTTGCAGATTGCATCGGAACTGGGTGTTTGGGGTTAATAAAGGGGTGAAAAAGGATAGGGTTTTTTGTATCTTATTTCAAATAAAGAATTTTTTGGTGTTTGTGTTTATTTCTTTTCACTTACAGATTAGTAATGAGGGGGTCTCATAGACGTCTCCCATTACTAATATAGGGCTTAGTGGCAGCTGTGACCTGTCATTAACCCCTTATTACCCTGATTGCCCTGGTGCGGTGGCAATCAGGATGAGCTGGGTAAAGTTCTTGGATCGTCACATCTAATGGATGTGACAATTCTGGGCGGCTGCAGGGTGCTATTTTTAGGCTGGGTGGGGGCTCAATAACCATGGGTCTCCCCAGCCTGAGAATACCATCCCAAGTTGTCATGGTAGAGTATCAAAATTGGGGGGGGGGGATTCGCAGGTTGTTTTCTTATATAAATAAAATTTTTTTTAATTATTTATATATATATATATATATATATATATATATATATATATATATATATATATATATATATATATATATATATATATATATATATATATATATATATATATATATATATATATATATATATATTATATATTTATTAATAATGAAAAAAGCCACATAGTGTCCCCATTAGTTTGATACAGTCAAGATGAGTGCACAGCTGGAGGCTGCAGCCTGTAGCTGTATGCTTTATCTCTGCTGTGTATCATTATATGGGGGGGGACTCTATGCTAATTTTTTTACTTATTTATTTTTACACCGCTATAGGGACACCCAGTGTGTGTGACTTCAAGCAGTCAGACATGCTATCACACAGGGTAGGGGTGCTCTCTGACTGTAACCAATCACAGACGCTGGGACTGCCAGTGGGCCATGGAAGCAGTTCATATGCATGAGGGTAATGAGTGGCCCCAGAAGGAGCATTACAGCCACGCGGAGACTAGTAAGTATAACGCATTGGCTTTATTTTTATTCTCTTGTTCCTTTATTTTTTTAAATTACCCGGCTGGCTGGATCCGGACAGTTATCTGGAGTTCCCTGAGAACTCAGAGCCTGGGATCGGTGCACGGTACTAGGTTACCCATGCAGATCTGACTTTTACAGCCCAGGTTCGCCCATCACTAGTCTTGACACTATAAAGTCTTTTTAATTCTAGCTTTGCAAGATATGGTGTCATTTACTATTAAAATCCATAAGATTTCACATACTCATGTTTTTTATTAGATTTGCTCCAGATAAATTGAAAACTTATTTAATATCCATTCATGCATTTACTTTTCTCTCCCCACATTGTTATGCAATACAACACAACATTTAATATTTCATACCTCAATAATCTCCAGCATTTCCAGTCTCGTAATCTTCCCGTCTCCATCTAAATCGTACATCTCAAATGCCCAGTTTAGCTTCTGTTCAAAACTGCCACGTGATGTGACACTCAAGGCGCAGATGAATTCCCGGAAATCAATAGTACCGTCCCCATTCTTGTCAAATGTACGAAAGGCATGCTGAGCAAATTTAGAAGCATCACCATATGGGAAAAACTGCAAGTACAATATAAGCAGATATTTTGTAAAAGATATAATGTATTAGTAGAATATATTTTATTTGGTTTCAAGTCTATGATCATGTATATAATATGCTATGAGTAGCACATGTCTTGGCAATAAATACCTTAATATAGAGCTGCTGGAATTCTTGTAAGTTAAGGATGCCAGATGGACAATCCTTCAGGAATCCTTTATACCAATGCTTTAATTCTTGCTCTGAGAATTCTGTGCTTTGCACTAAGTCTTGTAACATCTCTGGAGCCAGCTTGCTGTTTGGTTTTCCCATTTTGGCACTACAAAGGCTTAAAAACAAATTAATGTTCTAGTTGAAACTATTTTTTCTTCTTTTATTATTTTGTACACTGTGTGCAGAATTATTAGGCAAATGAGTATTTTGATCACATGATACTTTTTATACATGTTGTCCTACTCCAAGCTGTATAGGCTTGAGAGCCATTTACCAATTAAGTAAATCAGGTGATGTGCATCTCTGTAATGAGGAGGGGTGTGGTGTAATGACATCAACACCCTATATAAGGTGTTCTTCTTTATTAGGCAATTTCCTTTCCTTTGACAAAATGGGTCAGAAGAGAGATTTGACGGGCTCTGAAAAGTCCAAAATTGTGAGATGTCTTGCAGAGGGATGCAGCAGTCTTGAAATTGCCAAACGTTTGAAGCGTGATCACCGAACAATCAAGCGTTTCATGGCAAATAGCCAACAGGGTCGCAAGAAGCGTATTGGGCAAAAAAGGAGCAAAATAACTGCCCATGGATTGAGGAAAATCAAGCGTGAAGCTGCCAAGATGCCATTTGCCACCAGTTTGACCATATTTCAGAGCTGCAGCATTACTGGAGAATCAAAAAGCACAAGGTGTGCCATAATCAGGGGCATGGCCAAGGTAAGGAAGGCTGAAAAACGACCACCTTTGAACAAGAAACATAAGATAAAACGTCAAGACTGGGCCGATAAATATCTTAAGACTGATTTTTCAAAGGTTTTATGGACTGATGAAATGAGAGTGACTCTTGATGGGCCAGATGAATGGGCCAGAGAGGTCCACTCAAACTTAGACGCCAGCAAGGTGAATGTGGGGTACTGGTATGGACTGGTATCATCAATGATCAACTTGTGGGACCTTTTCGGGTTGAGGATGGAGTGAAGCTCAACTCCCAGACCTACTGCCAGTTTATGGAAGACAACTTCTTCAAGCAGTGGTACAGGAAGAAGTCGGTGTCGTTCAGTAAAGGTCTAAAAGATGAAAAAATAATGACATGGCCCCCTTGTTCATCTGATCTGAACCCCATAGAGAACCTGTAATCCCTCATAAAATGTGAGATCTACGGGGAGGGAAAACAGTACACCTCTCGGAACAGTGTCTGGGAGGCTGTGGTGGCTGCTGCACACAATGTTGATTGTAAACACACCAAGCAACTGACAGAATCTATGGATGGTAGGCTGTTGAGTGTCATCATAAAGAAAGGTGGCTATATTGATCACTAAGTTTTTTGGGGCTTTGTTTTTGCATGTCAGAAATGTATATTTCTAAATTTTGTGCAGTTATATTGGTTTACCTAGTGAAAGTAAACAAGTGAGATGGGAATATATTTGTTTTTTATTAAGTTGCCTAATAATTCTGCACAGTAATAGTTACCTGCACAAACAGATATCCTCCTAAGATAGACAAATCTAAAAAAAAACCACTCCAACTTCCAAAAATATTCAGCTTTGATATTTATGAGTGTTTTGGGTTGATTGAGAACATAGTTGTTGATCAATAATAAAAAAAATCCGCTAAAATACAACTTGCCTAATAATTCTGCACACGGTGTATATGTTCTATGTACCAAACACAAAAATTTTTACAATTGTTAGGGTGACTACTTGAAAAAAATAAGGTCTAGGAAGTGTGACTAGAGTGGTTTTAAAGGGAATCTGTCACCAGGTTTTTACTCTCACATCTGAGAGTAGCATAATTTAGAGGCAGAGACCCTGATTCCAGCGATGTGTCACTTACGGAGCTGTTTTCTGTAATTTTGATAAAATCAATGTTTTCTCTGCTGCAGATCTAGCACTTATACAGAGCTCATGAATATGCTGGACTACCTGGCAGCACGCCAAGTAGTCCTCTAATGATAATCTACTGCTGATTAATTGGTGATTTTATCAAAACTACACTAAGCAGCCAAATGACACATCGCTGGAATCAGGGTTTCTGCCTCTATATTATGCTGCTCTCAGATTAGGTGGCAAAAACCTGGTGATTTATTCTCTTTAATAACAAATAGAGTAATATCCAGTAGGTTTCTGAATTGAAAGGAAATTAAAAAACAAAACAAAAAAACCCCCAAAAAAACAAACATCTCATTAATACTATATTAATATATAATATTTTATTGAAATAATCAGCATTTACAAGACAAAAAGAATATATCATGCAGATGTAAAAGCAGAAGACAAACAATACAGGCATGATGCTATGAATCAAATGTTATGGGTTCACCTGGTGAGGTGGATTCTCTAAGCCACAGTTCAGGGTGGACAAAATGGATGAAAGTCGATGACAAAGAGGACAGGACTTTCTGTATTGCATGTGAACCAGGACAACAAGCAGAGCAAGATACACCAGAAGATACAAAGCTCGACCATATATAGGAACTGAAGATGTACAACAAGTCCAGGACTTGCAGCAACGTTTGTAGTGTGTAACATAAACAACTCCATAGAAAAGTTTGCAGTGCTTACAACGCGCGAAAGGTTAGCAGCAGGTCTGAGCTAAGAAGTGCTTAAATGTGCCTTTCTATCTACAGCAATGCATTCAATCAGGTCTTATCTGACTATAGTAATCATACCTCCCAACTTTTAAAGAAGGAAAAGAGGGACAAAGTTTGCGGTGCGCGTAGCGCGCCGCGGCAAATTTTTAGGCCACGCCCCCTAACCACACCCATTTCACAGTCACGCCCATATCCACTCCCCATCCACACCCATTCAGCACAAACACGCAGGCAGCCGGCGGGCCTCCAGCACAAACACGCAGGCAGCCGGCGGGCCTCCAGCACGGACACGCAGGCAGCCGGCGGGCCTCCAGCACGGACACGCAGGCAGCCGGCGGGCCTCCAGCACGGACACGCAGGCAGCCGGCGGGCCTCCAGCACGGACACGCAGGCAGCCGGCGGGCCTCCAGCACGGACACGCAGGCAGCCGGCGGGCCTCCAGCACGGACACGCAGGCAGCCGGCGGGCCTCCAGCACGGACACGCAGGCAGCCGGCGGGCCTCCAGCACGGACACGCAGGCAGCCGGCGGGCCTCCAGCACGGACACGCAGGCAGCCGGCGGGCCTCCAGCACGGACACGCAGGCAGCCGGCGGGCCTCCAGCACGGACACGCAGGCAGCCACAGTGAGGCGGCCGGTCGCCTTCACAGACAGGCGGCCGGCCGCCTTCACAGACAGGCGGCGGGCCGCCCGCACAGAGAGGCGGCCAGCCGCCCGCAGAGAGAGGCGGCCGGCCGCCCGCAGAATGAGGCGGCGGGCCGCCCGCACAGACAGGCGGCGGGGGGCGCCCGCACAGACAGGCGGCAGGGGGGCGCCCGCACAGACAGGTGGCGGGCCGACCGCACAGACAGGCGGCGGGCCGACCGCACAGACAGGCTCCGGCCGGGGGTGAGGGGGGAGGGAGGGAAATCAGCGCTGGGGAGATTAGTTTACTGTACCAGCAGCAGCACAGGCAGCGCTCCTCTCTATGCCACGTCTACTAGGATGGTAGGAGGGAAAAGCAGGGAGGCGGAGAGAGAGTGGGTGGGCGGAGCCCGGGAGCCAGCCGTCCCGCCCGTGGCAACGGGACAAACAACGTAAAGCGTGAAAGTCCCGCTGTATCCGGGACGGTTGGGAGGTATGCAGCATGTTAGAATGTGTACATAAGATCCTGCTGGTGGTGGCCGCAGCTTATAGGCCCCAAATCTGGTGACAGGTTCCCTTTAAAGTGAACCTGTCAGGTGCAATATGCACTCAGAGCCAGGAGCAGTTCTGGGTGTATATTGCTAATCCCTGCCTAACCGTCCCTGTATACACTAGCATAGATAAAGAGATCAAGAACAAATATTTTTAAAGATCTTATATCTTATGCTAATGAGCGCGGGGACTAGTCACAAGGGCGTTACTTCACTTGGCTAGTCGGCTCGCATAGCATGTTAGCATGTTATTACGCCCCTGTGTGAGTACTAACACGCTATATGAGCCGACTAGTCAAGTGAAGTAACGCCCTTGGGACTAGTCCCCGCGCTAATTAGCATAAGATATAAGCTCTTTAAAAATACTTTTTCTATAGATGCCTTTATCTATGCTAGTGTATACAGGGACGGTTAGGGAGGGATTAGCAATATACACCCAGAACTGCTCCTGGCTCTGAGTGCAGATTGCACCTGATAGGTTCCCTTTAAAGGGAAACTGTCACCAGAAATTTAGCAAAAAAAATAAAAGATTCCCCTCTGCAGCTCCTGGGATGAATTCTGGAAAGGTTCCTGTTGCTATTGTGCCCCCTTTGAGACTTAAAATAATACTTTATGAAGTCTTACCTTTTTGTATGCAAATCTGTTTTTATGGTCACGGGGGCGGGCTGCCTGGCGTCCGTTATTCCCCCTCCTGCCGTTGTACGCCGTCCCCCATTGCTCATTTCCATACATGAGGACGCCTTCCTCATGTAACTGTCCTCCTGAAGTTTTGTGCATGCCCAGTGCCACTCTCGCGGGAGTGAGCACTGTGCAAAGTGTGAACGCTTTTGAGGTGATTGCGCAGGCGCGAGATTATGGGCGGCGCTGTGATTGTCATCAGCAAAGTCATCCAAGTACCCGCCCATAATCTTGTGCCCGCGCTTCTCACTCTGCCTCCACCGTTATGCGCAAGCACTGTCCATATGAACCACGTTACCTATTACCATGGGCGCGAGATTATGGGCGGCGCTGTGATTATCATCAGCAAAGTCATCCAAGTACCTGCCCATAATCTCGTGCCCGCGCTTCTCACTCTGCCTCCACCGTTATGCGCAAGCACTGGCCATATGAACCATGTTACCTATTACCGTGGGCGCGAGATTATGGGCGGCGCTGTGATTGTCATCAGCAGCGTCATCCAAGTACCTGCCCATAATCTCGTGCCCGCGCTTCTCACTCTGCCTCCACCGTTATGCGCAAGCACTGGCCATATGAACCACGTTACCTATTACCGTGGGCGCGAGATTATGGGCGGCGCTGTGATTGTCATCAGCAGCGTCATCCAAGTACCCGCCCATAATCTCGTGCCCACGCTTCTCACTCTGCCTCCACCGTTATGCGCAAGCACTGGCCATATGAACCACGTTACCTATTACCGTGGGCGCGAGATTATGGGCGGCGCTGTGATTGTCATCAGCAGCGTCATCCAAGTACCCACCCATAATCTCGTGCCCACGCTTCTCACTCTGCCTCCACCGTTATGCGCAAGCACTGGCCATATGAACCACGTTACCTATTACCGTGGGCGCGAGATTATGGGCGGCGCTGTGATTGTCATCAGCAGCGTCATCCAAGTACCTGCCCATAATCTCGTGCCCGCGCTTCTCACTCTGCCTCCACCGTTATGCGCAAGCACTGGCCATATGAACCACGTTACCTATTACCGTGGGCGCGAGATTATGGGCGGCGCTGTGATTGTCATCAGCAGCGTCATCCAAGTACCTGCCCATAATCTCGTGCCCGCGCTTCTCACTCTGCCTCCACCGTTATGCGCAAGCACTGGCCATATGAACCACGTTACCTATTACCGTGGGCGCGAGATTATGGGCGGCGCTGTGATTGTCATCAGCAGCGTCATCCAAGTACCCGCCCATAATCTCGTGCAAGCAGTAATAGGTAACATGGTTCATATGGCCAGCACTTGCGCATAACGGTGGAGTCAGAGGGAAAAGTGCGGGCACGAGATTATGGGCGGGTACTTGGTTAACGCTGCTGATGACAATCACAGCGCCGCCCATAATCTCGTGCCTGCGCAATCACCTGAAAAAGCGTTCACATGCGCAAAACTTCGGGAGGACAGTTACATGAGGAAGGCGTCCTTGTGTATGTAAATGAGCAATGGGGGACTGCGTAAAGCGGCAGGAGGGGGAATAACGGACGCCAGACAGCCCGCCCCCGTGACCATAAAAACACATTTGCATACAAAAAGGTAAGACTTCATAAAGTATTTTTGTAGGTCTCAAAGGGGGCACAATAACAACAGGAACCTTTCCAGAAGCAGCCCAGGAGCTGCAGAGGGGAATCTTTTACTTTTATTGTGAAATTTCTGCTGACAGTTTCCCTTTAACTGGTAGGGGAGCCAGGATAAAGCAGAGCTGAAGCTGTTGGGAAGCTAGGACCCAGCAGCTCTGCTCCACAGGCAGGAGACCACTGATCGGTAAGCTAATAGAAGCCTGCAGATGTCACTCTGCATAGGTTATTGTCACTGCTATCTGCAGGAGATAAGTGCTGATTGCACGGTCTCCTCAGCTTCCTGACTCCCCGTGTATCTGCAGCAGTGAGAAGCCGCACACGGGGAATCAGAGAACATCTGCAGACAAACGCAGGCTCCGGGACTGGGGGGGTCGGCTCTGGTGCAGGGGGGGGGCTCTGCTGCAGGGGGGGGTCGCTCTGCTGCAGGGGGGTCGCTCTGCTGCAGGGGGGTCGCTCTGCTGCAGGGGGGGGGCTCTGCTGCAGGGGGGGGGGCTCTGCTGCAGGGGGGGTCGCTCTGCTGCAGGGGGGGGTCGCTCTGCTGCAGGGGGTGATTCATACCTCAGCAGCAGTCACAGGAGTAGGTGCGCACTCGGCTCTGTAATGAATAGTAGAAGGGAGAAACAGCGAGGCGGGGCTACAGTGGGTGGAGCCGGGATAAACAGCCTCACGGGCGGGACCCGGGATCAAAGGCTCAGAAGAGGGACTGTCCCGCTGTATCCGGGACGGTTGGGAGGTATGTAGTAATCATCTATTCATACTCATCTGTGAGAGTTGTGTATGACATGGGGCTGCTGCAAATACACAATGTACACAGAGGTACAAAACAATCAGCAGTTGAAGGAAAACATGCTCACTCTGCACTGTAATGAAAAGACCTATATAGGAAGGATCCAGGACATACCAGTAGATGGATGTGACTCGCCCCCCCCAGGGCTATGGGACACCCGGTGCCGGGCCGGACTAGTCCGGTGGTAGTCAGTGGTGGCTGGGCCCGGCTCCGTGGCCCTGGTGGGTGTCAGTAGAATATGTGGCTTGGTTGTTAAAGTGTGTGTTCGTGACGCCACCTGTGGTATGCGGCTAATAAGCCGCCGCTGCTGTGTGAGGCCTCCGGGATGATGTTGTGGCAGCAATGGTAGTACTGCTCCCCACAGGTGGAGCAATGCCCGGGGCACAGTTGGTGCTTGTGAGTGTCTATGCAGGTGAAATGACAGAGGCAACTCCAAGGGTGCAGTTCAAGTTCTTTACTCACAGTTCTTTTCAGGGCAGGCAGGACCCTTGGACTGCTGAGACCACTGTCAGGGACCTCCGTCTTCTGGGTGATTCAGAGTGTGAAATCCGGTACCCTCTCTCTTAGTGTCTCCTTCTCTGCTGTCTTCACTAGCCTTGCCCGAGTTTGGATGGCCCTGGCTTGGCCTCCACTACAGCCTCCAGGCTGGGGGGTCACCTGTCGGCTGATTACCCCTTTTCTGGAAGTCTGCTATGGGTTCTGGCCCTGGGAGCTTACAACGTCCCTGGGCCTCGGTTTTTACTGTTTGGAGATTGTCTTTTCACTCCTCCAGTCTCTAGGGACCGTCCCCTGTCGCAGCTAATCACTCCACCGATGTCACTGTGGACCAGGCCACCGCAGCCTGCAGCTACTCGTAGCGCCTCTGGGCCCTCGGCTTCGGTACCCAACAAGGACAGCTCGTGGTACCTACAGGACTACCCGCGGCCCTGCGACCCTTTCTTTCCTTCTCTTCTTTCTTTCTTTCTTTTCTTTCTCCTCCTTGCCTGCCTCCAGCAGGCCTCCTCCTCCCTCCTTTCTCTCGTTCTTCTTCTCCAACTACATGCTGCTTCTCTCACTCCCTGAGGTAAACTGAAACTAACTTGACCTTCCTTTCTCTATCTGCTCTCTGGTGGCTCCTCCCACCTCCCTAGTTGCTAAGCTACCACCCTATGGGAGCAGGGATGGGTCTTACAGCCCCTCTCAGCATGCAGCATGGGAGGGTTGCCTGCCACTTTCCCTGGTCCTGTGTGTCCCTAGCAATGGGTGTAGTGTGGATTTACCAGGGGACCGGAGTTCACTCTCTTCCTCTCCCAGAATGGGCATCACACCGCAGATGGGGTACAATGGCCTGTGGCGACGGAAGCCTCAGGGGCGCCACACTCCCCCACAGCAAATCCCAGCACGTCCTCAGGCTGAAAAACAACAAAAATATGTGGAGACACTGCAAAAACATTTTTGTATGCAATAACATAAACAGTAAAACATTTCTTCCCTTTATGGGAGGCACATGAAAGTAAACGTTGCAAACTTCTTATAAAGAAAAATTCTAAGTGTGCACTTCCAGTCCATTGCACGGTTTGGGCACATCCCCCATAATTCTGGTAGGGGGCACAACAGGTGCAACTAATTACATTTTTGGCTACTACAAGTCCAGTAGCCCGGCAGTTCGTTTCTTTCAATCAAACAAAAGTGACATCATCAACCAGCCATTAAGTCCAATGGCCTGGTTACATCAGACATATCAACAACATACCAGCCACTAAGTCCAGTGGCCTGGTAGGACATCACACATACACTTCCACCGGGGCCCACATTTCAGTTCAGTGGCCCGGTAGCACATAACATGGGGGGTGACGTCTTCAAAAAGAATCAGGAGCAGTACAATAGGAAAGGGTGTCATCTTCGAAAAGAATAAGGGGCAAAACACGAGGGACATCTTCAAAAAGAATTAGGGGCTATGTACAGTTTGGCAGCTCTTCATCTTCCTTGTAGGGATTCTTCTCCGGCTCCCCACCTGGCAGCAGGTAGACAGCGGTCAGCACAGTCTGCGTCTCCTGCGTGGCTGTAGCAGGCCTGCTACAAGATGCTGCGTTCTGGGCCTGCTCTGAGGTAGTGCTGCTGGCTTGCATAGGGTACTGGCTGGCGCGAGGCTGCTGGCTTGCAGGGGGTTACCAGCCATACGGCGCCACTCTGGCTCTTCTGGGGCTGCCTCCTTGTCTTGGCGGGCCGCGCCTGGCATGGCGGCGGCCTGGGTTGGAGTCGCTGCTGCGGTGAGATCTTGGCGGGCCGCACCTGGCGTAGCTGCGGCCCGGATCGGCGTCGCCGTGTCGGGCGTCTCTCCAGGGACCGCGGGCATGGCAGCGGGGGTTGGGGCTCTCGCGCCGGCAGGGGCATTAAATGACTCACCCCTCAGTTGCATCTCCGGTGTTCTGGTGGTCGCTGTCTTGCTGCAGGGTGCTGGTATCGGAGCTGCGGTCGTGGCACGCGCGCCTGCAGGAGGACCGGGCAGGAACCCCACCGGGCAATCCGGGCTCCGCCGGCTGGGGGTGTCACTCTCTTTACCCGGCTCTGCAGCGGCGGCTGGATCTTCTCCGCTCTCCAGGACGCAGGACACAACCCAGTTCTGAGGTGCGTGTCCCGGCTCTGCCACTCCTCCTCTGGCCGCTCGTTGCTCGGCGTCCATCCTTTTAGCTTCTTCACGCGCCATCTTTTCTTCCTCCGCCTTCTATGGCGGGCACCGCTTCGCGCGCTTTTCTTGGACAAGGGGGCGGGGCTTCTCTTCGCGCCCTTTCTTCTTGCACGCCCCCCTTCTTCCCGCTCTCAGCAGCGCTAATGGCGGTGGTTTCTCAGTAAAGTACACAGTCTGTCACACGGTTCTTCAGGCGCACAGTACCCGGTTAGACCGGGCACGAAATCCTGTTCGTGACGCCAAAATTGACTCGCCCCCCCCAGGGCTATGGGACACCCGGTGCCGGGCCGGACTAGTCCGGTGGTAGTCAGTGGTGGCTGGGCCCGGCTCCGTGGCCCTGGTGGGTGTCAGTAGAATATGTGGCTTGGTTGTTAAAGTGTGTGTTCGTGACGCCACCTGTGGTATGCGGCTAATAAGCCGCCGCTGCTGTGTGAGGCCTCCGGGATGATGTTGTGGCAGCAATGGTAGTACTGCTCCCCACAGGTGGAGCAATGCCCGGGGCACAGTTGGTGCTTGTGAGTGTCTATGCAGGTGAAATGACAGAGGCAACTCCAAGGGTGCAGTTCAAGTTCTTTACTCACAGTTCTTTTCAGGGCAGGCAGGACCCTTGGACTGCTGAGACCACTGTCAGGGACCTCCGTCTTCTGGGTGATTCAGAGTGTGAAATCCGGTACCCTCTCTCTTAGTGTCTCCTTCTCTGCTGTCTTCACTAGCCTTGCCCGAGTTTGGATGGCCCTGGCTTGGCCTCCACTACAGCCTCCAGGCTGGGGGGGGGTCACCTGTCGGCTGATTACCCCTTTTCTGGAAGTCTGCTATGGGTTCTGGCCCTGGGAGCTTACAACGTCCCTGGGCCTCGGTTTTTACTGTTTGGAGATTGTCTTTTCACTCCTCCAGTCTCTAGGGACCGTCCCCTGTCGCAGCTAATCACTCCACCGATGTCACTGTGGACCAGGCCACCGCAGCCTGCAGCTACTCGTAGCGCCTCTGGGCCCTCGGCTTCGGTACCCAACAAGGACAGCTCGTGGTACCTACAGGACTACCCGCGGCCCTGCGACCCTTTCTTTCCTTCTCTTCTTTCTTTCTTTCTTTTCTTTCTCCTCCTTGCCTGCCTCCAGCAGGCCTCCTCCTCCCTCCTTTCTCTCGTTCTTCTCCAACTACATGCTGCTTCTCTCACTCCCTGAGGTAAACTGAAACTAACTTGACCTTCCTTTCTCTATCTGCTCTCTGGTGGCTCCTCCCACCTCCCTAGTTGCTAAGCTACCACCCTATGGGAGCAGGGATGGGTCTTACAGCCCCTCTCAGCATGCAGCATGGGAGGGTTGCCTGCCACTTTCCCTGGTCCTGTGTGTCCCTAGCAATGGGTGTAGTGTGGATTTACCAGGGGACCGGAGTTCACTCTCTTCCTCTCCCAGAATGGGCATCACACCGCAGATGGGGTACAATGGGCTGTGGCGACGGAAGCCTCAGGGGCGCCACAGATGCAGTTTATTTCCAGTGTTTCAAAGCCTCCTGGCTTCTTCTTCAGGAAAAACTACAATGCAGAAGTACAGACAACATTCAGCTTATAAAGTTGCTGACATTTGAATTTTAATGCCAAGGAAGCACATGACATGGCTAAGATCACAGCCAGTGCATGGTAGCAAAAAGAACAACTTGATTGTATATTCCAACTTAAAACAGAAAGAAAAGGAAAACTAAAAAAAAAAAAAAAATTATGTAGTAATTTTGCTGATTAGTGAAAAATATAAAAAACTGAAAAATAAAAATTTGTTCAGATTAAAGATGGGCTAGAACTTCTGATTTACGTTTCATTTCTCTGCATTTCTGCATGTAGCTCAATAGCATTATACACCTCTCAGCACCTAGAAATCAGTTCTAGCCCATCTTTAATCTTCACAAATTATTTTTTATCCTTTTTTATATTTTTCACTAATCAACAAATGACATACAACATTTTCTTAGTTTTCCTTTTCTTTAATATTTGTATGATTGGAATGTACAAATAGTCTTTTTGATATCACACACTGTCTTTGAACAGTGACAGGTCATGTGCCTCCTTGGCGCTAAAATTCAAATGTCATCACCTGTATAAGCTGAATGTTTTCTGTACTTCTGCATTGTAGATTTTCCTGAAAAAGAAGCCAGAAGGCTCTGAAACGCAGAGCAATAAACTGCTTCCATCTACCGATGTGTCCTGGATCCTTCCTATAGAGGTCTTTTCACGCAGCCCAGAGAGAGCATGTTTTTCTTCAACTGCTGAAGAAGTGCTTAAATGCAGATTATGGAAACAAACAGGAATGTAGAGCGATGATTGCCAGCTCAGAGATCTGGTTGGTGAAACAAAGTCAATGTCACACTGTAACAAATTACCAAATTAACTGAATATGTAGATAGACATGTCTAACTGATTTGGCCTTAAAAAGGTCTTGAGTGATTATGTCACTGGAGTTCCATGGGCAGCTTGTGAAATCTGATGTGGACCATAGTAAAGAGGGGAAGAGAACAACACCTGACCCTCATGAAAGTCCTGGCAATGCAGGGGTGCACAACATTTTTTTGGTCCAAGGGCCACAATGTCATACTGAACCAATCTCAAGGGCCACAAAATAATTTAAAGGGGTATTTACATGAATACATCTGCAGTTTGAGTGTTTGAGAAGTATTTTGAGAGTTTCTGCTCCAAAAAAAAAAAAATCAATGTGCACACACCCAAATTTAAACGGAGTTTTTGGAGCAGAATCTTCATTAAATGCTCCTCATAATCTCAAAAATAAATTGTGAGGCTTTTTTAGTTTTAACATGAAGCACTGTATAGATTTCTACATGATCAGAAGCACGTTAGTACATGAGTGCATTGCCAAGTTTATTACAGTGATTAATTGTGCTTTGAGGTGAGCCCCATATACACTTGTATCAAGTAAACCTGCAACTCCCAGGATGCCCTTAACAATGATAAGGCGATACTGGGAGTTGTTGTTACCAGCCATCATCAGACTGTGGATTATACAGGAATCACAGTACTGATGAGATGCTGGAAGGATCACAAATAAAACTTACATCCAGGTACCTTATAGGTGAGTGACATCTTTTCTGATCGTTCCTACTCTTTTGTCTTCATGTCTCCATGAGGAGATATCATGCCCAAAGCTCATCTCTGCAAATTTCCCTATTCTCCACCTTTAGCAGCACATCCCAACACCATGCCCCTAAAATAAAAGTATCATAATACTGTCCATGAACAAAGATCTCTCATGCTGCACCCCTGAATAAATAATTGCCCCTAAAGGGTGCTTTACATGCTGCGACATCACTAACGATATATCGTCGGATCACGGTGTTTGTGACGCACATCCGGCATAGTTAGCGACATCGCAGCGTGTGACAGCTAGGAGCGACGATCAACGATCGTAAAAACGTCAAAAATCGTTGATCGTTGACACATCGTTCCTTTTCATAATATAGTGAAAAGTGAAAAGGAGGCAGTTCGCCGGTCACAGCGACGTCGCTAGGCAGGTAAGTAGTGTGACTGGTCCGAGCGATGTTGTGCGCTACGGGCAGCGATTTGCCCGTGACGCACAAACAGGGGCGGGTACGCACGCTAGCGATCTCGTTAGCAAGATCGCAGCGTGTAAAGCAGCCTATAGACTGAGTCTAAAGGTTGCTTTACACGCTGTGACATCGCTAACGATATATCGTCGGGGTCACGTCGTTAGTGACGCACATCTGGCGCCGGTAGCGACATCGCAGCATGACACCAAGGAGCGACGATCAAAGATCGCAAAATAGTTCATCATTGACACTTCGCTCCTTTCCTTAATATCGCTGCTGCCACAGGTACGATGTTGTTTGTCGTTCCTGCGGCAGCACACATCGCTATGTGTGACATCGCAGGAACGACGAACATCTCCTTACCTGCGTCCACCGGCAATGCGGAAGGAAGGAGGTGGGTGGGATGTTACGTCCCGCTCATCCCCGCCCCTCCTCTTCTATTGGCCGGCCGCTTAGTGACGCCTCAATGACGTTGCTATGACGCCAAACGCACCTCCCCCTTGAGGGAGGGATTGTTCGGCGGTCACAGCGAGGTGGCTGACAAGGTATGTTCATGTGACGCTGCCGTAGCGATAATGTTCACTACGGCAGCGAGCTTGAAATGTCGCACGAACGACGGGAGCGGGTGCTATCGTGTTCGACATCGCTAGCAATAGCTAGCGATGTCGCAGAGTGTAAAGCACCCTTAGGCTATGTGTCCACGCTGCGGATTTTGCGCGGATTTTGCTGCGGATTTACCGCGGATTTTCCGAAAATCTGCAGCAGCGGCACTTCCAAGCCATTTCAATGGCATTTTGGAAATGCTGGGTCCATGCTGCGGATTTTTCCGCGGCGGATTTGCCGCGGATTTTGATCCGGAAAAATCTGCAGCATGTCAATTATTGTTGCGGATTTTGGTGCGGATTTTGGGTATAGAATGGGGAAAAAAAAAAAAATCCGCATCAAAATCCGCGGCAAATTCCCGGTAATCCGCGGCAAATCCGCGGCAAAAATAAGGTGCGGATTTGCCGCGAAAGTCGCGGATTTTCATGCAGAAAAATCTGCAGGTACATTCTACCGTGGACACATAGCCTTAAGGCTATGTGTGCACTAGAAAGTGACTTTTTCTCAAGGAAAATCTGGACCCTCTTAAAGAATCTCACACCCGCAGTAAACAAAAAACGCACCAAAAGCGCAGCGAAATCCGCATACGCTTTTTCCGCTGTTTGCCGCGGATTTACCATGGATTTACAGCGGATTTTCCGCAGGTTGGTCCCTGCAGATTTTTACTATTATCTATGGCAAAAAACGCAGGTACCTGCAGAAAAGAAGTGACATGCACATTAATTCCGCAGCGGAAAATCCGTGGGTAAATCCGCGGGTATAAAAAAAAAACAAAAAAAGCAGTGTGCGCACAGCATTTTTTAAAACCCATAGGATTTGCTGGGGAATGACTGCAGCAATGTTAAGCACATTTTCTGCAGCAAATCCGCTGCAAAATCTGCAGTAAATCTGCAGCGTGTGCACATAGCCTTAGGGCGGCTTTGCACACTACGACAACGCAGGTGCGATGTCGGTGGGGTCAAATCGAAAGTGACGCACATCCGGCGTCACTTGCGATGTCGTAGTGTGTAAATCCTAGATGATACGATGAACGAGCGCAAAAGCGTCGTTATCGTATCATCGGTGCAGGCTCCGACATTTCCATAATGCCGGTGCCGCGACAGGTACGATGTAGTTCCTCGTTCCTGCGGCAGCACACATCGCTGTGTGTGAAGCCGCAGGAACGAGGAACATCTCCTTACCTGCCGCCAGCAGCTATACGGAAGGAAGGAGGTAGGCGGGATGTTTACATCCTGCTCATCTCTGCCCCTCCGCCGCCATTGGCCGCCTGCCGTGTGACGTCGCTGTGATGCCGCACGACCCGCCCCCTTAGGAAGGAGGCGAGTCGCCGGCCAGAGTGCATGTGAAGCTGGCGTAGCGATAATTATCGCTACGCCAGCTATCACAAGATATCGTACCTGCGACAGGGGCGGGGACTATCGCGTGCGACATCGCAGCATCGGCTTGCGATGTCGCAACGTGCAAAGCCCGCCTAAGTCTCTGGAGAAGATCACGATGTCATGCAGATAGATTAGGACGAATGGATACAAGACATCATGAAAGATCTCATTAAAGTGCTGGAATACAGCTGGTGCATTGCATAATCCGAAAAGGCATGACAAGATATTCATAGTGACCATCATGGATGAGAACACAGCTTTCCATTCTTTTGGCTTTAGGTTATAAGCTCCATGCAGGTTTAATTTAAAGTGAACCTGTCAGGTCAAAAAAGCGTTCTGACTTACAAGCAGGAGCCTGTGTGAGCTACTAACCCCTTCCTACCCATCCCCGTGTTATATTGTGTAATATGAAACTGTCGCGGGCGGAGGAGGGGACGCTGCGCTCTCCCACTGCTCGGGTCCGGCTGCCGCTGTGGCCGCTGATGCTCGGTGGCTCGAGCGATGGGCCGGATCCCGGGGACTCGAGCGGCGCTCCTCGCCCGTGAGTGAAAGGAGGAATGGTTTGGGTTTTTGGGGATATTGTCTGTGACGCCACCCACGGTTGTGGTGATTGTGTGGACACCACCGCTGCTCTGGACGGGGATCCCGGGAGCGGTGACAGGGAGCAGCTTTGTTGTTATTCCTCCCCTCCGTGGGTAGGGGGTTGGTTGTCCCGGGGCCCGGTGATGGGGTAGGGGTGGATGGCAGGCCGGGTGCGGGGCCTGGTAAGGTGCAGGGTCACAGGGGCAGCGCAGTGCCGCACGGCACGGTGGTACTCACTCAGCCTGAGACGTTGACACAATTCTCGGTAAAACACACGGCTGGAAAGACGGTTCCCACGGACGGCTGCTGTTGCTTTTCCCCGGTAGTTAACGGTGACTGTCTCTTTCCCTGCACCTAGTACTTCTGTTGGTTGCGATGGGTTCCCACCAGTAACCCGCTCCCCGACTTGGATATGGGCCGGAGGAGCCCCTCTTTGCCCGCAGGCGCTGGCCCTGAGAAACTGGTGCCTTGGCGGTGGCGGTGTCTCTCATACGGTTGGACTGTTGCCTTCAATCGGGACTTAGTTGTTTGGAGACCCGGAGGTCCCCTTCACTGACGGATTTGGCAAATTCACGGTGACTCTAAGCCTTGCCGGGATCCGAAAGGCCCCTGCCAATGGTGCTGGCTTCTCCTTGTGTACCGGTCCGGTACCGCCGGGCCACCACCCGTCCACGGTCCTTACGGCAACTCTGATAGGTCACTCCTGCAGACGGTCACCGCTGTCTGCTAACCTTGCTGTCTCTGTCCGGGGCACACACCCGGACCAACTTCAGGCTCTTAAGCTCTCACTTTTCTCCTCTCACTTTCACCTCTCAAACTCATCTCACTTTTCTCATTTCTAACTGTTCTGCCTGGTTTTCCCGCCTCCAGGACTGTGAACTGCTCGGTGGGTTGGGCCAACCGCCTGGCCCACCCCCTGGTGTGGACATCAGCCCCTGGAGGAAGGCAACAAGGATTTCTGGTCTAGCTTAGATGTGCCTAACTGGGGTGTAAGGTGTGGTGATGTCATTACCTGTAACCCCTGGCTTGTCCAGGGTGTCACAAAACTAATAAAATAAGTTTTATTACTTTCATATGTACTATGTAAATAGCATAGGTCTCTAGCCCCATGGGCGTTGCATCGCCCTATAGGCGTCTACATGCTTTCCATGATATCATGCCCCTGTGGGCGTGATACCATGGATTTACATCAGCGATGTGACCGTCGCTACTTCAGAATCTCAAGCTTTCTTTCCTTCCTCCCCTCCCTTCCCCACTCTATCCTTAGTAAGATGTTTGTTTTTCATGTAAAAATTTCAATAGCGCTCTTTGGAAACAGAATCTTGCACGTGCGTGTGCTTACCATTCTCGCCGCCTTATCCTGGTGTTTGCGTGTCGGTTTCTGACGCGCACTGTGCAAGCTCAGAAGACGCCTGCGGTTCCGGTCATGAGCAGTGCGTCAGAAGCCGAGAAGCAAGCGCCAGGATGAGAAGGCGATGAGAATGGTACGCACGTGTGACGCCCTGGCCTATCAGGTCGTCACAAGGGTGCCGTACAATCTGCCCTTCTGCATGGTACCCGCTCCTCCTTGGTTACGGGTCTTGTCAATTTGGTGTTGCTACCAACAGGTATACCTAAATCCTGAGGAACACTCTGCACCACACCCACCAAACACCCATTGGGCAGCCTGAGGAAAATAGGGACACCCAGATGGAGGGATGGAAGAGGGAGGGCAGAGAAGTCAGTTGAGTAGTAGTTGAGCAGTGAGACAGCAGTGACAGGACAGGTCACGCTGTGGAGCTGGGCTCCTGTACCCATCCCAGGTGCCAGACGTTGGCCTGGCCAGAAGACGCTGGAACCCCGGTCGCAGGGGGTAGTGACAGGGGGCACGGTGCTGCTACAGATAGCAGGCCGGCTGCCTTGTTCTACAACCGGGCAGGGGCCAGGGCACGACAGGGTACACGAACCCTAGGCTGGGAAGAAGCTTCACGCAGCCCAGTAATTCACCCGACGGGAATGGAGGCTTCAGGAACCGTTCCCCACCCACTCCAGAATCGGGTAGTAGCGCAACGAGGGGGATAGGACTTCCCACAACCGTCCATTAAATCCCAAGCGTGAACCCTGAGAGCAAGCTCACCCTGCTATCCACGCAGGTGAGTGGGACTCGAGTAGTTTTAGGCGAAAGGGATTCACACAAAGGACACACAGTGGCAAGGTACAAGGCTTCAGACCAACCAGCAACACCAAAGGGGCACGGACCCAGCGTGCTCGACCAACGGAGACGGAGCATTCAAGAGTTTGGTTTACCTGGTGTCAGCATCAGTGACTTTGGACTGTGTGAGTACCCGATATCCCTTCAACCATGACGGGTTCCCCACTCCATCCATCACAGAGTCCCGGGACACCACTCCCCCTGCCCACGGAGGGGTTAACATCTCAAGCTGCCACACACCATCGTCCCCGGTCTCCCCCCAAACGTTAGTGGTGGTCCCTCACGTTACCACACACCGTGGGTGGCATCACGAACATTATCCCGTTCACCACCCAAAACATTCCCCCTTTTTATTCCGGGTAGCCGCGCGACCCCGCCTCGGATCCGGAGACCCCTCGAGCCACTGTGGATCTGGGTCCATGCAGCTCATCGGTTGTCGCGGGGGCGGCACACGCGCGCACAGGCGAGGTTCTGAAGCTGCAGAAGTGACGTTGCTCATGTAAATCCATGGTATCACGCCCACAGCGGCGTGATACCATGGAAAGCATGTAGACGCCCACAGGGCGATGAGACGCCCATGGTGCTAGAGACCTATGCTATGAAAGTAATAAAATGTATTTTATTACTTTCATATTACACAATATAACAACACGGGGATGGGTAGGAAGGGGTTAATAGCTCACACAGGCTGCTGCTTGTAGGTCAGAACACTTTTGACCTGACAAAGTTCCCTTTAAGGCTGTGTGCGCACTTTGCTTTTTTCATGCGTTTCCGCAGCGTTTTCAACTGCAGTGTTTTAATGCAAAAATGCATGCGTTTTGATTTTCAAGCAACGTCTATGGGAAATTGTGATTTCTTGTGCACACAGTGTCGTTAAAAACGCAGTGTTTTATTTGCCGAAAATTTGACAAAATCTCTGCGTTTAAAGAAGCAACATGTCAATTGTTTTTGCCATTTTGGCAGCGTTTTGCTAACATTAGAGTCAATGAGAAGTTGCAAAACGCATCCTAAATCAAAATCCTAGCGTTTTACATGCTTTTTTCATGCAGAAAGCATGCTTTTTAAACAAAATAAAAGCATGCGTTTTTGACATTATATTAAGGGCATGATATGTCCCTTTACACACACACAGTCCGACAATTAAATTAATGAAAAATCAATAAAATATCGTTATTTAACACATAAATATTAGATCACAGTTATCATTTTAATAAATTAGCTATTTTGTATATGATTTTAATCATGATATTTGTTATCATTTTTTTTACTTTTTTTTCAGTGTTTGAATATTTAAACTTTATTTAGTAGCTTATTTGTATTAAAAACGCGTCTGACTTTAAGCAATGAAAAAGCATGTAAATCGCGGTAAAAACGCGGCTAAAACGTGGAAAAAACAAGCGTATTTTTAGCATTTTTGTGGTCAAAACCAAATTTGACAAAGACAATTACTGCCAGAGGATGCATTTAGAACTGCAACTAACTCACTTAGGCTATGTGCGCACGTTGCGTAATTGCATGCAGTTATGCTGTGATCTACACCGCAGCGTAACTGCATGCGTCCTGCATCCCCAGCATAATCTATGAAGATTATGTAGGAGACGTGCGCATGTGGCGTATTAGAGCGCAGCGCTTCGGCTGCTGCCCAAAGCGCGCGTTCTAAGAAGTGACATGTCACTTATTCCGTGCGCTCTGCATGCAGTCCCCGCTCTGTCTATGGCCTAAGGGTACTTTCACACTTGTGTTGAACGGTATCCGTTGCATTGTGTTGTGTAACGGATGCAACGGATGTGTTGCATATAGTGGCACAACGGATGCAACGGATGCTGCAAAACAACGCAATTAGTTTTGATTTTTTTTTTTTTTTTTTATTTACAGTTTTACCAGCGGCAGACTATTGTAAACGATCAGCTGATCGCTCCCAGTAGCCGGCCGCCGGGTGATCAGCTGATCGCTCCCAGTAGCCGGCCGCCGGGTGATCAGCTGATCACCCGGCGGCCGGCTGCCGGGTGATCAGCTGAGCGCTGTCACTTGCCGGCGCCCGGGCATGCCGGCGGGCGGGCGCTCAGCTGAGCGCTGTCACTTGCCGGCGCCCGGGCATGCCGGCGGGCGGGCGCTCAGCTGAGCGCTGTCACTTGCCGGCGCCCGGGCATGCGCAGTGGAATCCAGAGGATTCCGCTGCTCAAAATAACGTTACATGCTCCGTTCCTCCCGCTGGGCGGAAGCAACGGAGCGTCGCCCAGCGGAAGCAACGCAGGTCCTTTTGGTACAATCCGTCACCCATACAAGTCTATGGGAAACAGCGGAATCCGTTAACGGATTCCGCTGTTTTCCAAAAGGGCGGATTGTAACGGAAGGAAATAAACGCAAGTGTGAAAGTACCCTAAAACACACTTCCGCAAAAAACACGTCCGTATGATACGGTCCGTTTTTCGGGTCCGTGTTCCGTTTTTTTGGGGCGTTTCTCCGGTACGTATGGCATCCGTGTGATGGCGTATGCGAGCCGTGTGTGCGTGTGGAATGTCCATAGTGACAAAATACACACGTGTGCAGTCCGTGTGCTGTCCGTTTTTAAAAGTCCGCATTCTTACCCAATTAACGTTGTTAATCATTCATCATAAGATCCTGGTGTTGTTGTTTGCCTTCAATTGACCTGATAAAATCTGAAACACCTGTTTCCAATCTGTGATGAAAAACGGACACGGACGATACGTGCTGAACACGGACATACTCCGTGTGCGGTCCGTGCAGGCACGGACCCATAGACTAAAGCGGGTCCGTGCCTGCGTGTTGCCGGCAAAAAACGGACATGTCGTCCGTGTAGAAAAGCGCACACACGTACTTACGACACGGACACACTTTCCGTGTGAGTTTACGTGCGTGTGCCATCTACCATTGAATAACATGGGCCTCCGTGTGTGCAAATATGTACCGCACACGAACAAAAAAAAACGGATGTGTGTTGCGGGTCTAAGGGAGGGGCTGCAGTCAGAGCGCATGAAATCGGCTTTTTTTTTCCATCATGGACTCTTTCTGCAGCGATTTGAAGCGCACGTGTGCTGTTCAAATCGCTGTAGAAATTTCTGCAGGGACAGAACGCTAGGTGCGCACATAGCCTAAGGATGGTAGCACCTGTAATCCTGTCAAATAGTTCTGACATGTAGGGCAAAGGATAATGGTGTTTCAGTGTGATTTTATTCAGTCTATACATAGCCTCAGAGTCAAGTCTTTCTTCTTTATGAAGAAGAAACAGTAGCAACCAGAAATGTACTGTAGATTTTTGGATGAAACCCTTTTCCAGATTCTCTTTATAGTAAGTGGATATCACTTCAGTCCCAGGGAGAGATTGAGGATAAACTCACCTTTGGGTAATTAAGTGCCTCAAAGAAGAGGAATGACAGTCAATTTGCTAATGTATAAGGAGCATTTTGACGCTGCTTAGAAAAGACATTTGCAAAGTCCTGGTAAGTAGGAGGCGAATTGGAGTCAAAGGAGACAGAGCAGAAGCTCAGAAAAACTGATAGCGGTAAGATTTTGAGGCAATTTTGAAAACAAGATGATCCCCATTGGGTAATCTGGCCAGACAGTCAATGAATGGAGAATGTAGCCATGGAAGTGTAGAGTGGCGCAGGGTGGTGATCGTGGGCAAGAGATTAACTTTGGACGCCCTGGCCACCGACATGAAAACCTGGTCCTGGCTGGGTGTGTGGAGTTCGGCCGTGTGGGCTGGCAACCTCTGCAGGCCGCATACTGCTGCTGGAATTGGCTGGCAAGGACCAGATGACAACTAAGGCCCTGTGCGCACACTGCGTTTTTACCTGCGTTTTTGCTGCAGAAATTTCTTGAGAAAATGGTTGTAACCTTTCTGCAGACATTCCCCAGCAAAACCTATGAAAAAAAAATAATAGCTGTGCGCACACTGCGTTTTTTTTCCAAGAAAATTCTTTCTACAGAATTTCTTGAGAAAAATAATGTGCATGTCACTTCTTTTCTGCAGGTACCTGCTTTTTTGCCATAGATAATAGTAAAACAACACAGGGACCAACCTGCAAAAAAAGAAAACGCACCAAAAACGCATGCGTTTTGAATCGCAGGTGCGCTAATCTTTCTCTCAAGAAATTTCTTGAGAAAAATCCTTTTTCTAGTGCGCACAGGGCCTAACACACTAGAGGAGACCAACAGTTCACTTTAAACCACAACCCTTTACTTTACTGTACAGTCCATGCTCATTCACAACTTTACGCGCGCATACACTGGAGATCAAAATTGGAGAACATACAATTTCCTTAATGTTAAAGGTAAGGTATCGCGTTTTTTTTATTTTTGTATTAAAAATAGTGATTATGAAATCAAGTATTTTTAATACAAAATGAAAATTGCTGCTTATTTAGTTTTTATTTAATTCTAATTTTACTGGAGGCACTGGGGGCTGCCATGCTGGATTTGCTGTGTGTGTAACGACAGTTACTCACTCCTTTATGGCAGCCCCTGTGCATAGAGAACAGTGGTCGGGATCCGACCCCATCAGTATCGTTACAGCGGGTGTCCAGATCACAGCACAGGGAGGAGATCAGCGCCATCATTGTGGAGCTCAAAGCATATGCTGTTTACCCATGTCAACGGCCGGGATGTGCGAGTACGGGCCGCCTCCCCTCCCCCCGTTACCGTCTCCGATGACACCCCCTCCCTCCGCTCTCCCCAGCCCCCGCCCTTGCTACCGCCGCCCCTCCCTCCGTTACCGTCTCTAATGACACCCCCTCCCTCCGCTCTACCCAGCCACCACTCTGCCCGCCGCCGCTGTGTGTCTATGTGTGTGCCACTGCATGTGAGTACCGCTGCTGCTACCGTCTCCAAAAACACCCCCCCGCTCAACCCTCCACCCCTTCCGCCTGCCACCTGTCGGCCCGTGTGTGTACCAGTGATACTGTCTGCAGGGCTGTGTATCTAATCCTCTCCTGTGTGATACTGTCTGCTGAGTGAGCTGTGTAGCTAATCCTATTCTGTGTGATACTCCTGCTGTCCTTGGTGACACTTTAGACATTTCTGGTCACCAACAAAATGGCTCTGCACTATGTCCCTACATGTCATTCTCTGTTATCTGTTGTAAACACTCAGATTAGGAGGGAAAGCGGTGACATCACACACAGGAGAGCAGACTCCGCCCACTTTACTGCAGCTGTAACGTGAGCTTCTTCTTCTATGTCATTTACAGTTTAAATATGTACTTTGGAATAAATTCAATTTATGAAATAAGCTTAAAATAATGCTAGCTTACTCATGTTAGGATATAATCACATAGAGACTACACAATGACTTTAACATTTAGGAAAATGTGTGGTGCTCTCTAATTTTGATCTCCAGTGTATGTTGGCTGAAGAGTTATGAATAACCTCTTATCTCACAGCAAGTTGCATAACCAATCCAAATAAATTCTCCATATCCAACAGCAATGGTATTGATGCACCGTTGGAATTTACGGTCTCAGTATTATGTTATGGGCTCACCTAGTGAGGTGGATTCTCCAAACTGCAGGTCAAGGTGATAAACACAGACCAAAGATGATGGTACATGGAGGAGAGCTTACTGGATGTCACGCGAGTACTAGGACAGTAGGCAGAAAAGTGAAGCAGGCAACACTAGAAGAAAAAGCTAGCAGTATAGACAAATATTTGAACTGACAATGTAAGGCTATGTTCAACACAGGACGTTTGTTTTTTTTTGTAACATTTTTTTTTCTTGACCAAAACCTGACCTTGTGGCAGGATGTCTCCTGGGAGTCATCTGCGGTTTTGGTGCGGTTTTTGTAGCTTTTTTTTTTCTGTGATGTCAAGACCTTCAAGGGTTCAAGAGGACCCAAGTGCTGGGCCGGGCTGGTATTGACCTGGATCTGGCACTCTGGTAGTTAAAAAAACAAAAACAAATGTAAAGCAAGTACATTATACTTGCCAGTCTCCGGTAGATGCTAGAGTGTATGGGCTCCTTCCAGGTATGATGTCATTCAACGGGCCCCTATCACATAGGGAGCGAAGCATGTTTGTAGTGGAAGGGAGAAAACATTGCCAAGCTCACTAACCCAACTGGTCACGCCCACTAACCTGGAAGGAACCCATACATCCGTACCTGCACCTGCAGCCCCTCCTGCGTCTGGTGCCGCTCATTAGCCTCATGCATATTCACTGAATCTTCCCCCTCTGGAGTCTGCGGGTCTATCCCACACTAAAAAAAAAAAAAAAAAAAAGACGTAGGGTCCCCCCATATTTTGATACCCAGCAGAGATAAAGCCTACAGCTACAGGCTGCAGCCCCCAGCTGTGCGTTTTATCTTGGCTGGATATCAAAATAAGAGGAACCTCATGCTGTTTTTTGTTTGTTTTTTTTAATTATTAAAAAAATAAAAACTAATTAAAAAAACAGCATGTGGTCCCCCCAATATTGATACCCAGCCAAGATAAAGCCCACAGCTGGGGGCTGGTATTCTCAGGCTAGAGAAACCCAGCCTAAAAATATCAGCCTGCATCCGCCCAGGATTGTCGCATCCATTAGATGCAACAATCCCAACACTTTGTCCAGCTCTTCCCGAATTATCCTGGTGCGGTGACAATCGGGGTAATAAGGTCATAGCTGTGACTAAGCCCTAAAGTGGTAATGTCAGGCATCTGAGACACCCCCATCACCAATCTGTAATAAGTGACAAGAAATAAAACACAAATACCAAAAAAATCCTTTATTTGAAATAAAATACAAAAAGACCCCTCTTTCACCACATTATTAACCCCATAATCACCCCTGCAGGTCCGACGTAATCCACACGAGGTCCCACGGCGATTTAACTCTGCTACATATGAAGATCACAGTGAGCAGCCATAGAACTGGACTGCCCGCTGTGAGCTCCAGAGAATGAATGAGCCGCATGATCAGCGGTCCCTTCACTCAGGTGATTTCCGATCACAGCTGGTGATACCTGTGACCGTAAATAGCCTGAGTGAGGTCACAACTGAATGAGCGGCTCACTCATTCCCTACGCTAGACTCGCAGACCAGGTCAGTGATTGGTTGCAGTCAGATGCTGGGGGTGCGGCTGACTTCAACCAATCACAGAGGAAAGCAGTGAATATGGAATGAGTGGGGAAGTGGAGGAGCTGCGGGAGTGTACAGCCGTGCTAGGGATTCGATAAATATACCGCGCCTGCTCCAATCCCCCTATCCCTTCCCACCACCATTTAAGTGCCGGCCAGATACCCTCGATCAATTCCGGGCATAACTGTTTTTTTTTATTAACCCGGTTAGGCTATGTGCGTACGTTGCGTTTTTTCCTGCGTTTTGGCTGCGTTTAAAACTTCACCGTCTCAATGACAAAATGCATGCGTTGTGCTTCCCTAGCAAAGTCTGAGAAGTCTGCAAATTTCATGCACACGTTGCTTTTTTTGGCAGCATTTTGGATGTCAAAAAGTTGCCAAATCGATGCGTTTAAAAAAAGCAGCATGTCACTTTTTGTGTGCGTTTTGGTTGCATTTTCCACCCATTGAAATGAATGAGGTGTGTCAAAACGCAACCAAAATGTTAAGCTGGCGCTTGCACTGCACTTTTGTTGCGTTGTGCATGCTTCTTTGACAAACAAAACGCAGGTCTTTCGGTCTGTCTCTCTGTCTGTCTCTCTCATACTCACCGATAACTAGCCCATCACGGCACTGTACAGCTGTCACACTGCTCCGGCGGCTTCTCCTGCTTTTGAAAATGCTGGCCGCTCATTATTCCATCTCATATTCACAGCTTCCCCCGCCCACCCGGCGCCTATGATTGATTGCAGTCAGAGAAGCCCCCCCATGCTGAGTGACAGCTGTCTCACTGCAACCAATCACAGCCGCCGGTGGGCGGGTCTATATTGTGCAGTAAAATAAAAAACAAACAAACCGGCTTGCAGCCCCCCTCCCCAATTTTGATATTAGCAAAGGTAAAGCCATACGGCTAAGGGCTGGCATTCTTAGGATGGGGAGCCCCACATTATGAGGAGCCCCCCAGCCTAAAAATATCAGCCAGCAGCCGCCACCCGGACATGCTGCATCCATTAGATGCGACAGTTCCGGGACTCTACCCAGATTATCCCCATTGCCCTGGTGCGGTGGCAATCAGAGTAATAAGAACTTAATGGCAGCCCATAGCTGCCACTAAGTCCTAGCTTAGTGATGGCAGGCGTCCTTGAGACCCCCCCCCCATCACTAAACTGTAGTGAAAGTAAATAAACACAAACACCGAAAAATCCTTCATTTCAAATAAAAGGCAAGAAAAAAAAACTCTTTCACCACTTTATTAATCCCTAAACACCCCTCCAAGGTCCGACGTAATCAACACAAGGTCCCACGACGCTTTCAGCTCTGCTACATCGGAAGCTGACAGGAGCGGCCATAGAGCACGACAGCTCTCTGTGAGCTCCACTGAGCAACTGAAGTGAGTCGTGCTGTGAGCGGTGACGTCACTCAGGTTACCCACGGCCACAGCTGGATCCTCCAACTGTCTGAGGTGAAGGACTTGAGCTATGGCCGCGGGTAACCTGAGTGACTGCACAACAGCTTGTGCGGCTCACTTCAGTCACTCATCAGGCCGCGACACAGAGAGCCGCACGATGACAGTAAACTCGGGTGAAGCTCTGACGTAACTGCTGCGGACTCCTGTGTCCTGGCACTGACCTCAGAGGTTCATCTGAGTTCATGACAACACACAGAGACAGAGCCATGGGATGACAATGAAGTCGGGTGAAGTTCATCTGAGTTCATTCTCATCACGCGACTGTGTGCTGTCAGCGGGCATGTAGCAGAGCTCAATTACCGTGGGACCGCACTGTCAAAAATGCCTCCAAAACGCATGTAAAATGCATCCAAAATGCATTTCTGTCAAACGCAGTGTTTATGTGACGCCCTGGCCAGCCAGGTAGTCACAGATAGGGCCCCGCATTACACAGTTCCCTATCAAGGAGACAGCAGCCAAACATATAAAACCCTAATTAACCCCCTCAGTGCTTGATGGACACACCAGGGGGCGAAACCAGGCGGTTGGAAGACGCCCACCGAGGAGTATCAGACAGCCTGGGGCGGGAAAGTTTAGTCTAGTCGAGAAGTTAAAGTCTAGAGGTCAAGAGGAGAGGTGTGGGCTGGAGCGGTGTGCAGCTCCAGCAAAGGAAAGACCCAAACTGAACCGGTGCCAGGGGAGGAGCCCTGGTACTGCTGGCTAGGAGGCAGACAGAGGCCTCTGTCTGCAGGAGCCGGAAAGATGGCTCGGTGGAACCGTGGTGGACTGGGACAGGGTAGTGGCCCGCCGGTACCGACCCGAGGAACCGACTCGGAAACCGGAGCACAAAGGGGGGTACTCACACCCTGAAGCTAGGTCCAGAAGCTACTGGGGGCTAGCTAATTAACTGATTTCGGCCAGGACTAGAGGTTCTGTCCCACCCAAAGTCCCGACTGAAGGCAACAGCCCAACGAGGGGGATAGAAAGCCACCGCCACGGCACAGAGATCCCAAGGGCCAGCGTCTGCAGGCAAAGGGCTCCTCAGGCAACCAAAAGCCGGGAGCGGACTCCTGAAGTTGCAAGCTCAGGTAGTCCACCATCACAAACAGGTGAAGGAGAAAAGGCAGAGACCACCAACCAGGTGGTGGACCAGACTGCAGCCGGCTGCGGGCACCGACCACCATCACCTTGGTTTACCAGAGACTCGTGTGTTTACTAATCATGAGTAGATCAGTGCCCTCCGGCCTCCCATCTCCCTGCACCGCCAAACACCCCCAACGGGTCCCGGGGCCACCATCCCTGCCCACGGAGGGGTTAACAACTTGCTGCGCAACATCTCCCCCGGGCGCCCCATAACTGCAGCGGTGGTGTCTACATTCACCACATCCTGTGGGTAGCATCACTAACTTAAACACGGCTCTGGCCGTACACATACGTCCCCAAACCGCAAACCCCTTTTTGATCGACGTGACCGCAGAACCCCTGGGTCCGGAGACCCTCGAGCCACCCACTGAAGGTCCGGATCCGAGTGGCTCGGCTGCCGAGCACGGGGTGGTACACCTCAATTTCTGGCGTCACTAACAGGATACTTACCCATCCACTTACCTTCTGGACGTGCGCCTTGAAGTTAAGTCAGCAGTGATCCGTTGCAAAATTTTCAAAATCCGCCATCTTGCCACCATTGTTAGGCACGAAGATTGCCGCCAGAATCTTCTTCCCCGAGAAAAGAGCGCGAAAACTGAAGCCCCGCCCCCTGGGAACACTGCCGTAAAGCAAAGCCATAAGTGGGAAAGCAAAACTTACCGGCCGGCGAGAGGAGTGCCGTAAAAAGACCAAGGGGGAGAGGCAGGAAGATGTCCGCACCGAACCCTGATGGTGGAATGGCGCCAGCCGCAGGAGCGGTGGCGCCTGCAGGTGCGCCTGATGATTGGAATGTGGCGGCGCTCGCTCCGGTCGCAGGAGCAGGAGAGCTCGCGGCTCCGACGGTCACCCAGGTAATGCCAATTTCCTTGCCCTACGTGCCTGGTTACCCCAGTACGATGGGGTACTGGGGTAACCGGAAGAAAATCTGCACGATCCTCGATTTGTACGCCATGACTGGCAAACAGTGTGCAGCGGTAGTCCTAGGGCAGCTGACCGGTGCCTCCGAGCAGGAGGTGGAGACTTGGGAAGACGCGGACCGGGCCTCGGTGACCACCATTTTTGACAGGCTTCAGGCCGCTTTTGAAACTCGCACAGAAGCGGAGTTGCGGATGCAGTTTTGCCATTGTCGGCAGCGGCCGCAGGACAGTATCCGAGACTATGCCTTGCGGCTGCAGACGGCCTTGCATATGCTGAGGCGGGTGGACCCCATCAATGAGACTGACAGTAACAAGATGCTGGTAGAGCAGTTCCTGCAGGGGCTGGGGTCCGCCGAAGATCACGAACAACAACGGCTGTGGTCTCTGGAACACACCGACCTGAACTTTGCAGTTCTAAAAGACCGGGCCATCAAAGCCCTCCAGGTGCCGGATGCTGGTGCTCCCGACCCGTCACCTTGGCCGGCTGACACCGCTCCAGTCTCAGTAGCAGCCCCCATGTTGGCCCTACCGGCCCCTTCCGCAGCCATCAGAGCTCTGGAAGATCTCCTGTCACAAGTTCAGCGCCTGAATGATGACATCACCAGGATCCTCGCAGTCCTGCAGCTACCGACGAAAGTCAAGCCAGCGGAGAAAATACAGCTAGCTGACAGCACGGAGGACGTCCCCTAGATGCAGTGGAGGAGGAACAACGACACCCGGTACGGTCCACCTGTTTGCTACAAGTGTAACAAGACCGGGCACTACTCCAGACGGTGTTCTTTTAAACGAGCAACCCCTGAGGCCAAGGGCCAATCCTCAGGAGTAGATCCTCAAGGCCCAGCTGACTGGCGGGACCGGTACGTTGGAGGTCGCCCCATAATCTCCCTGGCGGTGGACGGTGTCCCGACTATGGCTCTTCTCGACATCGGATCGCAGGTAACGACTATACCCTATACGTTGTACCAACGGTATTGGTCTGATAGCGAACTTGCCCCTCCAGACGATAGTTTAACCATCATTGCGGCCAATGGACTTCCTATGACCCAAGTGCGGTTCAAGGAAGTGACTTTGACTGTAGGAACAGTCAAAGTCACGAACAGTGCTGAAACGTCAGGGGATGATTGTGGTGCAGAATTATTCCAGTGACCGTAACCCGAAAGTGGTCCTAGGAACCAATGTGATTGAGAACTGAATGGGGGAGGTGTTGAGCCTGTTGAAACAATTGTCTGCCACTGCGGGAGGGGGCCGGCAGAGGGCTCTGCAATGTGAAATCCGGGCCCTCCTGCAGCGGCCACAGGTGAATATGACAGGTGAATAGATCGGTGGTGTGCGAGTGATGGACGCAGCGCCTTTGGTGGTGTCGCCGCGGAGTGAGATGATTATTTGGTGCAGGGCATCAGTAGGCCCCCAGGGACAGGATTACCCGGCAGTAGTGGAACCGCTGCCTTCGGAGCATTGGCCCACAGTGATGGCAGCCAGAGGGGTGATTGATGTCAAGAAAGGGAGAGTGCCTGTGAGAGTGATGAACTGCGGAGAGGAAGAGGTCAGGCTACCCCGCTATGCCACCAGAGCCAAATTGTTCACTGTAGACGCACACGCTATCCATGAACCAGCCGCCACGACCACCACACTGCATTCAGACAGCGACCCTCCACCCAAACAGTTAGAGGAGTGGTGCCGGGAGTTGCATGTCGGCACAGAGTCCACACCCATACATCACAGAGAAGGGGTATATTGGGTAGTGCAAGAGTATAGGCAGGTTTTCAGCAAGCACCCGTTAGACTTTGGGAGAATTAAGGGGGTTCAGCACCATGTCCCCACAGGCACACATCCACCCATTAAATAAGAAGGATGGTACCATGAGAATGTGTGTGGATTACCAGAAGATTAATCAGATAACGCATAAGGATGCATAGCCTCTCCCTCGCATTGAAGAGTCGCTAGCTGCGCTGAAGACTGCTAATTATTTCTCTACCCTTGACCTTACTAGTGGCTACTGGCAGGTGGCGGTTGTAAGAGAAGACCACGAGAAGACTGCGTTCGCTACCCCGATGGGACTCTGCGAGTTCAACAGTATGCCGTTTGGGCTGTGCAACGCCCCGGGAACCTTCCAGAGGCTCATGGAATGGTACTTGGGGCATCTCAACTTCGAGACTGTTCTGCTGTATCTGGATGACGTGATTGTTTATTCCAAAACGTATGAAGCCCACCTGGAGCACCTGGCAGAAGTGTTCGCGGCCCTCTCCAAGTATGGGATGAAGTTAAAGCCCTCTAAGTGCCACCTGTTAAAACCCAAAGTGCAGTACCTCGGGCATGTGGGGAGCGCAGAGAGCGTGGCCCCGGATCCCGAGAAAATCACCGCTATCCAGAGTTGGCCGCAACCTACCGCAGTAAAAAAGAGGTGAGGCAGTTCCTGAGCCTGGTGGGCTACTACCGTCGCTTTATCAAGGGATACACTAAGATGGCCGCGCCCATGCAAGACCTCCTCGTGGGACAGACCAAGAATGGCAGAGCTCCCGGACCCCCGTTTGTCTGGGGTGAGAAGCATGAGGGGTCCTTCCAGCAGCTGAAGTCAGCCTTGACAGGAGAAGAAATCTTGGCTTACCCCGACTATGGCCTCTCATTCATTCTTTACACTGACGCCAGCAATGTGGGCTTGGGTGCGTTCCTGTCCCAGATGCAAGATGGAAGGGAGAAGGTGATCGCTTATGCAAGCAGGAAGCTCCGGCCGACAGAGAGGAATCCCGAGAATTACAGCTCCTTTAAGCTGGAGTTCCTGGCCCTCGTCTGGGCGATAACTGAAAGGTTTAAACATTACCTGGCGTCAGCGAAGTTTACTGCTTACACGGACAACAACCCGTTGACCCATTTGGACACGGCCAAACTGGGTGCCTTGGAGCAGCTATGAGTGGTCCGACTATCCAACTACGACTTCACCATTAAGTACAGGGCTGGCCGTAAGAACACCAACGCAGACGCCATGTCTCGAATGCCACACCTGCCCAATGAAGGTATAGAGGAAGACGGTCTGGAGGAGATCGAGCTGCCCGCGTTTCATCAGCCAAAATATGAAAAACCCTGTGTTGGCTAGCAGCAAGCAAACCTTGACCCGATGCCCAGCCAGGGGTGGCAGGAAGCTCAGCATCAGGAGCCCGCAGTCCAGCTCGTCAAAATGAAGATTGCCCAAGGTGCTTCCAGGCTGGACCCCACAGCTCCCTCTGGAGCTCAGCGGTTGTGGAAAGAGAGGGTTCGCCTCTACCTGCATCAAGGCAAGCTGTATAGCGGGTTGATTAACCCGAAAACACATGAAAAAGTTCGCCAGCTGGTGGTACCCCAGGCATGTGTGCCCAAGGTCCTGCAGGCCTACCATGATGGCGCAGAGCACTTCGGCTGGAAGAAGCTGGAGATGCTGCTGAGGGAGCGCTTCTACTGGAGTGGGATGCGGGAGTCCGTGGAGGCCTGGTGCCGAGAGTGTGGTCCCTGTGCGCTGAGAAGACGGGACGAAGCCAGTCAGAAGGCCCCGCTGCAGCCGATTGTCACCCACCAGCCGTTGGAGTTGGTCGCTCTGGACCATGTCAAACTCACGCCTAGCCGGAGCGGATACACATATGCTCGGACCATCGTAGACCACTACTCAAGATTCTTGGTGGTTGTCCCCGTCAAGGATTTAACAGGCCGCACTGCAGCCAGAGCCTTTCAGGCCTACTTCTGCCGGCCGCATGGTTACCCGGAGAAGGTGCTCATGGATCAGGGCCCGGCTATTGAAGCGGAGGTGTTTCAGGAGTTCTGCAACCTGTACGTGTGCAAGAAGATCCGGACCACGGCCTACCATGCCCAGACTAACAGGATGTGTGAGAAGATGAACTATCTGGTCCTTAATCTCCTCAAGACACTTCCCCTGGAAGAGCGGAATTTGTGGCCCAAGAAGCTGCCCGACTTGGTGGACATGTACAATAACATCCCCTGCAGCTCCACCAAGTGCACACCTGCGTACCTGATGAGAGCTCGGCCGGGACAGCTGCCAATGGACCTAGAATTGGACATAGAGGTGCCTGAAACTTTTCCCCCCCTACTGCCAACTGGGATGCCAAGCGACAGAAGCAGTACCGACAGATCCAGGAGTATGTGGAAAGGAATCTGCGTCAAAGCCGGGAGAGGGAGGAACAGCGCTTCAACAAACGGGCTCAGGCTGCCCCCTTTGGACCCGGAGATGTAGTGCTGAAGCGTAAAAAGAGGACGCACAAGCTTGATGATCAGTGGGAGAGGACCCCCTACATCATGCAGCCTACCAGATGGGAGGACAAGAAGACCTATCTGATTAGTCGCGACCAGGGGAAAACCACGGCCACTGTTTCCAGGGACCACCTGAAGAGATGCCGAGGGCCCCTGAAGCTGATGGACGAGGTTCCCATCCCCACGCCGACTGTGGAGAAGAAGAGAGGTGATCCACACAGTGATGAGTGATTTTCCTGCTGATTGGCCTATGCAGAATGGCGCGGTGATTGTTCCCGTTATAATGTTCCCACAACCCCTGGAAGAAATAGAGCCAGAGAGGTCCATCAGCGAGCTACCAGAACGAGCGCCCAGGGATGCACCTACACCATGCCCCTGCAGGTCTCTGTCAGCCATACCTGACACTCAAGAAGAAGGACCTGCCGTCCCCTCTCCTCCACCAGCCCCACACGAGAGTATAGGGGTCAGAAGGTCCACACGCCGTAATTTCGGTCAGCCCCCGCTCAGATACAGGGAGACCGCAATCTAGGGGTGTTGTATGTTGATTGTGTAAATAGATGTGTGAATGACTGCCAATCAACTGAGATTCTCACCTGATTAAGAAGAGTACTGAATAGGTAGCGGTTCCCGGCTACCATCCTGCCCGTCCCCATTGGGACTCTGCTTACCTCCCGTTGTTTTACCCCATTTTAAACACAGACATGGCTGAGAACTTGCAGGCCAACCCAAAAACTATTGGGCCTTGTAAATAGCCCCTGACCATCCTTTTCATTGTCCTGCAGTCTCCGGAGAGGCTGGTTGGTGGAAGGGCCTGTGGGAAATTGTAGGCAGAGGTCCTGTCACTAGTGAGACCCGTGACGACCCCTGGACGTGGGCCTCTGAGAGAGACTGCAGGGTAAGGAACTTATTACCCGGCCTGTGTGGGCAACACCCGGACCCGAACCCGTTTCCTGGACTGGGGAAAAGGGGTGCTGACCTGGTTTTTAGAGGCAGCATCAGGGCTAGGTTTGCTTGGGTGGGCAAAATAGAAAGGACCCGGTCCCGTCCTGTTCCCGGTTAATAAAAATGTTTTACATTGCAACATTTAAGCAACCTGCCTCCCGCAAGGGAAGAAATTTACAAATATGCTTGATTGTACAAAGTTATTATAATTGTAAATATGTTCTTATCTTTCAGTTAAAGCAAAAATAAACCGCTGGTGGTCGGACAGCCTGCGGACGGTCTGTGGTTAAGCAAGGGGGAGTGTGATGCCCTGGCCAGCCAGGTAGTCACCGATAGGGCCCCGCATTACACCGTTCCCTAACAAGGTGACAGCAGCCAAACATATAAAACCCTAGTCACCCCCCTCAGTGCTTGATGGACACACCAGGGGGCGGAACCAGGCAGTTGGAAGACGCCCACCAAGGAGTCTCAGACAGCCTGGGGCGGGAAAGTTTAGTCTATTTGAGAAGTTAAAGTCTAGAGGTCAAGAGGAGAGGTGTGGGCTGGAGCGGTGTGCAGCTCCAGCAAAGGAAAGACCCAAACTGAACCGGTGCCAGGATAGGAACCCTGGTACTGCTGGCTAGGAGGCAGACAGAGGCCTCTGTCTGCAGGAGCCGGAAAGACGGCTCGGTGGAACCGTGGTGGACCGGGACAGGGTAGTGGCTCGCCGGTACCGACCCGGGGAACCGACTCGGAAACCGGAGCACAAAGGGGGGTACTCACACCCTGAAGCTAGCTCCAGAAGCTACTGGGGGCTAGCTAATTAACTGATTTCGGCCAGGACTAGAGGTCCTGTCCCACCCAAAGTCCTGACTGAAGGCAACAGCCCAACGAGGGGGATAGAAAGCCACCGCCACGGCACAGAGATCCCACGGGCCAGCGTCTGCGGGCAAAGGGCTCCTCAGGCAACCAAAAGCCGGGAGCGGACTCCTGAAGTTGCAAGCGCAGGTAGTCCACCATCACAAACAGGTGCAGGAGAAAGGTAGAGACCACTAACCAGGTGGGGGACAAGACTGCAGCCGGCTGCAGGCACCAACCACCATCACCTTGGTTTACCAGAGACTCGTATGTTTACTAATCATGAGTAGATCAGTGCCCTCCGGCCGCCCATCTCCCTGCACCGCCAAACACCCCCAACGGGTCCTGGGGCCACCATCCCTGCCCACGGAGGGGTTAACAACTTGCTGCGCAACATCTCCCCCGGGTGCCCCATAACTGCAGCGGTAGTGTTTACCTTCACCACATCCCGTGGGTGGCGTCACGAACTTAAACACGGCTCTGGCCGTACACATACATCCCCGAACCGCAAACCCCTTTTTGATCGACGTGACCGCAGGACCCTTGGGTCAGGAGACCCTCGAGCCACCCACTGAAGGTCCGGATCCGAGCGGCTGCCGAGCATGGGGCGGTACACCCCCAGTTGTCAAAGTCTGCCAGAGGGTGCATTTTTTTTTGACAATTACAGAACTCAGCGTGCGCACATAACCTTAGACCCGCTGATCCAGGGTATCTGCGAGTCCACCTGTCACTAGGGTGAAAACCGTATCAAAAGTACTGAAAAGAATTGACATGTTCATTCTTTTCAGAACGCAGCAAAACCGGAGATATTTCACAAAACAGTCAGGAAAAAATCTGACGTGTTTGTGTGTGTGTACATCAAATTTCAGAAATCTCAGATTTTGCTGGGACTGTAAAAAGCAGCTTTATATTAGCATGGGTTTGCATAAAACCAAGGCAAATCTGCAGCTAAAAGACGCTGCAAAAACGCCCAGTGTGAACATAGCCTAAGTATTAGTCCAGGACTTGGATCAGCATTTGTAGTGTTCATTATGCTTACAGGAGATGATGGGTTAATCTTCAAACAAATGGAAAGCTGCTGGCAGCAGTAATGAACAGGGAAATGAGTTTGTAGAGAAGATAGTCTGTTGTGGCAGTGTTTGTAACATGAACAGCTCCAGAGAAGATTTTCTTATGATGAAAGGTTAGCACCTTGTAAGAGTTGGGAAGTAAATGCAGATTGAAGGAACAAACAGGAGTTTGTCTCAGCTGGCAGTCATCTCTGCAAACTCTAAAGGCCGCTTTACCCGCAGCGACATCGCTAGCGATAGCACCCGCCCCCATCGTTCGTGCGTCATGGGCAAATCGCTGCCCGTGGCGAACAATGTCGCTGGTACGCGTCACACGAACTTACCTTCCAAACGCCGCCGCAAACAACCTCTTTTTAAGGGGGTTCTTCGTTCGGTGTCACAGCGACGTTACACAGCAAGCCACCAATAGAAGCAGAGGGGTGGAGAGCAGCCGCATGAACATCACTCCCACCTTGCTGCAGGAATGCTGTTGTACGTCGTTCGCGGGGTGTCACACGTAGCGATGTGTGCTGCCTCAGGAACGACTAACAACCTGCGTCCAGAACAAGCAACGATATTTGGAAAGTGAACGACGTGTCAACAATCAACGATTTTGTGAGTGTTTGGGATTGTTAGCGGTCGCTCGTAAGTGTCACACGCAACAACGTCGCTAACGAGGCCGGATATGTGTCACAAATTCCGTGACCCCAGCGATATCTTGTTAGCAATGTCTTTGCATGTAACGGGGCCTTAAGAATGCATGCCCACGATTTGGACATGCTGCGAGTGTTCTCCGCAGGGGAATGCAGCGCCCATGCCCATGATCAGAGTTCTGGGAGCAGCGGATTTCCACTGTGTTCTGTAGCAGAGAACACTCGCATTTCTACAAGCATAAATTGACATGCTGTGCCGCAGATCCGTTTATACTACAGAGAAAAGAAGCAGTCTCCATGAGATTTCTATAAATTCCATCCACTGTACTTGTACTGTACAACACAGCATTTCGGACTCAGCGAAAACACTGTGCGTCCAAAACGCTGCAAATACTGATCGTGTGCACGTATCCTAAGGTACACTAACTGGTTACAAAGGTATCTGTATACTCTGACACATATGGGTGGCTAATTTGTGCTTAAAAGTAGAGATGAGCGGACTTGTGGATATTCAGTACGGCAGGGTTAGCCTAAGGCCGGTTTCACATTTGCGTTGTTTTGACGCAAACTAACTCCGTCACTCATGTAGTACAGTTCATTTATTTACAGTGTAAGCATGACACCATGTGGACACATGTGGGTAGTGCAGGAAGCATGGTGTCTCTCTTCCACTGTAAATAAATGAACTGTACTACATTAGTGACTGAGTCCGTTTGCGTCAAAACAACGCAAGTGTGAAACCGGCCAAACTCTAAATTGTTTTGTTTGAGACCCAAACTTGACCCGAACCACAATAGAAGTTACTAATTGGGCAGTTCAGGTCTCCACTTACATGCAGTCAGCCATAAACAGATTACATGCACACCACATCCGATCATGCTGCTGTTACCCCCAGTGCAAGACGTTCAAACACTGCAAGCACTGGACTGTGAACCGAGTGTACCCAAGCATAGCTATGCTTACGCGAGTTTCGTGTATAAAGCACCAAACTCTGTTTGTTTGTTTTTTTAATAAAAGTCCGAACACCGAATCTCGCGTTCGCTCATCTCTACTTAAAGGAAACCTGTCATCAGGTTTTTGCCACCTAATCTGAGAGCAGCCTAATGTAGCGACAGCGACCCTGATTCCAGCGATGTGTCACTTACAAGGCTGCTTAGCATTGTTTTGATTAAACAGTGATTTTATCAGCAGTAGAATATCATTAGAGGACTATTTAACCTGCTGCTAGTAGTCCAGTATGTAGTCAGTACATGAGCTCTGTATAACTGCAAGATCTGCAGCAGAGAAAACATTGATGGTATCCAAATAACAGCAAACAGCTCAGTAAGTGACACATCGCTGGAATCAGGGTCTATGTCTCTACATTATGCTGCTCTCAGATGAGGTAGCAAAAACCTGGTGTGAGATTCCTTTTAAAAGGCCTTGTGGTGATTTGACTGGAGTTTGCTAGACATCTTGGGGTACAGCAAAATACAGCAGCCATAGAAAAAGGGAGCAGGGACTAGCCCACAAGCTGAGAATGGTTAAGTCACACTGATTAGATACAGAAGAAAGGTCAATGGTAGTCAGTTCAATAAATTATCATTTCAAGAAATGCTATGTATTTATACAACAAAACACTTTGCCACTACACAAAACAGACTGATCACATATCTTAATCAATATAGAAACGATTAGATCCTATTAGCTGATGACATTATAAGACCAGCTTAACTGCTATAGCAAACCCAGAAGAAGCTTGATACATTTCACTGTTATAATAGCTCTTTCAGCATTCTCTTTTGTAGTCATTTGGGGGAAAATGCCACAGAAGTCCAAATCCAGTGAGTTAAATTCTTCTGTAATATCTGATCTTTATGAATACATGACATGATCGGAGTCTAAACGATAGAACACTTCACTTTAGGCCGGTTTCACACATCCGGAAACCGGAGCACCAGGAGGGGTACTCAGACCCAGTACGAGGCCCATAAGCCACTGGACCGAGTCGATTGTCGGATCCGGCAAACACGAGTACAGTGTAATACAGTACAATGGCATCGCGGCAGCCTCCGGTCATGTGACCGGAGCATGTGACTGGAGCTTGCCGTGATGCCATTGTACAGTATTAACACTGTTCTGGAGTGTGCCGGATCTGGCGAAATGCCGGATGTGTGAAACAGACCTGAGGCTACTTTCACACTTCAGTCTTTTTCCCATCAGTCGTAATCCGTCGCCTTGAGAAAACACGGTATCCTGCAAAATATTTTGCAGGATTCAGTTTTTTTCCCATAGACTTATATTAACGACGGATTGCAACTGATGACCTTGCGTTGCATCCGTCACACAACGGATCAGTTGTGGAGTGATTGACCGTCAGACGGAAGGAACGCACAATGTAACTTTTTTTTGTGTGCATCCAAAAAATGGACAGTGACAGATCCGTAGGCGTCTGTCATGTGTTATAATGGAAGCCTATGTGTGACGGACTCTGTCAAATGACTGATTCCGGTGACGGATCCCTCTTTTAGCAACCGAGCATGCTCAGATGTGTAAATTTCTTTCTGGTTAAAAAAAAATCTCTGTGTCTCCCCGTTGGTACAACGGATCAGTTTTTTCACAGTATTAGGCCTCTTTCACACGTCAGTGATTCTGGTACGTTTGTGCTTTTTTTTTAAATGTACCAGAATCACTGACATACGCAGACCCATTATAATGAATGGGTCTGCTCACACATCAGTGATTTGTCACTGCACGTATCTCCGTGCAGCGTACCCGCGTGTGCGTGATTGCTGCGCGGAGACATGTCCACTTTTTTCTGGCATCACTGATGTTCCACGGACCACGCAGTGGTGTGGTTCGTGAAACACGTGCCAGAAAAAAACGTGCTTTTAAAATAATAAACATTTTAACTCACCCGGCGTCCAGCGATGTCCTCTGCAGCCCGTTCTCCCTGCTCCTTCTGTGCCGGCTGATTACTGTCGCGCATATTCATTATGCGCGACACGGCCGACCCGGAAGCAGCTCCTGCAGGGGTCACCGCCGGCCGGATGCTGCGTCGTGGGAGGATTCAGCACCACGGACAGCGGGAGCGGGCGCAGGTGAGTGAATCTCTAAGTGCAATCACGGGCCATGGAGAACGGAGCCCGGATTGCACTTAGACAACCCACGTGTGCCGTGATTTTCGGCACACACAGGGACATGTGCGTGTTTTACACGCCAGTGAAAAAAGTCTGTGTTTTTCACTGACATGTGAAACGGGCCTTAGGCTAAGATCACATTTCCGTTTTGTATCAGTCACATGCGTTGCTTGACGCATGTGACTGATGCGCTGTTCAACGCTGTACAACGGATGACAAAGAACAGAATTCTTTGTCGGATTCCATTGTGTGCGGGGGGCGGAGTTCGGTGGGGGGAGCCGAGCGGGGCCGTGGCACTGAGGACGTCAGTGCCGCAGGGACTGCAGGACAGGTGTGTGTGTGTGTGTGTGTGTGTGTGTGTGTGTGTGTGTGTGTGTGTGTGTGTGTGTGTGTGTGTATATACACATGCTGAATGCGGGAGGGGGCGGAGCCGAGCGGGGGGCGGGGCCAGGCGCTGAGGATGTCAGTGGCAGTGCTGCGGTCTGCATGGCTGGGGACAGGTGAGTGTATGTGTGAGTGTGTGTGTGTGTGTGTGTGTGCACATGCGGACTGTGGGAGGGGGCGGAGCCGAGCGGGGGGCGGGGCCAGACGAGGATGTCAGTGGCAGTGCTTGTCTGCATGGCTGGGGACAGGTGTGTGTGTGTGTGTGTGTGTGTGTGTGTGTACACACACACATGTGCGGGAGGGGGCGGGGCCGAGCGGGGAAGTGTCGGCCTCCCTGCACACGTAACCAGACAAAATATTGGGTAGCAAAGCACCCGATGTTTACCTTGGTTACCCGATATTTACCTTGGTTACGGGCCTACACCGCTTAGCGCTGGCTCCTTGCACCGTAACCAGGGTAAATATCGGGTAACCAACCAAAGCTGGTTACGTGTGCAGGGAGCCAGAGAGCATGCGCAGCGAAATCCGACGGATCTCGCTGCTCAAAAAACGTTACATGCTGCGTTCCTCCCGCCCAGCGGTCAGTCGTTGCACGACTGATCAGTCGGGCGGAGGGTGCAACGCAGCATCATCAGTCACAATCCGCTGCTCATACAAGTCTATGGGAGCAACGGAATCCGCTAAACGGATTCCGTTGTTTACAAGAGCAGCGGATTGTGACTGATACATTTTAGCGGAAATGTGAACTTAGCCTTAGTCGCATCAGTTTTACCACTATCTGCAACGGATCAGTCGCATCAGTCACAAAACGGCAGGGCAGAGCAGGGCAGATCAAAGTATTGTAGTGCACCTGCACAGGACCTCAATGCCGGCCCATGTGGATGACATTGGTTGCATGATGCAACCAAACTTCAGAAGAAGGAGGACAAAGATGGCCGAAAGAGGAGGTGTCTGTACCGGAGAACAGAGACACCCATCCAACCAGTCTGCACCGCAATGCCCCTTAGGTGAATATTATAAAGTGTTTTTTACGTTCTACACAGCAACCTGGGCTCTTATATACAGCATGATAGAATGCCGTACATAAGAGGCCACTGGTGGTGGCCGCTGCTTATAGCCACCAAATCTAGTGACTGTGTGACGCCCTGGACTAGCCAGGTAGTCACAGGTAGGCCCCCTGCACAAACACCAGCCCCTAAAAAGGTATCAGCAGCCAACCTAAAAACCCTGAGTCACCCCTCTCAGGTCTTGACGTTCACACCCGGGGGCAGAGCCAGGAAGTTGGCCACACCCACCAAGGAGTTTGGATAGCCTGAGGCGGGAAAAACACAGAGACCAATTAGGGAAGTGAAAAGGAGAGGAGGTGACGTGGAGTAGAGAGGAGTAACATTTGTCAGGGATCGGTGTAGGAGCCCGGATACCCTGTGGCCAGGAGGCAGACGGTGGTGGCCGCCTGCAGGAGCTGGGAAGACAGACGGTGGAACAGTCGGGGACCGGGACAGGGTAGTGGCTCGCCGGTACCGAACGGAAACCGGAGCACCAGGAGAGGTACTCAGACCCAGTACGAGGCCCATAAGCCACTGGACCGAGTCGAATTCACTGATTGGGGTCTGGACCTTAGGTTCTTTCCCACCCAAGTCCCGACTGAAGGCAACAGCCCAACGAGGGGGATAGAAAGCCACCGCCCAGGCATAGAGATCCCATGGGCCAGCGTCTGCGGACAAACGGGCTCCCCCGACATCCACTAGCCGGGGAGCGGACTCCCGTCGCTAAAGCGAAGGAAGTCAGCATTCTACTACAGGAGGTGCAAGAGAAAGGCGGGGACCACCAACCTGAGTAAGGGGCAAAGCACAGCCGGCTGCGGGCACCGACCACCATCCTTTTGGTTTACCAGAGACTCCGGTGTATTTATAATAGTGAGTACAACAGTGCCCTCGGGCAGCGCATCGCATCGCACCGCACAATCCCGCCTGCACCTCTCGCTCAATCGGGCCCCCGGGGCCACCAACACCTGCCCACGGAGGGGATCAACACCAAGCTGCACAACACCATCCCCGGAAGCCTAGTCAACGGCAGCGGTGGTGCCCAATCACTCACCACAACCCCGTGGGTGGCGTCACAAACTTAACCCCTAAACAACCACGGTCCCGGCCGTGAACCTCCCCACCGAACACCACCCCTCACGTAGCGCCAGCATCCCTTCAGAGCGACGTGGACCCCCGGGTCCAGGAGGAGCTCGAGCCACCCACCGACAAGCACGGATCCGAGCGGCTCGGCAGCCGGCCGAGCCCTGGGGCGGTACAACTGCTTCCCTTTTAAAGCACCACTCTAGCAGTGAAAACCCTCCGCAAAACTCCAGATTGGTGTTTTAAATACTCAGTCTCTGGATCTAAATTGAAGTAGGGCCTTTTAAAGCTTTTCTTACAAGCTGCCTATTTACGTGTACTTACACCTAATATGCATACAGAATGGCTGTCAGTGTACACTGACAATATATACAAAATGTACATGCTTTGGATACTAGGCATGATGATGGTTTTTTTTTTCTTTTGTCCCTATGACTATTGTCATTACATTTATTTCCAGTTGTTTTATACTGATTTGTAATATTATTGTTCTGTCTTAATGACACATGGACAACATATTCCTGTGTTTATATATGTGACATCTTGGAGATATGTTGCATTGTGCCTATTAACTTTAAACCATGAACGAAAGAATAGTAATGCATTCTAAAATAATTTCTGATCATTTTACATCCTAAGTTGCTAATTTCTCATGGGAAACAGCTTTGCACTAGTATTATAGTGTTAGATATCTTGATCCTTTTTGATCCCCAGGAAATCCTAATCCTTTACTAACTACTGCTTCACTCACTAGAGAACACATCATATTTCTAGGTTTCATAAGAAAACAAACCTTATTTATCATGTTGGCAGAAAGGATGTTTTAAAAGAAAAACACAGCAAAACGCCATAATAAAGTAAAAACCCATAACAGAAAAAAGGCAGCCATATTTACCCACTGGTCAGAAAACTAATGCACTTATAGGAAGGAGCAAGCCCCTTGATAAAGGTGGAAGCAAAACAGGTGCAAAATACTGATGAGACATCGCTCACAAACTTCCACTTCATGGAGGGGGTGGCTTCTTAGGCTAGTTTCACACTTGCGCTATTTTGACGCAAACGGAATCCGTCACTAATGTAGTACAGTTCATTTATTTACAGTGGAAGCGCGTTACTATGGCGCGTGTGTGTCATGCAGTACCCGCTTGTGTCCACACGATGTCGCGCTTCCACTGTAAATAAATGAACTGTACTACATTAGTGACGGATTCCGTTTGCGTCAAAATAGCGCAAGTGTGAGTGGGCCCTTAGTGTTAGGCTAGTTTCACACTTGCGCTATTTAGACACAAACTGAATCCGTCACTAATGTAGTACAGTTCATTTATTTACAGTGGAAGCGCGACATCGTGTGGACACAAGCGAGAACTGCATGACAGACACGCGCCATAGTAACGCGCTTCCACTGTAAATAAATGAACTGTACTACATTAGTGACGGATTCCATTTGCGTCAAAATAGCGCAAGTGTGAGTGGGCCCTTAGTGTTAGGCTAGTTTCACACTTGCGCTATTTAGACACAAACTGAATCCGTCACTAATGTAGTACAGTTCATTTATTTACAGTGGAAGCGCGACATCGTGTGGACACAAGCGAGAACTGCATGACAGACACGCGCCATAGTAACGCGCTTCCACTGTAAATAAATGAACTGTACTACATTAGTGACGGATTCCATTTGCGTCAAAATAGCGCAAGTGTGAAACTAGCCTTTGGCTATGTGCGCACGTTGCATATTTGCATGCAGTTACACTGCGTAACTGCATGCATCCTGCGTCCCCAGCATAATCTATGAAGATTATGCAGGAGACGTGCGCATGTGGCGTATTAGAGCGCAGCGCTTCAGCTGCTGCCCGAAACGCGCGTTCTAAGAAGTGACATGTCACTTCTTTCCTGCGCTTTGCCTGCAGTCCCCGCTCTGTCTATGGGAGGGGCTGCACTCAGAGCGCATGGAATCGGCTTTTTTTCATTACGGACTCTTTCTGCATCGATTTGAAGCGCACGTGTGCTGTTCAAATCGCTGCAGAAATTTCTGCAGGGACAGAACGCTACGTGTGCACATAGCCTAAAGGCCCTGTCACACACACAGATAAATCTTTGGCAGATCTGTGGTTGCAGTGAAATCATGGACATATTGTTCCATTTGTACACAGCCACAAACCTGGCACTGATTGTCCACAATTTCACTGCAACCACAGATCTGCCGCAGATTTATCTCTGTGTGTGACAGGGCCTTTAGACTTGCACACAGATAAGACCAATTTCACACATCTGGCTTTTTGCCGGTGTGCTGGTTCCGGCGCACGCCAATACAGTGTATACAGTACAGTGGCAGCGTTGTAACTTCCGGATCACATGCTCCGGTCACATGACAGCATGTGACCGGAGCTTGTCGCACTGCCATTGTACTGTATACACTGTACTGGCGTGCGGTTCACCGGCATAAGGCTTGTATAGGGCACTGGTCACACACACATGTGCACAATGCTTGGCTTCCAGCCTATTAGTGACGCCCAGTGTTGGTAAATACAGCTGTCTATTTTCTGCTATTTTTTTTTTTTTTATTTTATTTTATTTATGATGTCCTTTTGATTTGTCTAGGGACTGTCAAAGCAAAAAGTACCCTTGACATGGGTTGTCAACTTGTATATTTTGGCTAAAATATCGACCTCATGAATATTATTTTATATTTTACTGCACTTTTATTTTTTATGCAGGATGTAGCCAAGTCCATCAACGTAGGCCTTGAAAACTAAGGTGTCTGTCCTGTGGGGTGCACTAATAGGCCAAGTTCACACAGTGCATCTTTTGCTACGTTTTTGCGGTCACAAAGATGCACCAATATGCATGCATTTCCCTCTCCCAGCAAAGTCTGAGATTTCTATTTTGCATCTTTTCTTGGCTGCATCATGGCTGCGTTTTTGAAGACAGCATGTCAATTCTTTTGGTGTTTTTCCAGAGTTTTTGAGTCCTTCCAGTCAATAGATTTGACTTAAACACATTGGGCAAAATGCGATAAAAACGCATTGCGGCTTTTGAGTTTTTGCCTCCGTGCATTTATGGTGCTTGTTTTTGTACAAAAACGCTGCTTCTTTGTGGTTAAAAGAAAAGATGCTGCGTGTGAACATACCCATAATGCTGTAGGCCAGACACTGTGCACTGCATCTGTGTAACCAGCGCGCTGTACAAGCCTTAGGCTGTGTCCGCACTTTGCTTTTTTACCTGCTTTTTCGCTGCTTTTTCAACTGCAGCGTTTTAATGCCAATATGCATGCGTTCTGCTTTTCAAGCATAGTCTATGGGAATTTGGGTTTCTTGTGCACACTATGCAGTTCAAAACGCTGCGTTTTTGTTGCAGAAATTTGGGCAAAAACTTTGCTTTTTAAAGAAGCAACATGTCAATTGTTTTTGCCATTTGCGTTTTGAACTGCAAGTACCTCGACGCAAAGTGTGCACATAGCCTTAGGCTGGAAACACATCTATGCGAGTAAAAATCGGTCCGCCTGGGCTGAAAAATACTCGGCTGATTTTAGTTCACGTTAGGTGCGAGTGCAACGCAAGTGCGATGCTTTTTTCTCGCGTGTGTGTCGCGTTTGCGATGCTAGTTTCATGCAACATCTTAATTAGATAAAAGCTATTACACATGTGTCATTTAATTAACCTATGGGAATGTGCTGTCACATTCATCTAATGAGCGAAGTTACTGCCACACTCGCAAATGTGAACGGTGGTGCGCGTGTGTGATGCTACTTTTAATCCCCTTCCATAGGAAATCATTGGGACAAATGGTGCGAGAAACTCGCAAAAAAGCAGCATGCTGCGATTTTTTTCTTGGTCTGATTTGGACTGAGAGAAAAAAAAAAAAAAAAAAAAAAAAAAAAAAAAATCGCAGATGAGAGCTGAATCATTCACTAACATGTGTCCGATTTCAATGCGAGTTTTTCTCGCATTGCTCTACTGCGAGAAACTCGCAAGTGAGAAGCAGCCCTAAAGCAGAGTTTTTGCCCAAATTTCTGCCACACAAACACAGCGTTTTGAACAGCATAGTGCGCACAAGAAATCCCAAATTTCCATAGACTTTGCTTAAAAAGCAGAACGCATGCATTTTGGCATTATAACGCTGCAGTTGAAAAAGCAGGTAAAAAAGCAAAGTGCGGACATAGCCTTACCATGTGCAATTCTGATACCAGACTCCATGAGTTGATAGTATGTGAGTAGTTATTTCATCAGTATTTTGCACCTGTGCTTCTTCAACCTTTATCAAGGTAGCTGCTGCATCCTGTAAGTGCATTTGTTTTCCAACCTGAGTTGGTAAATACGGCTTCCTTTTTCTACTATGTTTAATATTTTAAAATAAATAAAACCTAAAACTCGTGCAGTTTTTACTCTGACAAATGAGCCTCAAAATCATGTTCTCAGTTTTCATCAGCTATTTCATTATCTCCACAAGTAGGATAGCAATGACGGATAAAACCTCTATATCAAGGGTCTCAAACTCGGCTGAGTATAAGGGCCGCACATAGGAAATATTTTTATTTGGGGGCTACATTCTTTGTAAAACAAAGTGACTTTTTCAATTATACCTTTTTTTTCTATACACCATTTGGATCACATGTTTTGCTCGTTTATTATACCAATGTGCACTTTTTTATTTAACTTTATATATAAAAACGCATTTGTAAATGGTAAAAAATTCATGCTTTATTTTAATTGTTTTTTTCTTTTACATTTTATCTGCTTCTTGTAATATTGTTTTACAATTAGCACCATATAGTAATTTTAGCCAAAAATCTTGTAGTAATGCTCCCATCCTTGTCCACTTGTAGTAATGTGCTTTAATATGCCATTCTTCACATACATATGTAGCGCCCCACGGGGCAGGTGGTTAACTTACTCGTTGAGGGTCGGGTCAAGCGATGTTACGGGTGGCCTTGCCCGGATTCCATTGCCCAGAGGCGTACAGCAAATGAAGGGAAAGTAGGGTGATTGGGAAAGTATGTCATGACGCCACCTGTGGTGTGTGGCCAGGGATTAGCCGCCTCTGCAGAATTCCTTGGCGGGGCAGGTGTTATGGCAGCCGGGATGTTGTCGCTCCCCACAGGCGGAGCGGGCCCCTGGTGGATGATGACGGGAGAAGTTGCGGCAGTCGACGCCAAAGCCCTTGGCAACGACGCTGGTAAAGACAAGCCGACACAGTCTTTGAGGGTTGAAGGTGTCTTTTACTCACAACTTCACTTGCCAGCCTAGTAGTACCGGTCACCGCCGTGATGGGCTCTAGCTGATCCCGGATCCACGGAAAGTCATAACCGGTGCGGTAGTCTGTGGGCCCTTCCTAGCTGCACTTTGTAGTGCTGGTCCCTTTGGCTTGAAGCTACTTAGAGTCCCTTCTGTACTAGGTAGAGTAGTGTTCCCTATGCCAGTAGCGTGTATCCCCTTGAGTCTGACCGTGATCTAGGCCCCCGGAATCCTAAGTGCCACTTGACTCTGGAAACTTATAATAATAATAAGTATTATTTCTATAGCGCCAACATATTCCACAGCGCTTTACAATTAAGAAGGAATTACAATTAAGGAAACTTGTGGTTAGAGAGGCATAAAACCCCTCTGTCCGGCAGAGTCTGATGATGCAACTTAGAATTGCGCCACCCTAGGGTGAAGCACCCTGAATAGCGCTGGCCCCAGGGAAACTGACACGGCATACCCACAGCGACCGTTGAAACTCCTTTGTCCCACTGTAGCTACCAGGAAAAACGTCCGCTCACTATCTCTCCTGCTGGAGAACCCCTTGCTGCTGTGTGTGACTCCTCAGCTCACCCAGGTCCTAAACTAGTGGATAGGGGGCCCCTGTGGTGATGGTGTCCTGTAAACGCCACACTGTAGTCAACCCCTTTGGTACCAGACCCTAGCCCAGTCCCCAGTGGGGAGGAAGGGGCAACCCTTGTATGTATCTGGTTGTGTATGGTGGAACCGACACCGACCTCTCCTGGATTCATGATCAGTACTACACCCCGGTTGGAGTGCAGTGCCCTGTGGCGACCAGAGCTTCAGGGGCGCCACACATACATACATAAAAAAAAAAGATTTTTCTCAACTGTCCTCCGTTCCCTCTGTGTCCTCATTTCCGCTGCTTGTGGCCCGCAGGCCTCCTTACGATCGTGGCCTGGTGATGTGGGCTGCCAGCGCTTTATTTCATTTGAATGATTTGCAGTGCAGAGACGACCTCTGGCGGCTGCCATTGTACAGCTTTGCCAATCAGAGCCCAGCGGCTGATGTCATACACTGAAATCAACTGTCATTGTAATAGCTGTACAGAGAGCTCATTTCTGCGTGGCACAGCAAATCATTCAACTGAAGTAGAAGCAGCCTCAGGGGCTGCGTGTTTGAGACCCCTGTTTTATAATCCCTGTATAATGCCTCTTTACTACTGAAGAATTAAAACTGAGACCAAGACGTCCCGTGTGTGTATACAGCGCACTATATATATATATATATATATATATATATATATATATATATATATATATATATATATATATATAATATATATAAATAATATCTCTATCTATCAGTCCTCTCAGAAAATTGTCTCCCAGTAAGATCATTGTGGTTGCCTACATCAACCAGAGTACAGCTTTCATCATTGAAGCTGATGAGGTAAAGTGAAAGCTGAGCTCTTATTGGTTGCTATAGACTACTAGACCCTATGCAGGGGTTTGGTGTCTGCTGGATGCAGGGATTTGGCTACTGTATCGTGGAGTGTGGGGTCCCCGTGAAGGCAGCACTGACCTGTCTGTTTAAAGAGGCCCGCAGTGGTGTCTCAGAGCAGAATGCCCGTGTAGCAGGAGGTGGACGATCTGCTAAAACAGGTACAGCAGTGCGGGGGGAAGCAGAGGTCACTGACTTCACTGCGCTGACCACAAGGGTGTGCACTGCTGCTCTCTTACACATGTGGTCAAGTCACTGACATCACCTGAATGCTTCTGCTTTCTGTCAAATTCCAATACACTCAGTCATTCACTATACACGCTGAACACGTCCTTCTGTCCCAAGCAGGGATCAAACCATTTGGCCAGCATGTGCACAGTGCTATGTTCACGTAGTTGAATTCTTCAATAAAATGGTGTCAGGGCCAGCACGTGCGTATACCTCCAACTCTGGGGACATTTGATTGAAGACCCTATCTCTATGAATATCACCAGTTTGTTTTAGATGAAATTCACAGATAGTGTCTTCAATAAAATGGCGCCAAAGTTGGCGATTTGTGCAGGTGCTGACTCCAGCCCTGTTTTAGTGAAGAATTCAACTACAACTTGAATACAGCACATCAGTCTTAGGGATGATGGCCATGGCATAAAATTGAAATAAAAGGGATTAAAGCAGGGGAGGGATAGATTAAAAAAAAGACACCACCCACAAAGTTCTGCCACGATGCTAAATCATTGACACCTGAGTGTTTGTGTGTATGTATTGTGTGACATTGCACACAGTTCACACACTGTAAATAGGGTTTTTACTCACTTTGCTTGCTTCATAGATGCAGCACAGGAAACACTGTCTCTTCAAAAATTGAATTGGTTTATTCAATACAACATAAACCTCTCAAGGAACATAAACACAGACGGATTTCAGGTCCGTTATATTCGTGGTACTCCTGCGTGGAGCTCCCTCAGACTCCAGTCTGTTGAAGTGAACCTTCACCTTCCTCAGCTGGGGACCCTCCAAGAGGCGTTTAACCTCTGAGAGTTTAGCAGCCTCTCCACACTGGCTCCTGCCAGTGCACACACTTTCTCAAAGGCTTTTTCTCACAGTGCTTCTCACACACTGACCACCATCACACACCATGTGACAAACAACTTGTCTCCATTTTACAGACTTGGGACAGATATCAGACACAATGTATGATAGATATATATATATATATATATATTTTACACTATTGAACTATGATTCAGTGGCCGGGGAGGGTAAAAAAAAAAAAAAGGCTAATACTAGGAAATCCAGAGTGTCACCAGAGTGGTTGGAAACTCAGCTGACTGCAGACCTCACACTGACAACGCAACTAGAAGTAGCCGTGGGACGAGCCTGCGATGACCTAGTTGTCTTGACACAGCCGGAGAACTAATTCTTCCTAATGGGAGAAAAATACAAAAGGCTAAATCTGCCTCGGAGCAGTTCCCCAAAGTTATAGATAGCCCTCCAAACATATAAAACTGGGGAGACAAGATGAAACAGTACACAGGTAGAAAACAGATTCAGCAAAGATGAGGCCCAAACTATCCATATAGGAGAGGACAGAAAAGAGCACTTTCTGCAGCTGCACGATACCCTAGAAAAAACCAACACACCTGATAGGAAAAAAGCTGAGACCCCACGGCCTCTCCCCCACTATATCAGTACTCTGGTGTTACTGGGATCCAAGCAAAACACTAATATAGCGGAAGGACTAATATTAATACCAAGAATGACAAAACACAAATACATTGCAGAATATGGAGCAAGGTACACAGACATTTCCAGCAGGGAATGATCCAACTCAACCCAGGACTCCACAAGCAAAATCAGGAGACCAGCCTTAAGACCTCCAATATTAACAACAGAAAAATGTAAACAAAACCAGCAGAGGTACAAAGACCAAACTTATCTGTTAGGAGTTCAGGTAGAGACAGAAGATATGGCAGGCTTCAGAATATCCACAGCACCACAGGAAGCAACATTGATCACCAGCCCAGACCAAGAGAAAACTACTCAGTTATATAGGCCCAGTCTGAACCACCTGATTTCCAATCATTATCAGCTGTCTGGCTTCTGTTAAGCAGATCAACTCCACTACCAGCCCTGGCCACAAGAGGGAGTCCCAAACCAGAACCCAGTCAAAATGTGTTCTGATCACTACAGGAAAGTGTTGTTATTCCCCAGGAACACAGCCAACTTATCCGCTGTCACCCACAGTCAGAGTGCCAAGAACGTAGGCAACGTGCTCCTTTCTGGACTCTCATCATCCAGCGGGATAATGGAACCAGTTACTGACCCAGAACAGGTTCAAGGGGGTTCCTGTGAGGTTGGGGTCTTAACACCGCTTTTAGCTATTTCTAGGTAGGTGTTTCATACTGCACTCCTTGTAGATGCCAGTCTTGAGACACTGAGTAGCCTCATGGAGATGCCCATTTCTGAGTCCAAGAAAGAGAGGCTATTGTGAGATCCAGGGATGTTGTGTTGTGAGATGGGCTTGGGAGATGATCTGTAAATCAATCTCTGATGTCACCTCTAATGGGGGGAGGTGTCATAGAGAAATTATGAAATCCATAAGACATCTCTGTCTCCCTACAGAGGACAAATCTCCCACATTGAACATATGGGATTAAGTATGGCTAGGGAGAATAACTAACTAATTGTAATCGAGGATGTAGAGGCATGTCCACTGACGTTAGGACCTATTGGTGTGGACAGATAATTAAATCTGTTACATCTGTTGGGAAATAGACATGAAGCCTGGATTTTGTATATGTAATGGCAGAGAAGTAGCCTTACACAGGAACCAGCGTGCTCAGGTCAAAAGATTTTTTCGGACTCTTGGGCACCAGTGGAAAATTATGAATATTGGATATTGATGGGAAATGCATTTTTAGCTTCAGGATTACCAGAGGAAGAACATACATATTTCATACATATTTTTTCATAATAATAGAGAAATAAAATTGTAATAAGAAACATGACTACGATATCTTCCGCCTTGGACCTCTAGGGGCGAAGATATCCTGGAAGTTATGAATCACCAGAGGGGAGGTATGTGTATGTAACCTGTGTTAATAAAAGCAAATGCCAAATTATTGTTCGATGCAAGAAGGTGCACTTTAGTATAGGATTGATCTATACTTTCTAGTAGGAGAACTTCCCTCCTCTAAGCACTGATGACATTACTGGGACACAGGTTTAGTCCTTTTTCTTTTGTTATTCCTTTTCATTTTATGTTATTGGATATGCTGTATTGTTTTGCTCCATTATTATTATTGCTCTAATATCTTTTGTATATTTTTATAAACTCTGCCTATGTGTTACGCAGGGAATGGGGTACTCTGTCTTGAGCAGCTCACTACTGGGGAATGTCACTTTGGTGGCCGGTGCCCGGTCCCGTGCCCTGGGTGCTTTTTTTTTAATGGGGAGTATTTACAGAGGAGATTAAAGTCATTTGCGTGACGCTACCTGCGGGTTGCGGTTAAGAAGGTGAAACCACCACTGCTGAGTTGATTATCTCTAGGGCTGGTGGTAATGGCAGATGTGGTTGTAGGCCCTCCGCAGGTAGGGCTGAGCCCGGGAGATGTATGATGGAGTAATAAGGGAGGCCACACCGTGGGGGTTGCAGTTAACAGTCTCTACTCACTCTTGACCGTCGGACAGCTGGTTCAGATCCCTGTAGTTACAGCGCCAGTTGATAACTCTGTTGCTCTGTCCCTAGCACCCTCAGTGTGGTTGAGTCCCCGTAGCATGGAGCAGTTTGGGGCCCGACTGTCCCTTTTTGTGGCAGTCTCCTTGTCCGTACGGTGGGCAGTGTGGACCCTGTAGGGCTGGTCTGTGTCCCGAACCCTGATCCTTGCTTTACTGCTGGCTCCCCCGGATCTGTGGTTCAGTGAGATCCGTGGAGGTCCCCTCACTGTGCAGATATTTGCCAGACCGTATGAAATTGGCATCTGACCTAGGGCCCTGTGCCCCGTCGGTGCTCTGGTCCCAGCAGTACTCGTGTCCTGGCGACCACTCTCCTGTGCCCCCGGGTCACCGTTACACGACCCAGCTCTCAGGCACCTATCCTCTCTACCACTCCACTTCACTCACTTCTCCTGACTAACTGCTGTCCCCTCCCATCAGGCTGTCTAGTACCTGTGGTCTGGCTCCACCCTCCAGGTGGCCATCCCCTCATGTCCGACTAGTCAGTTACCCCTGGTGTGGAGTAGAAACTGGGATTTTGGGGTGTGTGGGTGTTGCTGGCACTGGTGTTACAGGTCCCAGGGGGTAGGCCCTGCATCCTGGTGAGGATGCAGTCCCTAGTAGTGCCCTGAGTGGCTCAGGGGCGCTACACCTACTTTTCAGATTAAATACGGTATATAAAATTTAATAAGTTCGTTCCTCTTGCTCTACAAAGCATGAAAGCCATATGCTACCTTAACGCGTGTCCAATCTACCTGTATAAACAATTGATGGTGGCAGCTAATAAGCTAATTAAGTAAGCAATTTTTGGGTTGTGGAGTTGTTGGTCTCAGTCTATGATTTTTTTTGTTAAATCCTTATATTTTATATATTATATCGACATAACAAAGTCACATTTCAGGGCCATTGACTTATGTTCTTCCTGCTATTATATTGTTAACATTATGATAATCTGATTTATTTTTTTGTCCGCACTCATTGTTAATATCTAATTTGTTATTGTCAATTATGCCTTGAGGTCTTATGTCCTAATTTAATTTGCTTTTCATCGTATAATGGTTCAATGAACACTCTGAAATCTAAAAACAATTATATGAGCAATTCTGTATAATTGTAATTGTGTTTTGGGTTTTTTTTAAACTTGTTTTTATTGAGCTCACAACTTAAGGTTACAATATAATAAAGGGAAATAAGAAATACATGTTATTTGTAATATATACAAAACATTAGATCAGCTTGAGAGTAGGAGTCTGTTAATTACACACATCCTGGTCAAAATCCACTGACATTTAGTTGTGATATGGCCCCTCATGCCACCCAAGAAACTTGGTCTGAGTCAACAATCAGGAAGGAAGCTCCCCAACTATCCCAGTCTTTGGAGAACTTCTATGGGCATGCCTTAGTGTCATACTCCATCCTGTGCCGTCCCCAATGGGGACCGGGGGCATCTCCGCAGTGTCACCAGGGCTGGAACGGCTTCTGTCCGTTCTGTACTTACTATTTCCAGCAAGCTGACACAGCCCACATGCGCACCCTGCTCTCCTGCATCCACAGTAACACTGCAGAGTAGTGATGTGTCGGTCGCGAACGATTCGACACAAAGATCACTAGTGTGGATCACTAGTGTGAGCCACTAAAATAGCTAAAGGGCTCTTTTCGCCGTCGGGGCCCCGCCCACCCGCGTCTAGGCTCCGCCTACTTGGCAATCTAATTGGGCGTTTGTGAGTGGGCGGGGCTTAGTCGCGGGTGGGCGTGGCTTTGTCGGCGTTACCTTAATCTTAAATATGTGTTCACCCCAGGTGAACACATATTTAATAAGGAGCCGAGAACGAGCTGAAAGATCCGGCTCTTTTTGGTGAACGGAGCCATGGGAACCGGATCACCAAAAAGAGCCGGACTGCCCATCACTACTGTAAAGTCCTGTATGCACTAAGGATCATGTGATCTCTGATTCCTCCCCTCCCTCTGACATCATCACAGGTCCTGTTAGTACAAAGCTGTTTTGAGGGCAATTCCCTCCAAGCCTATTGCTGAGCAACTCTGTGTATATAAAGCACCCTCCCCTTATGGGAAGTGCTTGAGCAATATTTTCTATCCTTATGTATGTTCTCAGTGTAGGGGTTGTGCTGCATACCTCTTCCAGTAGTAGAGAAGAGGGTATGCTCAGCTCACCTGTTCCTCGGGCTGCCAGTCCCTGCGGGTGCCTGGGATCCACCGGTAAGTCCCATCCGGTAAATATATGAAGGCAAAAGGAGGAAAGGATCCAGCACAAAATACCTCTGAATAAAATGTCGAAGCTTTATTGGCAAATATTAAAAAGGTTCCATCCGTGTAAACAAAAGGAGGGAGTTATCCCATGGAAACGCGTTTCGGACTTCCATATTAAAAGCAAAGAGTCCTTAATCATAAGTCACTTATGATTAAGGACTCTTTGCTTTGTTTAGTTTTTTTTGCAGACCGCAAAAAAACCCCAAAAAACGGAAAGAGAGTTACATACAGTCAAGGGTATCTTGGTTGCAGTCAGACGCGCCCCCACGCTGAGTGACAGCTGTCTGACTGCAACCAATCACAGTCGCCGGTGTGCGGATCTATATCATACAGTAATAAATATATTAAAAAAAATGGCTTGCAGTCTCTCCCAATCTTGATACCAGCCAAGATAAAGCCTCACAACTGCTGGCTGGTAGTCTCAGGCTGGGGAGAGAGCAGCCGGCTGGAGTCGCCGCATCCATTAGATGCGACAGTTCCAAGACTTTACCCGGCTCATGCCGCTGCCCTGGTGCGGTAGAAAACTGGGTAATATATGGGGTTTATACCAGCTGTGTAATATCACCTGGCATCAAGCCCAGAGGTTGTGATGTCCCGCCATCTATCAGATACCCAACATCACTAACTAGTCAGTAATAAAAAAAAAAAATACACAAACAAATTTTTATTTGAAAAAATATTCCCAAACACATTCCCTCTTTAACCAATTTATTGAAAAGAAAAGAATAAATTCGGGCCCAGCATAATCCAATAAGGGGGTTCCACAATGATCTATAGATCCTCATTGGCTGGGAGAGCAGTGCAGTGACATGAACTAACATCAATAGGTAAGCCCAAGTCACTGCTGGGCATTACGAGCGTTGACTTCATGAGATTAGCTAGGTACATTACCTCGGTGATTTACGCCGCTGAACTCGTGATGTCACCACTTGTCAGTGTCTCAGGCCACTCGCGAGACTTGATGTGAGAATGCAGCGGGCATGGAAGTCAGTGACGAGCATTGACATCAGGAGTGCAGGACTTCATCACAGCAGGTAATGAACTTTGCTAACCTACTAATGTTAGCGCTCGTCATCCCCACAGCTGCTGACACTGCTGTGCGTGCAGATGCTGACACACTGCAGTGCGAGCAGCTGTGGGATACAGACTGCAGGGGCACCCGATGGAGGTCACACGGAAGTGATTTTGCGGACCCATTGACTTGTATTGAGTCATGGTCCGTTATTACGGAACAGAATAGGACATGTTCCATAATAACCGAACAGACATACGGCATCCAATGTATTTTTTTTGTAGGAACTGATGCACATGGAATTTGGTGTATAAATTACAGCACCAGATGTCATGGGTGTGTCACGGGTAACAAATAGTCATGTATTTTCTGGAAATAGAAGGTCACAGCATTTGGCTGCGCAACATGCTCCCTGACTTTCTATAGTTCCTGCTGTTAGGATTAATTGTAATAGGTGGCTTTCCTGCTGGATTTTTCTCTACCCCTTTTGGACTCAGCAGGAGCTCGCCTAACACCCAGCTCCTTATCATCAGTACTCTCTTGGTGCCTAAATACTCCCTTATTCCTTGGACTGGTGATGGTGATATTATTCCGTTCATTCTAGCCCTGGTTGCAAGCAGGTGGCTTGCTCTCATCTGTACTATCGGTGCTGAAGCTTTGCTGACCTCCTGCCTGAGTCATTTGTGAATAAGTAGTTCATGTACTTTCCCGTGTGTTCACCTTATGGATTCCTTTAGCATTTATTAGGGTTGACGAAGAACTCATCCCACCCATTCCCTATGTAGGGTCCAGCACTAGGGATACCTAGAGTCACGTATCCGGCTTTGCGCATAGGTGCGCAACCTATCTAGGGTGGTGAGGGACCCCAGGGACCAGCAGTAGGTTTGGTCACGAGTTACCATCTCCCCCTTCCCCAGAGGTAGGGGGCCCCTTCCCTTACCTTGTGATGCTCACTTGTTACTTCCCTATACCTACCGTGACACCAAATCTGTATCTCTTGCCAAAAAAAACGCACAAAAATGGTTTTGACACTGTTTCGGTGTAGTTTTCTGTCAGGAGATCCAAATTTGGTGCAGAAATCTGGCCCAGACATTTCAGCATGAATTATGCTTTTTGTGCGAGAAAACCGCAGTGAGACAACGTCAAAGCCATTTTTGTGCGATTTTCTGCCAGGAGATGTGGATTTATACACCAAATTCCTGAACCAAGTCTGAATCTCCTGGCAAAAAATCCCATCAAAGCCAAATCGGGTTTTGATGCGTTTTTGTGCCAGAAGATGCTGATATGGTGCAGGAATTAAGTGTATACATTTCAGCACCAAATCTGTACCTCGTGGTTTTCTGCCAGGAGATGCAGGTCTGATTGAATTCAGTTCACTTGGCCAGATCTTCCTGATGTAAACTGAACACCTCTATCCTGGTTTGTTCAAATTCATAATATTCAAGTTTCTCCAAAGTGTCAGAAAATATAAAAATGTCATCGAGAAAGCAACAACAAATTGGTCCAAGAAATCTTGAAACACATCATTAGTGAAATGGTAAAACGTGGCAGGTGTGTTACAAAGGCCAAAGACCTAAAGTATTCAAAATGTCCATATCTAGTTCTGAAGGTGGTTTTCCACTCAACCCATGGGTGAATCAGTATGAGATTATATGCCCCTGTTAGACTACGTTTGGTAAAAATCGTGGCAGAACACAGTCTCTCTGGCAACTCAGGAATTATGGGAAGTGGGTAGTTATTTTCAACAGTAATCCTATTTACAGTATATCACAAAAGTGAGTACACCCCTCACATTTCTGTATTTAATTATATCTTCTCATGGGACAACACTGAAGATATGTCACTTTGGTACAATGTAAAGTAGTCAGTGTACAGCTTGTATAACAATGTAAAATTGTTGTGCCCTCTAAATAACTCAACACTCGGCTATTAATGTCTAAACCTCTGGCAACAAAAGTGAGAATGGCCAAATTGTGCCCAATTATTCATTTTCCCTCCCTGGTGTCATGTGACTCATTAGTGTTACAAGGTCTCAGATGTGAATTGTTAGCAGGTATGGTAAATTTGGTGTTATTGCTCACACACTCTCTCTTACTGGTCACCTCATTGCAAAAAATTCTCTGAGGATCTAAAAAAAAGAATTGTTTCTCTGCAAATAGATGGCCTAGGCTACACGCAGATTGCTAACACCCTGAAACTAAGCTGTAGCACGGTGGCCAAGACCATGCAGTGGTTTAATAAGACAAGTTGCACTCAGATCAGGCCTCACCATGGTTGACCAAAGAAGTTGAGTGCACATGTTCAGCATCCTATCCAGAGAGCATTGCTTCAGAGGTTACAGCAATGGCAGGTCAGCCTATCAGTGCTCAGACCACACGCCCCACATTGCATCAAATTAGTCTGCATGGCTGTCATCGCAGAAGGAATCCTCTTCTAAAGATGATGTACTTGAAAGCCAGCAAACAGTTTGCTGAAGCAAAGTGAAAACATGGATGACTGGAATTATGTCCTGTGGTCTGATGAGACTAAAATAAGCTTATTTGGTTGCGATGGTGTCAAGCATGTGTGGTGGCAACCAGGTGAGGCGGACAAATACAAGTGTGTGTTGTCTACAGTCAAGCATGGGGTTGTTGTGAGTGTCATGGTTTAGGGATACATGCATGCTGACAGCTGTGGGGAGCTATGGTTCATCAAAGGAATCATGAATGTCAACATGTGCTCTGATAAACTGAAGGAGAACATGATCCCCTTTGTCCAGAAACTGGACCACAAGGCCGTATTAAAACATAATAATGATCCCAAACACACCTCCAAGACAACCATTACCTTGCTAAAGAAACTGAAGGTAAAGGTGTTGAACTGGCCAAGCATGTCTCTAGACCTAAACCCTATTGAGCATCTGTGGGGCACCCTCAAACAGAAGATGGAGAAGCGCAAGGTCTCTAACATCCACCAGCTCCGTGATGTTGCCATGGAGGAGTAGAAGAGGATTCCAGTGGCAACTTATGAAGCGCTAGTGAACTACATGCTCAATAAATATATATAGCCTGGGTCTCCGCTTCCCATACATGGTAAGTTTTTTTAACTGCATGAGAGGACACACACTAGCTTGGGACCTCAACATAGAGAAATACTTTGGCGTAGTGTTGGGGCTCTGTTGCATTGATCAATTCAATAGCTAAGTTTCTCTTTATTCATATGTTCATGGCAGTAATGCAGATTCCATTTTTCATATTTTCATTCTTACATATAGCTATTGGATTTTTCATGTCAGTATTCACACAGCAGTTTCTGCTTTTCATATATTCCCCTTACATAGTCACTGGTATGCATACCTTCTCTCCATATAGTGTAGATTTTTTAGGTTTTTGCACCCAGTTCAGACTCAGAATGGTGTTCCAGACGTTATTTCTTGATTGATTTGTAGTCTTTCGTTTGTGAACCCGGCCCCACCCACACCTATTGCCAGTCCACATTACACGCATATATAGCCTGGGTCTCAGCTTCCCATACACAGTAAGTTTTTTTTTAACTGCATGAGGGGGCACACACTAGCTAGGGACCGCATCGTAGAGAAATACTTTGGCGTAGTGTTGGGGCTCTGTTGCATTGATCAATTCAATAGCTACATTTCCCTTTATTCATATGTTCATGGCAGTAATGCAGATTCCATTTTTCATATTTTCATTCTTACATATAGCTATTGGATTTTTCATGTCAGTATTCACACAGCAGTTTCTGCTTTTCATATATTACCTTTACATAGTCACTGGTGTGCATACCCTCACTATGAAACACACAGCCAACTAAAAACCCTAGTCACCCCCTCTTAGAGAAAGATAGACACACCAGTGGGCGTGACCAGGCGGTTGGGACACGCCCACCCAGGGGTCCAGACAGCCCGGGGCGGGAAAAACAGTTAGTGAAGCTGAGAGTTGAGTTTGGAGAGGAGTGTGGGCTGGGGCTAAGTGTAGCTCCAGCAGGAGAGTTCAAGTTGAACGGTACCAGGGTAGGAGCCCTGGTGCCACTGGCTAGGAGGCAGACGGTGGTCTCCATCAGCAGGAGACGGGAAGACGGCTCGGCAGACCCAAGGTGGACTGGGACAGGGTTGTAGCCTGCCGGTACCAACAGGGGGAACTGACCCGGAAACTGTAGCACAAAGGGGGTTACTCAGACCCTGAAGCCAGCACCAGAATCGAGTGGAACTGGTTAATTAACCGATTGAGGCCAGGACTAGAGGTCCTGTTCCACCCAAAGTCCCTCATAGAAGACAATAGCCCACCGATTAGGGATAAGAGGTCATCGCCAGGGCCCATAGATCCCACGGGCCAGCGTCAGCGGGCACGGCTCCTTAGGTCACATCCAGCCGGGAGCAGACTCTTGAGTTTCACACTAGGAAAGTCCACCTTACACAAAGCAGTGCAGGAAAAGGATAGAGACCACCAGCCGGGTGGGGGACCCGAAAGCAACCGGCCGCGGCACCGGCCAGCATCACCTTGGTTTACCAGAGACTTGTATGTTTTACTAACAGTGAATACACCAGTACCCCCTGCGGTCGCCATCCCCTGCACCGAGCCACCGGGTCCCGGGGCCACCATCCCTGCCCACGGAGGGGTTAACAACTTGCTGCACAAAATCTTTCCCAGGTGCCCCATAACAGCAGCAGTGGTGTCCCACCTCACCACACCCCGTGGGTGGCGTCACAAACGTACTACGGCCTAGCCCGTACATCTACGCCCCCCCATTTTATTCAGCGTGTCCGTGAGACCCCCGGGTCCGGAGACCTTCGAGCCACCACCCCTGAAGGCCCGGATTCGAGCAGCGCCGGCTGCTAGCACGGGGGCAGCACATTCATATATAGTAAATTGGGGGGAATGTAAGGAAAGCTAGGTAAGAGGTAGCTGCCTTCCTTTGCTTTGCCATGCTGGGGTTATTGTTCCTAAAAATTTGTTATGGAATATATGTTGATCAAACAGGATACTGTAATATTTTTTCAAATTGAAATCTCAATGCTAAATGCGATTATATGTCATTGTCATAAGTTATTGGAAAATTTTTAATAAAAATATATTTAAAAAAAAAAATAGTTCATAGATTATACCAGCGGTCTGGGTAATAAAAGTTAATGTCCCAGAGAGAGACTAATTAAATAAGTAAAAGAGAATTGTAAAAATATTTTAAAAAAATAAATAAATAACTCACAAAATAAAGAGCAAAAAAAGGAAAACGAGTATGATACCAATAAATACGTATATGTATGTGTAAAATAAATAAACAAAAAAGTACACATTTTTGGTATTGCAATGTCCAAAACGATTCGATCTATAAAACTGTAACACTAGTTAACTCCTTCAATGAACACCGTAAAAAATACAAGGCAAAAAAACCTATGCTTTCTCATCATACTGCCAAAAAAGTGTAATCAAAACGTGATCAAAAAGTCTCATGTAAATAAAAATAGTATAGCTAGAAAAATCATCTTGACCTTTAAAAAAACAAGCCATTAAACAGTTCGGTCAATGGAGAAATATAAAAGCTATAGCTCTCAAAATACAGCAATGCAAAAACAATTATTTTTTCTGTAAAATTATTTTTATGGCATAAAAGCAACAAAACATCTAAAACAAAAATATATAAATTTGGTATCACTGTAATCGTACTGAACTAAAGAATAAAGCTGTTTTAGCACTTTACGACACAGTGAACGGTGTAAAAAAAACAACAAAAAAATCCTGAATTTCTGTTTCTTCCTGATTCTGCTTCACAAAAATTGGAATAGAAAGCAATCAAAAAATATTTTATGGCTCAAAATGGTACCAATAAAAACTCCAATTCATCTCACAAAAAATAATTCATCCCTCACGTGACTCAGTTGGCAGAAAAATAAAAAAAACTATAACCTTCAAAATTCGGTGATGCAAAAACCCTTTCTTTTGTAAAATATTGTTTTTAGTGTCATAGTAACCAAATCTAAAAATCTAATATATAAAGCTGAATGTGTGTGTGTGGTGTGTGGTGTGTGCTGTGTGGTGTGTGCTGTGTGGTGTGTGTGTCCGGGATTGGCATCTGCACAGTCGCAGCTACAGCCACAAAATTTTGTTTGCACACTCACACGTCCAGACCCTGAGAGTGTCATAGGCTATGTTGAGAGGCGAAATTTTAACCCCGCACGTTCCAATTTACCAATCAATTTTGCCTCTGTCTACATAATGGGGAAAAAGTGAAACGAAAATTGTTGGAGGCAAATTGACAGCTGCCAAATGTGAACAAGGGGGACTTAAAGAATGAGAGTGATGGCACCAAAGAGTATATACCGTACAGTTGCTAAGGTGGGGCCCCGACATGGATTACTCACGAAACTCAGGAATATTAACACACACAAAATGTGCCACACACTACCACGTGCTTGAACACATTTACCACCCTCAGCACACATTTCACCACACATTCACCAACCTCGCCACGTAATCGCTCTAAAACACACACAAGTCTGGTACATATACCACCCTCAGCACACATTTCACCACACATACACCAACCTCGCCACGTAATCACTCTAAAACACACACAAGTCTGGTATTATCCTTCAAAAATAAAAATCTGATTAATAGGCAGCCAAACTACAAGAACAACAAATGTACCATATAGGAAATACTGCAGTTATCAGTCACATGACCTGTCTATTATGTGTATGTGTGAGCTAATATATACTGTTAGGGGGGAGGGCTTTCTGTTGCCTGGGGATTTATCAGGCTGCCAATAGTAACCAATCACAGCTCAGCTTCTATTTTGCTACAGTTATTTAATCTGAGCTCTGATTGGTTAATATAGGCAACAAAGGACATTCTCAGTATAACAAAGCTTGTGTGAGGTAATAGGATGTTGTAGCGCCTGGTCCCACCAGACCCCGTGGGGGGCGCGCTCCATCACATGTGCCCAGTCCCAACATGGCTCCCACTAGCACTCCCAGTCATAGCCCCAGGCAGCGACGGCCTTCCTCTTACCGGTCCCATGGCTCTGCAGGCGCTGCTCCAGCTCCCAGGCATGCTGCAGCCTCTTCCTGTCTCCCTTCCTTAGGCCTGCGCCACACATCCGTGCCTCCGGCACGTGTTTGTCATTTTTTACACGTACCGGCGGCACGGAGACACTTTAACCAATGCTACCCTATTGTAGCAGGCACACACACGTAAAACCACTCGGAACGTGTGTCCGTGTGCGTTTGTACGTGTGTGCGATTTTCAAAGCGCTGACATGTCCGGTTTTTCGCCGGCAGCACGGGTGTCACACGGCCCGCACCCGTACCACACGGGTGTAGTGTGGATGCGGTCCCGTGTGACACGCGCCGGAGAAAACACACATGTCAGTGGAAAAAAAAAAAAAACATTAACTCACCTTCTCCAGCCCTCCTGTCTCTGCCGCTGCTGCCTCTTGCTGCCGACCGCCGCTCATTATTCTCATTGAATATTCACTTCACAGCCTGGCAGCAGCAGCAGCGGGGAGACGGGAGGGCTGGAGACCGAGGATCAGCACCACGGACAGCAGCGCGGGCAGCAGGAAGGACCAGGTGAGTATAATAATTACCGGTTCTACGTGTGCTATCGCGGATAGCACACGTAGAACACACGTGTCACGCACGTACCAGAGACACGTACTTACCTGCACGCAACACGCAGGGAAAATACGTGTCTCTCGGCACGTGCGTGATTTTCACGTGAGTGTGGCAGAGGCCTTACAAAGAGCTGCAGTAAGTGACTCTAGGCTGTGCGTGAGGCCACACCCCCTTTCTTAAAGCGGTATGCCCCGTTTTCTGGAAGTGACCTCAGAGGTCACCTGTTACCTAATGGGTATTTAGGTTCACCTCCCCCAGCAGCAGGCGCCCGAGCAACGCTTCCATTAGAGCCTTGCCAGTGTCCAGACCCCTTGTGCTATTATCTGTTTTCTATTCATTGTTACCTGGTTCTAATCCCTTGTCTCACCGTAGTGCCATCCGTACCATTCCGGCTGGGGACGTCACCGCTCATACCGACAGTGGACGTCACCGTGCCCTACCTACCGTGGACATTATCTGTGCCGTACCTGCTGTGAACGTCACCGCTCATACCGACAGTGGACGTCCCCGTGCCCTACCTGCCGTGGACATTATCCGTGCCGTACCTGCGGCGGACGTCACCTGCTGTGAACATCTCCGGTGCAGTTTCCGTGTCCTACCGGCTGTGGACGTTACAACCTTGCTACACTTGGCCCTACAGAGACTCCTACTACTGGTTCCTGGCTGCCGTGCATTTAGGCCTTCTGGGGAGGCGCCGCACAGTCCCTGTATAGGGGTTCGCTGCTGGTCGCCTTCTCAGGGGAGTCCGGTGCACGGTCCAGTGGGTCCACCTCCGGACGCTCGCCGCTCCTCGGTGAGCGTAACAGTTTGCTCGGGCCATGGACTCCGCCGGGATCAAGGTTAACCCGCTGACTGACCTGCAACAGGAGATCTCCCGCCAACGCGAGACCCAAGCAAGATTAGTGGCTCACATGAAGTCTGTGGAATCCCATCTGGCAGCTATGCAAACCTCCGGATCCTCCGACGGCTCCCAGTTAAGTCAACTACAGAAGGAACTGTCCCGCCAGCATGAGGCCCAGAGACGCATGGCCGAATATATGGCGTCCGTGGATTCCCGTCTATAAGCCCTGCAGTATCCGGCCTCCTCAACAACCCCCGACTCTGCGGGATTATCGACATGCATGTCTCCTTTCCGCCTGGCCTCCCCACCCATGTATGGAGGGGATCCCCATTTGTGTCGCGGTTTCTTAAACCAGTGCTCCCTGCACTTTGAGCTGTCGCTGCTGCAGCGAGCGACTGATCGCTCGAAAATCGCATTTATTATGTCTCATCTGACTGGTCAGGCTCTGGCTTGGATGAATCCGCTCTGGGAGAGGAATGACCGACCGTTCAAGTCCTGTCCGTCTTTTTGACCACCTTCCGTAAGGTGTTCGATGAGCCAGGCCGTCTCTCGTCTACTGCCTCTTCGCTCATGAGAATCCACCAGGGGAATCTCACCGTGGGACAGTATGCAATCGAATTCCGCACTCTGTCCTCCGAACTCAAGTGGAACAATGACGCCTTGGTAGCTGCCTTCTGGGAAGGGTTATCCGGTAAAATCAAGGATGAACTGGCCGGCCGGGATGTACCAACCGCCCTGGAAGAGCTGATCTCTCTGGCTACCCGTATTGATCTCCGTTTCCAAGAGCGTGCCATAGAAGTCACCCGGGCGAGAAGAACCCCGCGCCTTGCACCCACCTTCCAAAGGCCGATGTCACCTCCCTCCACCCGGCCTACTGCTCCGCACGAGCCCATGGAGGTCGATCGCGTCAGTGAGTCCAGACTGCGACAGAGGAATCAGAGAATGGCAGGAGAGTGCTTCTACTGCGGAAGTGCCAAACATCTGATTCAGGACTGTCCAGTAAAGCCGGGAAACTACAGAGCCTAGGGTCCATCGGAGAGGCCACCCTAGGTCATGCCAAGTCCTCTCCTTTTCTCCATGTACCTGTATCCCTGTCCTGTGGTTCCATCTGGTTGTCAATGCATGCGTTCCTGGATTCAGGCTCTGCCGGGAACTTTATCCAACAAGCCGTGGTGGACCTACACCAGATTCCCGTCCGATGTCTTGCTACCCCCATCAGTCTTTCTTCCGTGGATGGAAAACCGCTATCCGAACCCATCTGGTACATCACGGAGAACTGTACTATGCAAGTGGGGTTGCTACACTCTGAGACCATCGCCTTCCACTTACTCCCTGGCATGACGCATGCCCTACTACTGGGAATACCCTGGCTTCGGTCGCACAAGCCAGTACTGGACTGGGATTCTGGAGACATCCTGCAATGGGGTGCGTCTTGCCACAGCAACTGCCTGAAACCAGTGCATCCTCCGCCCCGACCCATTGAACCAGTCGCCCTTCCCGGTTTACCCCCTGCCTATTGGGCCTATGCCGATGTCTTTGACAAGAAGGAAGCTGAGACGTTGCCGCCACACAGACCCTACGATTGTCCCATCGACCTGCTCCCCGGGGCAACCCCTCCGCGGCGTGGGCGCATCTACCCTCTGTCCCGAGAAGAGACCCAAGCCATGTCTGATTACATAAAGGAAAATCTAGCACGAGGCTTCATCCAAAAATCCTCCTCTCCTGCCGGAGCGGGCTTCTTCTTTGTGGGAAAAAAGGACGGGGGTCTACGGCCTTGCATTGACTACCGCGGATTGAATAAGATCACGGTGAAGAACAGATACCCGCTACCCCTGATACCGGAACTGTTTGACCGCTTTCTAGGTGCCAAGATCTTCTCCAAATTAGATCTCCGGGGTGCGTACAATCTGGTCCGCATTCGGTCGGGAGACGAATGGAAGACTGCGTTCAACACTCGGGATGGGCACTATGAATATCGGGCTCAGTAACGCTCCAGCGGTCTTCCCGGAGTTCGTGAACGACGTCTTCCGTGACCTTCTATACACCTGTGTGGTTGTGTATTTAGACGACATCCTTATCTTCTCTCCGGACTTGCATACCCACCGAAGACATGTCCGTCTTGTCCTGCGAAGATTGAGAGAGAATCGCCTTTACGCCAAACTCGAGAAATGCCTGTTTGAGCAGACCTCGTTACCCTTCCTTGGCCACATAGTCTCTGATACTGGCCTGAAGATGGACCCCGATAAGGTATCAGCTGTACTGAATTGGTCCCGTCCGGAAGGGTTGAAGGCTATCCAGCGATTCCTGGGATTCGCCAACTATTACCGGCAATTCATTCCACACTTCTCGTCTCTGGTGCGTCCCAAATCCTCTCTCACTCGCAAAGGGGAGAACCCTAAGAAATGGACCCTGGAAGCTGAAGAATCGTTCATGTCCCTTAAACGAGCCTTCGCTTCTGCTCCAGCCTTACACCGACCCGACACTAACAAGCCGTTTATCCTTGAGGTAGATGCCTCCTCATCCGGAGCCAGTGCGGTTCTTACACAGAAAACGTCAGAGGGTAAGACAGTAACCTGTGGCTTCTTTTCTAAGGCTTTCTCCCCAGCAGAACGAAACTACTCAATCGGAGACCGTGAGTTGCTGGCAATCAAGCTGGCCCTGGAAGAGTGGCGATACCTGCTGGAAGGGTCATTACATCCAGTTACCATCTATACTGACCACAAGAATCTGGCATATTTCCAGACAGCCCACAGGCTAAACCCTCGACAGGCCCGATGGTCATTATTCTTCGCCCGCTTTGATTTTGTTCTGCATTTCCGTCCAGCCGAGAAGAACCTGAAGGCCGATGCGCTGTCTCGATCATTCCTGTTAGAGGATCAGGAAGATGAACCTCGGCACATCATTGAACCTTCCAAGCTAATGGCGGCACCAGTTGACATGCACCACCTTCCTCCCGGTAAGGCGTTTGTTGCTGAGGTCGATAGGGAACGTGTACTCCAGTGGGGACACTCTTCCCGAATAGCAGGTCATGTGGGTCAAAAGAAATCTCTGCAATTGATATCCCGATATTATTGGTGGCCAGGGCTACGTCAAGATGTCCAGGACTTTGTTTCATCCTGTTCCTCCTGTGCACGGAACAAGGTCCCGAAGACTCTTCCGGCGGGCCCTTTGCTTCCTTTACCCGTACCATCCGCTCCATGGCAACATATCGGCATGGATTTCATCACGGACCTGCCAAAATCGTCTGGCTGCACAGTCATCTGGGTGGTGGGGGACCGGTTCTCCAAGATGGCCCACTTCACACCACTCTCCGGGCTACCGTCCGCTCCGGTTCTTGCTGACTTATTCATTCAACATATCTTCCGGCTTCACGGCTTGCCTCTCCATATCGTGTCCGACAGAGGGGTCCAGTTCACCGCTCGGTTTTGGAGAGCAGGCTGCAAAATGATGGAGGTACAATTGGACTTTTCTTCTGCCTACCACCCTCAGTCCAATGGGCAAGTGGAGCGCATTAACCAAGTCTTGACTAATTATCTCCGCCACTTCGTGGACGAACACCATAGCAACTGGGTCAACCTGCTTCCATGGGCTGAGTTCTCCTACAACAATCATGACAGTGAGTCCTCTGCTAAATCCCCATTCCAGGTGGTGTATGGACAGCGACCCAAAGTGCCGTGCCCTGTGACATGTTCTTCCGGCAACTCTGCAGCTGATGACCTTGTGAGGTCCTTCTCCGCCGTCTGGGCTGAGACCAAGTCGGCTCTGGAACATTCCTCTGTCCGCATGAAGAAACACGCTGACAAGAAACGTCTGGATGTTCCTTTCTTTCAACCCGGAGATAAAGTCTGGCTCTCATCCAAGTATGTCTGCCTGAAGATGCCGTCCTACAAGCTGGGTCCCCACTTTATTGGTCCCTTTGAAGTGCTCCGACGGATCAATGAGGTGTCCTACAAGTTGAAGCTGCCGTCTACACTTCGCATCCCGAACTCCTTCCATGTGTCCCTCCTCAAGCCGGTGGTCCTGAGCCGTTTCCACAGTGATCCTGGTAATACGCCTCCTCCTGTTGGTGATGACGACGTCTATGAGGTAAAAGCCAGCCTTGTGGCTAAGGAAGTCCGAGGTAGAACCTACTATCTGGTAGACTGGAAGGGGTTCGGTCCTGAGGAGAGGACGTGGGTACCTGCGGAGGACGTGGATGCTCCTCGTCTCCGCCGAAGCTTCCTGAGGAGGGGGGGTCTTCGGGGGGTGGTACTGTAGCGCCTGGTCCCACCAGACCCCGTGGGGGGCGCGCTCCATCACATGTGCCCAGTCCCAGCATGGCTCCCACTAGCACTCCCAGTCATAGCCCCAGGCAGCGACGGCCTTCCTCTTACCGGTCCCATGGCTCTGCAGGCGCTGCTCCAGCTCCCAGGCATGCTGCAGCCTCTTCCTGTCTCCCTTCCTTACACAGAGCTGCAGTAAGTGACTCTAGGCTGTGCGCGAGGCCACGCCACCTTTCTTAAAGCGGTATGCCCCGTTTTCTGGAAGTGACCTCAGAGGTCACCTGTTACCTAATGGGTATTTAGGTTCACCTCCCCCAGCAGCAGGCGCCCGAGCAACGCTTCCATTAGAGCCTTGCCAGTGTCCAGACCCTTTGTGCTATTATCTGTTTTCTATTCATTGTTACCTGGTTCTAATCCCTTGTCTCACCGTAGTGCCATCCGTACCATTCCGGCTGTGGACGTCACCGCTCATACCGACAGTGGACGTCACCGTGCCCTACCTGCCGTGGACATTATCCGTGCCGTACCTGCGGCGGACGTCACCTGCTGTGAACATCTCCGGTGCAGTTTCCGTGTCCTACCGGCTGTGGACGTTACAACCTTGCTACACCTGGCACTACAGAGACTCCTACTACCGGTTCCTGGCTGCGTGCATTTAGGCCTTCTGGGGAGGCGCCGCACAGTTCCTGTATAGGGGTTCGCTGCTGGTCGCCTTCTCAGGGGAGTCCGGTGCACGGTCCAGTGGGTCCACCTCCGGACGCTCGACGCTCCTCGGTGAGCGTAACAGATGTCAGTTAGGGTGTGTTGATGGAAAGGCTGATGTCAGTCACATCTCCTCTATGTGAGAGGATATAGAAACTGTCAGTTGTAGACTATTTTTACCACAATAATGCCTCATAAGAAAAGGAATTCCTTGGCACGAATGTCAGCTGATGAGAAAAGAAAAGCTGCATTATGGGCCAATGAAAAATGTGAAGACCGAGAAACAAGGCTGACACACATGAGAACAGCAGCTGCTTCCTCAAGAGCCAATGAACTTTCTGAGGAGAAGGAAGCGAGTTTTGCAGACAAGAGAACAAGAGCTGCTTCCTCAAGGGCCAATGAACTTTCTGAGGAGAGGGAATCGAGGCTTGCAGATATGAAAACAAGAGCTGCTTCCTCAAGAGCCAATGAACTTTCTGAGGACAGGGAAGTGAGGCTTGCAGATTAGAGAAGAAGAGCTGCTTCCTCAAGGGCCAATGAACTTTCTGAGGAGAGGGATGCAAGGCTTGCAGACAAGAGAACAAGAACTGCTTCCTCAAGAGCCAATGAACTTTCTGAGGACAGGGAAGTGAGGCTTGCAGATTAGAGAAGAAGAGCTGCTTCCTCAAGGGCCAATGAGTCATCTCAGCAGAGAGAAGGCCGACTTGCCACTAAGAGAATTGCTATTAAATCCCCCAAGGCCCAGGAAATGGTTGGAGATTTGAAACATGCTGCCTTTTGTTACCAGTCAGACATAAACTATCAGGATCATTCTAAAATTCAGATAGGAAAAATGGATGGGGTCTGTATGTACTGCAGTGCCCTTAAATAGAAAGCTGAACCGCCAGGTTTATGCTGTGCAAATGGCAAGATAAAACTTCCACCTCTCCTGTCACCACCAGATCCCCTAAAGTCTCTGATGACAGGTACCAGTACAATATCAAAGCATTTCTTGGACAACATTTGGAAGTACAACTCCTGCTTCCAAATTACATCATTTGGTGCAACAAAAGAAATGTTTACAACAGGATTTATGCCGACATTTAAAGTTCAAGGACAGGTTTACCACTCAATTGGGTCACTGCTTCCAATACAAGGAGAAGAACCTCAATTTCTTCAACTCTTCTTCATGGTAAATGCAGAAGAAGAGGCTCAGCGAAGATGCTCATTAATTCCTAACACTCACCTTGATATTGTCTCTATTTTGCAGCAGGTCCCTCACTCCAACAATCCATATGTTCAACTTTTCAAGACTGCACTTAAATGCATGCCAAATTAAGATTACAAGGTTGTCATTCGAGCTGACAAAACACCACAAGGTGAACATCAGCGACGTTTCAATGCTCCCACATTTGATGAGGTAGCCATCTTAATTGTAGGTAATGATTTTCAAAGCCGTGACATTGTGCTTCAGAAAAGGAACAATAGTTTGCAACGAGTAGCAGAAACTCACAGGTCCTATGATGCTCTGCAATATCCAATCATCTTTTGGCAGGGACAGGATGACTATCCCTTTGGAATACCTCAGACAGATCCTACAACAGGCAACCCTTCAGGAAAAAAAGTGTCTGGCATGGACTTCTATGCATATAGGATCATGACAAGATTTGCAGAGGAAAATCACATCTTGAAATGCAGACACCTCTTCCACCAATTTATTGTTGACATATATGCAAAGATTGAGAGTGAACGTCTTTTATATATCCGACTAAATCAAAAGAAGCTCAGGGCAGAGGAATATATTCACCTTAGAGATGCTGTTGCAAATTATGCTGATCCAAAAGAGTTGTGGAAAATGGTTATTCTTCCATCAACTGTCACTGGAAGCCCACATTACATGCATGAATACACACAGGATGCAATGACTTATGTGAGAAAGTATGGACGTCCAGATCTTTTCATCACATTTACTTGCAATCCTGCCTGGGAGGAAATGTGAGGGCACCTGTTGCCGGGCCAAAAAACAGTGAATCGCCATAACCTTATTGCTTGGGTTTTCAAACAGAAACTTTCAAAAATGATTAATCTCATCACAAAATCACATATTTGTGTGCATAATAAATTTTTGTTAATACATTCTATTTTGTTAACAGCAGTTATTAACCCGGGCGAAGCCGGGTAGTGCAGATAGTAACTATATAAATCTGGTATCGCTGTAATCATGCTGACCATACTGCAAAGTGAACAGAGTAACATTTATCCTGCGCTCTACGTTGAGTGCTTATATTGAGGTTTCCATGTAAATCTCTGAAAAACATGATGCAGACAAAATTCCGAACAGAAAATTCACTATAATGAGGCAGAGGGAATAACTTTGAACTCCCGTCTGGCCTGTGGTCCAGCGGTGTCCATCTTCTTAAGCGTCTTTTTAGACATGCACAAAACTGCGGTCAACAACAGTTTTGTTAACCTTTGAAAAGGACACCACAGAACAAGGCCAAAGGGACTCCAGAAAACCTCGCCGCCTCATTATAGTGAATGGATCAGTCCGAGATTTCATCTGTATCACGTAATTTGGAGATGTAGATGTATCCCAATGTAAGTGCACAAGATAAATGTTACCGTATTTTTCGGACCATAAGACGCACTTTTTTTCCTCCATATTTGGGAGGAAAGTGTGGGGTGCGTCTTATGGTCTGAAGCTGCGGGGTAGGGAGCTGTGGGGAGTCAGCGCTATGCAGTGGGATCACAGGAGGCCGGGAGGGTCGCAGCTACAGGAAGCCGGCAGCTGGAGAAACCACGTGTGCCCGCTGCTTAAAGTCAGTGAATATTCATTAGCTGCTCCCCGCTCACCTCTCTCTGCAGTCAGCGGGTGTGAGCAGCTAATGAAAACTTGTTTAATGTAAACAGCGGACACACGTGGGAGCTCCAGACGCCGGCTTCCTGCACCGGCTGGGGAGACTGTGTCCGTTGTGTAGGAGGCAGGAGCAGGGGGACGCTGCAGTCATGTATGGCCCGGGGGAAGTGCAGATCACTGCAGTGTCCGGGCCAGAGCACGGCATACCTTCACGGCTCGCAGTCTCTGTGCTGAGGGCTCAAATTACTTTCACTTTGCTCCTGCTGCCTCTGCACTAGAAACAGTCTCCCGTAGCTGACAAGGACCTGCAGTAATGTAATGCAGAGGGGTGGGCCAGAGCAGCACAGCACAGCACAGTGCCCGCCTCTTCATTACATCACTGCAGGTCCTTCAGATATGTGAGACTTTGTTTGTAATGCCAGGACCAAACAGAAGCATGGTGAGAAGCACATCAGTAAAAGTAAGGCAATAAATAATGGATCATATACATATACACATATACATACATACATATATATATATATATATCTCTTTACACACACATACACACACGCACACACACACAAACTATATAACTATATACACACAGACACACACATTATAGACACACAGACACACACACACACACACACACACTATAACTATACACACACACACACAATCCAGATTGGAGGATCACACACACAATGATGGGGAACATACATATTCCACGATGGGGGCCATATATACAAGGTACCCAGAAAGGAGGATATGAGGACAGAATTTGGGGATATTATTACCTCAGTAACACTGTCAGCAGTAAAATAACAGTATGTCATGACCACATTCTTTTACTTTAATTTTATTTTTTTCTATTTTTTCCTCCTCTAAAACAAGGGTGCGTCTTATAGTCCGGTGCGTCTTATAGTCCGAAAAATACGGTAACTCATCAAAAATGTTCTGTATCCAAAATTGCCACCAAAAGCAATCAGCTCTACCCACAAAAAAACTAGTCCTCATTCAGGACCGTCATCTGTTAATGGAAATATACGAGTAGCACAAAGGCTCTGGACAAGCACCATAGCTCACCCAAAATCAGCAAAATCTGCACTCTCAAATCCAAATACCCCCCGCCCTTGTGAACCCCACAGTGTGCCTAAACTACAATTTAGATCCACATGTTTGGCATTGTTGTAATGTGGAAGCCTGCTTCTCTTACGGGGTATGTGTCTCCAGAAGGACGAGCTGGACACAATGTACGGACATTTTAATGTACTTGGCATTACAAGTACATTATTTGCAATTATTAATTCTGCAACATTCACTGCCTTTGTCTCCATGGGTGTTTTCCAAATACAAAATCATCACTACACCTGTAGATGAATTGCCAGTGGGGTGTAATGTCCAAAATGTGGTCACTTAAGGGAGTTTCTGCTGTGCTGGCACCTAAAGGCTCTGCAAATGGAATCTGCAAACTACTCTAGGAAAATTTGTGTTCTAAAAATGAAATTGCACTCTTTTGCTGCCCAGCCCTGGGGTATATCCTATCTCTACTGTATAGTCATATGTGGGGCATTGCCATGTTGAGGAGAAATTGTGTAACACATTGTAGGGCCCTTTTTTACCTGCTCACCTTACGAAAATTGAAAATCTGGGTCTAAAACAACATTTTAGTGATAAAAATGTAATTATTTTTTCTTTACCACCCATTGGTATAAAGTTTATGCCGCACCTGACAATATGGTCAGTACACCCCTAGATGAATTTATTGAGGGGTGCCATTTGTAAAATGGAGTCACTTTGTTTTGCCTTTCTGCTATTCTGGCACACAGAGGTTTTGCCGATGTAAAATGGCACCTGCAAACCATTCCAGCAAAATTTAAAGTCAAATATGGCGCTTGTTCCCTTCTCAACTTTGCACTGTGCCTCAAAAGTAGTTTTTGACCATATATGGGGTATTGGACCACTCAAGAGAAATTGCACAACAAATTGTTTAGTTCATTTTTACCTGATACCCTTGTGAAAATTAAAAATTTGGGCCAAAAACAACATGTTTGTGGGGGAAAAAGGTATTTTTTCATTTTCACGGCAATGAAGCACCTGGGAGGTCAAGGCGCTCATCACACATCTGGATAAATTCCTTCAGGGGTCTAATTTCCAAAATGGTGTTTAACCTCCCCAAACTTCCTAACAAAAAAATTAAGTAGACTTGTGGTAAATGTAATATATTAACAATACAGTGGTACCTCGCTTAACGAGTAACTCTCTTAACAAGAATTTCGCTTAACAAGCAAAGCTTTCTGTAAATTTGTAACCCGCTTTACGAGAAAGCTTTTCTGTATGAGCGAAATTCTCACCTCACACACTTCCGGTTTCGTCCATCTACCACACTCTGACCCGCACTTGCACTGTCCACACAAACACACACATGTATGTACACACACACACACACACACACACATACAGTATTATGCTCACCTTACCTTCCGTTCCACCGCCGGCCTCATAGTTCTTGAAGTTCACGGGTACATCGCGGTGAACTACAAGTACCATGAGACCAGCAGTGGAACGGAAGGTAAGGTGAGCATATAATATCTGTACCTTACGTTTCATCGCCAGCCTCCTGGGTCCTGTAGTGCGCCGCTCTGCTCCGCTCCAGGCATCGGCATCCATAGCAACGAAGCAGGAACTTTCTGGTTCCTGTCACCGCTTGCCTAGGCAGCGCGCTGGCCAATCAGAGGCAAGCGGCTCTGCCTTTGACGTCAGCACTCTGGCACGAAGTTCCGCCCTCGTTGTTATGGTCACCTGATACACGGCCGGCACCGGAGAACAGCAAGTCCCAGGAGACCGGCGATGGAACGGAAGGTAAGGTGAGCATATAATATGTGCGTGTTCATGTGTGCTTGTGTGTTTGTGTGTATTTGTGTGAGTTTGTACATGTTTGTGTGCGTTTGTACATGTGTGGAATGATAGAATAGGGGACCAGGATGGGACATTTAACACATTGTGGAACGGATCGTCAGCATTGCAATGATTTCCTATGGGAAACCTTGCTCTGCTGAACGAGTACCTTGATTAACAAGCACAGTCCCAGAACGGATTGTTCTCGTTAAGCAAGGTTCCACTGTATTGTGTGACATAACTCTGTGGTTTTAAGGGTATAAAAATTCAAAGTTTTAAAATTGCAAAATATTGGCTAAATTTCCGATATTTTCACAAATAAACGCAAAAAAATATCAGGCTAAATTTACCACTAGCATGAAGTACAATATGTTACAAAAATCAATCTCAGAATCACTGGGATCCAATGAAGCGTTCCAGAGTTGTAACATAATAAAGTGACACTGGTCAGAATTGAAAATAATTGCCCGGGTCAGGAAGATGAAAACCAGGCTCTAGGGTGAAGGGGTTAAAGTGACTTTGAGGGGCATATACAGTGTGTCCACCCATATCCTGTCCACCGCCATTAACTTGAGAATGGCGGCAGCTATAGGCATAGAAGTGGTGTCTAGGACTAGGTAAAGTAGCCATGTGCTATGCAATGAAACCACCTATAGCACCACCTGGTGGAAAAAAACGGAGTTAGCATTTTAAGCTCCACGCTCACCTGACCTGACCCCATTGGACTTCTTTCTGTGAGGTCACATCAAACAGCAGGTGTATGTGACCCCTCCACCAACATTACAGGACCTACGATGACGTATTACAGATGCTTGTGCAAACGTGTCACCTACCATATTGCACAACGTGCAGCAAGATACAGTATGCTGTCCAGAGTCCAGATGTGCATTGCAGCTGATGATGGCCACTTTGAGCATCAAAGTTACATGAGTGCTATATGCGTGACCAGGATTCAATGTTTTGGGGGGGTCATGGGTTTCATATCATAGCATTTCTGTATGCAAAGTGTCGATTCGTATTGAATTGATAATGCCCTGCAACTTTGTAATTCATTTTTTTTTTCTCTATCTCGTTCCGTTTTTTGAGATAAAAATGCTAACTCCGTTGTTTTCCACCAGGTGGCGCTACAGGTGGTTTCAGAATATAATAGAAAAAAGTAGTGCACTGCTTACCACTCTGTGGAAAATGCTGCGATGAAGTCCTGTATGGCTCAAATCCATGTGGAGCCCGCCATGTGGGCGTTCGGAGTGCAGATCAGGTGCTGTATACTCACGTTGGACTTGTGCTGAAAAATAACCAGCTGACGGCAAGTGGAAGTCTTGACCTACCGCGGTGCTATTGCCAAGAAGCCAGAACGAATACTTGTGTCAACAAAGGAGAGAAGTCTGGCAGCACTCTGCGGTGTCAAAAAATCTGTTTTATTTTTCCTTTTTATAGGTGGTTTCAATGCGTAGCGCATGGCTACTTTACTATACCTAGACACCACTTCTATGCCTATAGCTGCCGCCGTTCTCAAGTTAATGGAGGTGTGCAGGATATGGGTGGACACACTGTATAACAGAAAACCCACTAACAAGATCCCATTTTAAAAACTGAAATTCTCAATGTATTTACAACTGCAACCAGAAAATTTGTTAACCTTTCAGGTGCTCCACATGATTTAATGCACAATAAAAGAAAAAATGAAAAATTATTATTTTTATAATACAATGAATAAGCCTCAAATTTTTCAATGATGCATTTTCATTGGACCCATCAATTTGCTGTGAAATTTTATGGCAATATCCCAGGGCTCATTAGGGTAAAAGTGCAATTTTACTGTTGGGGCAGATTTTTCTAAAATAGTTTGCAGACTCCATTTGCAGAGCCCCTAATTGTCAGAACAGCAGAAACCCCCTCAAGTGACCCCAGTTTGCAAATTGCACCCCACTGGGAATTCATCTATAGGTATAATGACTATTTTGACTCCGTGGATGATTTCTAAAAACAAGCAATAGTGGGTGTTGCAGAGAGTTAATTGCAAATATGCTATTGTAGTGCCCAATACATTGTGCACAGCTTGTGCTTCTGGAAACATGCACCCCATAAATTAAATGAGCTCTCTTTTGAAACCGTAATGTCAAACAGGTGGACGCTAACTGTGGGTTAGAGGAGGATGATGGATCAGCTGACAACGTTCGACTTTGCAGGTTACCATTGATTGCTGGGAGTGCTCAGATGGGACGCTTGCCAAGGAAACGTGAGGATAGTGAAGGATTATCTGGCTCATCCAAAATGAATTAAGATAAAAAAAAATCTTTTTTATTTAAATATATTTAAAATCCATGGAGCCTCATACAATCTGACATTCCAGATGCGTTTCCGGCGTAAATACGCCCTTTGTCATAGGATGTGGTCTTAATAAATAAATAAGGACGTTTTTACACCGGAAACGCATAAGGAATGTGATATTGTATGAGGCTGCATGGATTTTAACTGTGGTTTAGGCACACTGTGGGGATCAGAATGTAGAGTAAAACTTTGGATTTGGGAGCACCGATTTCGCAGGATTAGTTTTGGGAGGAAGCCATGTCACTTTTCCAGTGTCTTTGCGCTGAAAACCCATCCTATATTTCTGTTAACAGATGACAGACCTCAGTGGCACCTATTTTGTGTGTGTTGGGTGAAAATGTTTATTGTTTAACCTACTAGTCGTTCTCAATATGATAACTAGTGGTAATGTGCCGCCCCCGTGCCAGCAGCCGAGCTGCTCGGATCCGGATTAGCAGTGGCTCGAGGGTCTCCGGACCCGGGGGTCGGGTGGCCACTCAGATAAAGTGGGGGCATATGTACAAGGGGAATTATAGCGTTTGTGATGCCACCCGTGGTATGTGGTAATTAGGAGTACCACCGCTGCAGTTGGGAGTACTCGGGGTGATGTAACGGGGCAGCCAGGTGTTAGAACCCTCCACAGGTAGAGGGGATACCCCGGGCCTCGGTGATTGAAGGGGAGTGCCGCCGGATGCAAGGGGGTCACTGTGGTACTCACTCAGTCCATTAAGCTGAGACCGACAATTGGTCAAACAAGTCTCTGGACACCGCTGCCACTGAGGGGAGCTTAGTTCGGGTCCCGTCCCCAATGGTGCTGCCTGGTGATCCGTGACCTGCCTCCTGGCACTAAGTTTACTTCTTTGATGGTCCCGGTAGTATGAAACTTGCTGGGTCCCGCTCCCAACTATAGCTAAGTGTGGGAGCTTGCTCTCAGGGCTCACGCTTTGGATTTTCTGGACCGTTTTGAATGGGAAATTCCTATCCCCCTCTTTGCACTAATGCCCCGATTTTAGAGCGGGTGGAAACGGCTCTTGAAGACTTTATTCTCCTTAGGTAAATTATCGGGTTACATGAAGCTACTCCCCAACCTAGGGTCCACGTACCCCGTCGTGCCTTTGTCCCAGCCCGGTGATGGTGCAAGGCTGCTGGCTGTCCTCCTCAACAGATCCGTGCCTCTTGCCACGATCCCCTGCGACTGGGGGTCCAGCTCCTCTAGGCCCAGACCACCGTCTGCCACCTAGATTGCTTCCCACGAGCTCTGCTCCTGACCTCCTCTCACTTTCACTTCTCAGACCTAACACTCTCTTTCTGACACTCCTGACCTCCCCTCTCCCAACCCCCCAGGTGGGCGACTCTATTCCACTCAAGCCGTCCACTGGTGTGTTTGGTGGGTGTGGTGCAGGATGTATCTAGGATTTGATTAGCTGATGTAGGCAACACCATGTAGTTAGGGATCCACCTCCTACAAGAAGGAGGTGGATACTGCACGGGAGGGCAGATTGTGCAATAGCCTGTGACAACCCGATTGTTCAGGGGCGTCACAGTAACATACGCAATTTAACTTTCATAAACGCACAGTAAATCTAAGAAAATGCACTGGGTATATAAAAACACAATTAGAGTAAATTGAGCCCAAAATGTAAATAATTATTCATTAAAAAAAATATTATTAAAGTATTTGCAAACAATATATTAAAGTAAATTCCTGTTAAAGGTTAGTGCAGTTATTTACATGAATATATTGTTTGCAAATACATTTAATACTATTTTTATTTTTGAATTAACAAATATTTACAATTTTGTGTTTTATATACAGTACCTAGTGATTTTTTTTTTTTTTATTTATTGTGAAAGTTTTATTGGTAGCCTTTTGGGTACATGACATTTTGGATTATTTTTAAGGCCTCTGTTCATATTTGTCTTGTGCTCATTGCTGAGCAATTACATCTGAGTTGCTATCGATATCTCCAAAATATGTGATTCAGACAGAACCCCGATGGATCCATTCATTATAATAAGGCAGTGCGATTACAGTGCTACCTGGTTTATGTTAATTTTGGGGGATTTTGCTATTTTTACACACAAAAAAACAATATTTTTGTATCACTATATTTTGAGAGCTATAATTTTTCTATTTTTTCACCTGACAGTTATGTGGGGTCTTGTTTTTTTGCAGGATAAGTTGAAGTTTTTATTGGTACCATTTTGGGTAACATAACATTTTTTGATTGCTTTCTTTTCCGAATCTTTGGAGGCAGAATAATCAAAAGACAGCAATTCAGGAATTATTTTATTGGCTTTTTTCTTATAATATCGTTCACCATGTGGTATCACTGATAAGGTAGCTTTATCTTTTGTTTTGGTAGGATTAGAGATATTGCATTCTTATCAAAGTGCATCTTAATATATTGCAATCATCATATTATCTGGCACTGTGTAATAACAATTACTTATGTTGTCCTTCTACCCAGTTAATTCTTCTTTTTTTTCTGCTTTGTAGAAATACCTTCAATAGACTCTTGTCCCTGCATGAATCATTTCCCTCTTCAAATCCTGACCCAGCTGCTCCCTCTGCCCCCCTGCCAAGGACTTCTGCAGTGACTCAAGACTCATGCAGGGAAAATAGACTTCCTGTTTCTACATAGAGCTTAGAAGGATTCAGCTAGACAATTATTAATCACATGAAGTCATAGACCTATTAGAAAACAGAAGAATTAACTGGGTAGAAGGACAAAATGAGCAATTGTAAGGAGGATAAAAATTTGATGGGAGTGCTGCTTTAAAGCAATATTTTGATCTCAAAGATCCTATCCCAATATGTAGTAGGTGTAATAATAATATTAGCAAATAATTCCAATTATAAATGTAGTATAGTTCTCCTTATTAGCTATGTTGCTTACCTCACATTCAAGGGATTGCAGTAGCTTAGGTATCTCTGGTTACAACCAAGAACAACTAACTAATTGCCACTATATGTGTGGTTGTAACCATGGATACCTAAGCTGCAATGCCCTGCACATGAGGTAAAAGACATAGCTAATCAGGAAAGCTACACTACATTTCTAATTGGAGACGTTTGCTAATATTATTATTCTTACACCTACTACTTTTAGGATAGGATCTTGAAGATTGGAATACCCCATAAAAGTGTTGCTGGTCTTACACATCCCCATTGACTGAAACCTATAGTTTTATTTTTCCACTGGCAGAGCTGAATGGGTGCTTGATATTTGTGGAACAAGATGACGATTTCAGGTATACTATTTCTATTCACAACAGTTTGATTGGGTATTAGTTCAATTTTTGTTTGGTAGTATAATGAAAAAACATAAGTGTGGCAGTTTATAGATCAGGTTGTTCCGAACGCAGAGATACCAAATATACCCTGTTTTTCCAAAAATAAGACCTCCCCTAAAAATAAGACCTAGCAGGAATTTTCGGTGTAAGGCTTAAATATAACCCCCTACCTCGAAAATAAGCCCTAGTCATGGCTCAATAATAAAGTGTCCATGCAGCTAAGTTAAAGGATACTGCAGAACACATCATTATAGAAAGACACCCCAAAAGAAAGAAGACAGAAGACCCCGCAATCATACTTACCAGACCCCGAACGTGAGGATCTGCACTGGAACGCAAACCACCACACACATCAGATTGCATGCACACATGCCAGATTGCGCACACACACACACACACACACACACTCTCCACATCCGGCGATACTGTTTGTTTCTGGCCGGCAGAGAAACCTCGCACGCAGTATGGTGGAGCACGAGGAACTGCGGTGGAACACACCGATGCCTTCCACCACAGGTTTTCACGTTCCACCACACTGCATCCCATCTTCCCCTGCTATCTGGAAGCAATCGGTATAGCCAGATCTGGTGACTCTGTGTGTGTGTGTGTGTGTGTGTGTGTGTGTGTGTGTGTGTGTTCGCGATCTGATGTATATGAGTGTGTCAGCCAGGAGCAGGGGAGGACTGCTGTGGAGCATACCTGCTGTGAGTACCCGCCGAAGTTCGCATGATGACCTAGGACCCACGCAGAGGTCTGGGGTCTGGTACGTATGATTCTACTGGGAAGGGGGGGTCTGCTTGTTTGGGGCGGTAAACGTGCCTCCAACTGTGTTTCCCCACAAATAAGACCTACCCGAAAATAAGCCCTAAATCTTTTTTTTGGGGCAAAAAAAGTATAAGACAGTGTCTTATTTTTGGAAAAACATGGTATGTAGTTTATTTCTATATATTTCTTTTTATCTAAAAATGTGTATTTATCATTGTATTTTGTTTAGTGATTTTTTTTTTACATTCTCTATTTTGCGTATATAATATAATATATATATATATATATATATATATATATATATATATATATATATATATATACATATATATATATATATTTATATTTATTTATTTATTTTTTTTTTTACTTAGTTCCACTATGGAACTTCAGCTTTTTATTTCTCTGAATACTGGTCTCATGCATTGCAATGCGTGAGTCCTGTCAGCTTTAGGGTACTTTCGCACTTGCGTTCAGCGCAGTCTGTCACTATGGAGAATAGTGGACGACGCTGCGTCGTTATTTTGATGCTGCGTCGAGCGGAGGGAACGCAGCATGTAACGTTTTTATGAGCGGCGGAAACCTTTATTTTTCACTGTGCATGCTCATTTTTTTTTTTTTCTTTTTTAATCACAGAAACTTTATTTTGTTTCTCGGTGGCCGAACGTTCAGCTGAGCGCCCGGCCGCCGGCATGCGAGAGCGCTCAGCTGAGCGCCCGGCCGCTGGCATGTGAGAACGCTAAGCTGAGCGCCCGGCAGCCGGCATGTGAGAGCGCTCAGCTGAGCGCCTGGCCGCCGGCATGAGAGAGCTCTCAGCTGAGCTCCCGGCCACTGGCATGTGAGCGCTCTCAGCTGAGCGCCCGGCCGCCGGCATGTGAGTGCGCTCAGCTGAGCGCCGGCAGCTGGCATGTGAGAGCGCTCAGCTGAGCGCCCGACAGCCGGCATGTGAGAGCGATCAGCTGTGAGCCCCGCCGCTGGGTGATCAGCTGATCATTCACAATAGTCTGCTGCCGGTAAAACTGTAAAGAAAAAAAAAAGCTTTCTGTTGTTTTGTACGATCTGTTGCATCCATTGTGCCATTATATGCAATGCATCCGTTGCATCCGTCACACAACGCAATGCAACGGATGCCGTTCAACACAAGTGCGAAACTAGCCTTACACAGGCAGATCACCTGTTTGACCCTGCTTCTGGCTTGTTCTAACAGGCCACTATAGGTGACAGGCATGGGAGTCATTTTTTGACTTCCAGCTACCATGACTAGTATCAAATCCACTCAATTATGTTGCGGGGTTGCCAATGGTGTAAGATAGGGATCCCACTCCCTCTCACAACCTTCTAAATGCTGTGATTGCTATTTATCGCAAGATTTATTTATCATTTAATCATTATTCTTTGATTATATAGTGCCATCATATTCCACAATGCTTTACAGAAATCATCATTACTGTCCCCATTGGAGCTCACAATCTAAATTTCCTATCATTATGTTTTCATAAGTAAGAAAGCGAAGTGCTGGCTTACACGGAGATATTGTCATTTGGACCTCAGCCAATCCCAGACTCTAACTATGCATGACCACCCACCATAAATTTATGGTGGTGCTGCACAATGCTCAGCAATATTACCATCTCAGCCAAGAAATACAGAATTTTACTTTTGTGTCTGGTGTGAGCCTAAGGTTGCAAAATATCTGTTTCGAAGGGGAAGGGTACATCAAACATGAGTGATAAATCACAAGGTTATGATGGAAGGGGGAATAGGTGGGGTGTTCGAGGTGTGTGTGGTTGACATTCTAATGTTAGTCAAAGCTCTTTTGAGCAAGCACCAACTTGTAGTATCCTAAGGCAGAGGCGTATCTAGGGGGGGGTTGGCAGGGCATCTTCCCGGGGCGCAGCTGTCAAGGGGGCGCTGTCAGGCTCCCTGATGCAGCGCTCCAGGAGTCTTCCCGGCGGCTGTGTTTTACCGCCCTCTGTAGTGGGAGCCGGCTATTCTCTGAGTCCAGCAGTCAAGCTGACAGCCGGAGTCAGAGAAAGTGTGGCGCGCCTCTCCCTGTGATCATTTGCATGGCCGGCGGTAGGTTTGTGCGACCTGTGCAGTGCAGTGACTCAGGTCCGGCAGACATCACTGAGGGGGGACCTCCCCCTGCCTCTGGCTCCTGCACATCTCCTGTCAGATTGCAGAGTGATGGGGGAGGGGCCTGCACATGGCAGTGCTGCATAGTGCCATGTGCTCAGCCTGTCACCCTCCCGTCCTGTGCACTCAAGCTTGTGTGTTCAGCTCTAGCGCTGCAGAGGAGACAGAAGAGGAGAATGAAACCAGCGCATGGCCACACATTAACCCCTTAGTGTCCGGCTGCTGCCTCCATCTTACAGGAGGAGGGCGCGTTAGTCAGGAAATTGTGCTGCACCTGAGCTTACAGGAGCAACTAAGCAGCAGGTACTTATATCTGATCTAAGCGTGCTTATGTCTAATATATATCACCATATCTCTGATGTATTAGTGACTTCAATGTTCAGTGTATGTGTGCCGTATATGTCCAGAGTGTGAGTGCTGTATAGAAGGTGTGAGTGCTGTATAGAAGGTGTGAGTGCTGTATAGAAGGTGTGAGTGCTGTATAGAAGGTGTGAGTGCTCTATACGGGGTGTCAGTGCTGTATACGGGGTGTCAGTGCTGTATAGAGAATGTGAGTGCTGTGTATGGCTTGTGTGAGTGCTGTATACGGGGTGTGTGAATGCTGTATACAGGGTGTGAGTGCTGCATACAGGGTGAGTGCTATATACAGCGTGTCGCGTGTGTGAGTGCTGTGTAAAGGCATGTGAGTGCTGTATACGGTATGTGAGTGCTGTACACAGCGTGTCGCATATGAGTTCTGTGTACAGCGTGTGAGTTCTGTGTACCGCATGAGTTCTGTATTCAGTATGTGAGTACTGTATACAGCATGTCGCATGTGTGAGTGCTGTATATGATATGGGAGTGCTGTATATGATATGTGAGTGCTGTATATGATATGTGAGTGCTGTATACGATATGTGAGTGCTGTATACAGCGTGTTGCATGTGAGTGCTGTGTACACGGTGTGAGTGCTGTATACGGTAAGTGAGTGTTGTAAACAGCGTGTCGCATGTGTGAGTGCTGTGTACAGGGTGTGAGTACTGTGTACGGCATACAGTATGTCAAATGCATGTGTACTGTACAGTCATGGCCAAATGTTTTGAGAATGACACCAAAATTATATTTTCACATGATCTGTTGCCCTCTGGTTTTTAATTGTGTTTGTCTGATGTTTACATCACATACAGAAATATAATTGCAATCATATTATGAGTACCAAAAGGTTATATTGACAGTTAGAATGAGTTAATTGAGCAAGTCAGTATTTGCAGTGTTGACCCTTCTTCAGGACCTCTGCAATTCTCCCTGGCATGCTCTCAATCAACTTCTGGACCAAATCCTGACTGATAGCTGTCCATTCTTGCATAAGCAATGCTTGCATTTTGCCAGAATTTGTTGTTTTTTGTTTGTCCACCCGTCTCTTGATGATTGCCCACAAGTTCTCAATGGGATTAAGATCTGGGGAGTTTCCAGGCCATGGACCCAAAATCTCTATGTTTTGTTCCATGAGCCATTTAGTGATCACCTTTGCTTTATGGCAAGGTTCTCCATCATTCTGGAAAAAGCATTGTTGGGCGCCAAACTGCTCTTGGACAGTTGGGAGAAGTTGCTCTTGGAGGACATTCTGGTACCATTCTTTATTCATGGCTGTGTTTTTAGGCAAGACTGTGAGTGAGCCGATTCCCTTGGCTGAGAAGCAACCCCACACATGAATCGTTTCAGGATGCTTAACAGTTGGCATGAGACAAGACTGGTGGTAGCGCTCACCTCTTCTTCTCCTGATAAGCTGTTTTCCAGATGTCCCAAACAATCGAAAAGGGGATTCATCTGAGAAAATGACTTTACCCCAGTCCTCAGCAGTCCACTCCCTGTACCTTTTGCAGAATATCAGTCGGTCCCTGATGTTTTTTCTGGAGAGAAGTGGCTTCTATGCTGCCCTCCTTGAAACCAGGCCTTGCTCAAGCAGTCTCCGCCTCACAGTGCGTGCAGAAGCACTCACACCAGCCTGCTGCCATTGCTGAGCTAGCTCGGCACTGCTGGTAGTCCGATCCCGCAGCTGAAACAGTTTTAAGATACGGTCCTGGCGTTTGCTGGTCCTTCTTGGGCGCCCTGGAGCCTTTTTGGCAACAATGGAAGCTCTCTCCTTGAAGTTCTTGATGATGCGATAGATTGTTGACTGAGGTGCATTGTTTGTAGCTGCGATACTCTTCCCTGTTAGGCCATTTTTGTGCAGAGCAATGATGGCTGCACTTGTTTCTTTAGAGATAACCATGGTTAACTGAAGAGAAACAATGATACCAAGCACCAGCCTCCTTTTAAAGTGTCCAGTGGTGTCATTCTTACTTAATCATGACTGATTGATCGCCAGCCCTGTCCTCATCAACACCCACACCTGTGTTAATGGAACAATCACTAAAACAATGTTAGCTGCTCCTTTTAAGGCAGTAATGCAATGATGTTGAAATGTGTTTTGGGGGTTAAAGTTTGTTTTCTTAGCCAATATTGACTTTGCAAGTAATTGCTGTTAAGCTGATCACTCTTTATGACATTCTGGAGTATATGCAAATTGCCATTAGAAAAACTTAAGCAGTAGACTTTGTAAAAATTAATATTTGTAGCTTTCTCAAAACTTTTGGGCATGACTGTATATGGCAAGTATGTGTCATGTGCAGAATACAATATGACCAGTGTGTCAAGACTGTGTGCAGTATACGCCCATTGTGTGAGTACAATGTGTTTTATACTGCCAGTGTGTCAGAGTTGTGTGCGGTATATGGCCAGTGTGTCATGGCTGTGTGTGGTATATGGCCAGTGGGTCATTGCTGCATGTGGTATATTGTCAGTGTGTCATGGCTGTGTGCAGTATATGGTCAGCGTGTCATGGCTGTGTGCGGTATATGGCTAGTGTGTCATGACTGTGTGCGGTATATGGCCAGTGTATCATGACTGTGTGTGGTATACAGCCAGTGTGTCATGGCTGTGTGTCGTATATGGCCAGTGTGTCATGGCTGTGTGCGGTATATGGCCAGTGTGTCATGGCTGTGTGTGGTATATGGTCAGTGTGTCATGACTGTGTGTAGTATACGGTCAGTGTGTCATGGCTGTGTGCGGTATATGATCAGTGTATCAAGGCTGTGTGCGTTATATGGCCAGTGTGTCTGATCGGCCGGGATCCGGCACCTGGCACTCTTGCCAATTGGCTGTTTTTAAGGGAACCTGTCAGGTGCAATATGCACCCAGGACCAACAGCAGTTCTGGTTACATATTGCTCATCCCTGCCTAACCGTCCCTTTATACACTAGCATAGATAAAGAGATCTTTAGAAAAAGTATTTCTAAAGATCTTATATTGTATGCTAATGAGTGAGGGGACTAGTCCCAAGGGCGTTACTTCCCTTGCTAGTCAGCCTCATTAGCCTGTTAATACGCCCCTGTGGGCCCCTGTGGGTGTGCTAACACGCTAATGAATACACAGCATTTCAGGATGATCTCACTAACCTCTCCGCTGCTGTTGCCGCCTGATGCTGGATTTCGGGTCAGTGCGCATGACCCCGGAGTTTCAGTCATGTGCACTACTTCAGTTTGAAGCCAGGACGCGTACACCCAGCTTCATAGTGCACATGACTAAAACTCCGGGATCATGCACACTGAGCCGAAATCCAGCGTCAGGTGTCGATGGCAGCATCACATACAATAAAACATCTTTAGAAATACTTTTTCTAAAGATCTCTTTATCTATTCTAGTGTATACAGGGACAGTTAGGCAGGGATTACCATAATACACCCAAAACTGCTCATGGTTCTGGTGCATATTGCACCTGTCAGGTTCCCTTTAAATATCGACGACAGCAGCAGACGGCTAGAGGGCTCAATTCCAGATCTGCTCTGTCTTCTGATAGTGGCCGCGGCCAGGTACTGTACATCTGTTCCCATGCTAATCAATGAGGCGGATGTGCAGTACTTGGCATCATTGTGCTCACATGACCCGCCACTCTTGCCACTGGCATGGGAGAATCCTAAAAGTGTGCAGAGCATGCTTTGTGAGAATTCAGAAGCCTGCAGTTACCTAAAGTGACTGCAGACTTTCATCATAAAAAATTAAAATTAATCTTTTGTAGCCCAATGCTAACAACGTATAATATATTCACTGTCAGGATTCAGCTCCGTTCACTGTTTCCAGCAGTCATCACATTGCCGCACCACTCATATGCAAGTCTCATATTTAGTCATGTGGCAATTAGCGTCTCTTTCTACTTCTGTTTTTCAGTGAAGATTAAGAGAGTTAGGCTGAAGCCACATGGGGATTACTGCGAGTCCTTGCAAGACACTTGGCTCATGCTTGCAGCACAGCGGGAGCCGAGGGTCATGCGACTGTGGTCCGATCGTGCGATCAGACCACAGCTGCAGTGGGGAGGGCCGGCGCTGCAGAGGGGAGGCCGGAATTTTTCTCCCTGACTCCTCCATTGCCGGCTGATGCGAGAATCGCACAGCAGTCGCATTACACCGGTGTAACGCGAGTGCAGTGCGATGTTTCTCTCGCCCCATAGACCTGTATGGGTGCGAGTGAAACAGGCTCGCATTACACTCACAGCATGCTGCGATTCTTTTCTTGGTCCGATTAGGGCTGAGAAAACAATTATTTATGGGAGCGGGCACATAGAGTAATATTGGTCCAAGTAGAATGCGATTTTATTGCATTCCACTCGCTCCTTTTTTTTTCTCCCCGTGTGTGCTAAGCCTTAGGAAGAGCAACTCATCTGCACATGACTAAATGTGCAAATCATTTATGAATGAGCGGCCACATGGCGACTACCCAAACCACGGGGCAGGGGGGCGCCAAATAGGAATCTTGCCCTGGGTGACAGAAAGCCTAGATACACCTCTGCTTAAGAGAACTAAGAACAACTTCCGTTACTGGATGCAATACTTCATTTCTTTGGCAGCTGCATATTGCTTCAACTTGTAAATGAGGGCCAGAAACAGCATGTGCTAGAGTGGATGTCAAGCGCTGTATGAAGTGGCCTCTCCTCCTCTTCCTGCACATCAACATCACACACAGTTCATTCCTCAGAGGTGCCACCCCAAGTACACTTGTTTCTCCCAGCGTCATAACTCTCCAACCACCCAACTGACTGTGGGGAACCACACATGGGCGAGTCTGCAGAGTCTTTCACACATTCTATCCCATGGGCATCAGAGGTCTGTTCCAAAGATTCACAGAATGAAGAGGAGGTAAGCATCTGCACCGATGCCCAAATTCTCTGTCAGTTGGATCCAGGGACGGACGAAGTTGAGTCACAGCAGGATCTAGTTCCTTCTCAACAGACATTAACCCCCGGAGTGGAGGTGAAGATGATGAGACTCCGATACCTGAGGCGCATGCATACTGTACTGTGATATAAGGTCAGGAAGAGGAGGAGGGTTACTGTCAGGGTGAGGAGTGGAACAACACAGAGGATGACAATGAAATTGTAGATCCCATTTGGTGTGAACCCAGAGGCACACAGCTGAGTACCTCAGCAGAGGAGGGGGAGTAAGACGAGGTGCTTCCCACACAGACACTGAGCAATGCAACCAGGACAACCACTGCAGTGGTGGCAGGTCTACATTTCGCATGGATGGGAAGGGTTACCTTGCCGGAGCCTCTTTTTGCAACCAGAATGGATGACCCAACTCACGTTCTCTGCAAACTTTGTAAAAAATTACTCGGTAGAGGCAGAAATACAAATAATTTGTGTACTACATGTTTGAACCATCACATGACCAACCAACATGCATTGGTCTGGGATTCTTGCTGCGCTAAAATGTGACCTAGCAGGCATCCCCAACCACCTGATGACTCATCAACTGCATCTGATGCTTCTTCCTCCTTTGTCACTATCGAAACTGTTTTCACCCAGATCTCTACCCGCAGAACCTCCACTTGTTTACCAACTACTGTTGGGGTGAGTGAGAGCTCGTCAATTGTTACTGAAGTGGACATGCCTGTGTATTTCTACCAATCTCACAGACCGATCACACCACATGTTTCACATTCCACCATAACATCTCTGCCTGCACCTCCCTCACAGTTCACCAGTTTGTTATGTACAACCTATTCCACCCTCTCTCAGCACTCCAGCCAGCCCTCGGTCCCGCGGTTCTGATCACGGAAAAGATAATTTCCTCCTACACATGCCAAAGCTAAGAGCTTGAACTTCATCATTTCCAATCTGTTGACTACAGAAATGCTGCCTTTCTGCCTGGTGATTACAGAGGGTTTCTGAAAGCTGATAACCGTGATAAACCCCAGTACCAGTTGCCCAGTTGCTATTACTTCTCTAATAATGCTGTGCCTGTGCTACACCATCATGTCGCAGACAACATTACCTCTTCCTTGAATAACTGTGTCTCCCAGAGTGCATTTCACTACTGACACCTGGCCGAGCAAGTATATCCAGGGACGTTACATCTCGCTGACTGGGCACTGGGTTACTCTGGTGGCTGTGGGGGCAGACTGGGAAGGGGCTGCTTCCCAGTTTTGACATCCCCAAGGCTTGCAGGACAAACCTCTGAATCTACTGCTTCCTCCACTGTTTCTGTTCCTCCATCTCCTCTAGGGCCTCCACCTGCGCACTCAACCTCTCTGTTAATGTAACACGAGTTCAAACAGTGCAGAGAGAATTCCCCCACCTCTGCAGAGCTCAGCCATGGCTCAATGCAATCAGGCAGTGCTGAAATTAATATGCATTGGAGAACGCAGTCACATAGCTGCAGAATTATGGACTGCTATTCAGGATGAGTTTGAGCAATAACTCTCTCCACTGAACTTGGAGCCAGGGAAGACCATGTGCGATAACTGTGCAAACTGTGTGGCGGCCCTACGCCTGGGCGACATCACACATGTGCCTTGCATCACTCATGTCCTCAACCTGGTTGTACAGCAATTTCTAGGCCACTATCCTGGCTGAAT